>NC_143510.1:6134632-6461132 GCF_031878675.1 Megascapheus bottae
GCTTAATTGGTTATTTGAAATTGCATAGGGAAGGGAGGAAATCAAGATGAGCGAAGGGTGGAGGGGATGGAAATGGGGACCATGTCTCAATGTTTGTGAAGTAATGCACCTTCTATCTGGTGAATATAATGTACCCCTTCTATTAGTTATAATAAAAATATAAAAAACATAAAAATAAAGGATGGTGAATGTATCTCAGTGGTTAGCCACTTGCCTAATATGCTTGGTGTTCGGCATTACATATATTTTTACTTTTCTGCAGTCTTTCAAGCTACTCAGGATGGCAAGCAGTATGTTATAGCTAGAGTCTTGGCAGAAAGCAAAAGTAGCCAAAGATCAGAAATAGAATGAGGATTCCTAGCAGCAGCAGTTGAAGTTATAGAGATGTCTTCTTTTAAAAAGTCAGTATGCACAACCAGAAAAGAGATGAATAAGAAGGTATTCAAAAAGCACAGGAAAAAATGGCCCAATAAAACCAAAATCTAAAATACCACAGACAGAATTAGACTCAGTGGTGAAAAACTACACTATTTCCTTTAAGATTAGGAACAGAGAAATGCTATAGTTCTCATCACTTCAATTAAAAATAATGTTAAAATTACTGGCCAAAGAAATTAGCCAAGAAAAGAGAATAAAGTACGCAAACTAGATGGGAAAGAGGCAATGCAATTTTCTTCTATAACATGGTTATATCACATGTAGGAAATTCTGAAGAATCCACATAAGCAAATGTACACACTAACACCAATGTTAGAACTAATGAATTCTGTTTAGTGATATGATAGAAAATTCTGTACACACAGCTCAATTGAATTTGTGTATATATATATACACACTAAATAACCTTAAAAATAATCTTAAAATAATCTTTTTAAGGAATATAATAATTAGGAAAATAATTCTACTTTGGAAAGCCTAAAACTTATACACGTAAAGATAACCCTACTCAATAATGGGTACAAAAACTTAAAAAGCAAAACTGCAAAATACTTTTCAGAGAAGTGAAAGATGATATAAATAAATGATGACATTTCACCTCCATGAATTAGAAACCTTAATATTGTTTAGATATTAGTATTACCCACAGAAATGTACAAATTCAAAAATATCCTTTTACTGACAACCCCTGTCCAAATGTCATACATATTATTTTTAGAAATAGAAAGAAAACAGTATCCTAAAGGGCTCTGGAATCCCAAGAACCCCAAATAGTCAGAGCAATTTTGAAAATGGAGAATAAAAGTTGAAGGCTTCATATGTTGTGATTTCAACACATATTATAAAACAACACTGCAGTAATACGAACAGTATGTTGCTGGCACAGAAGGAAGACAAATAGACCAATGAAGCAGATTCAACAAAAAGCTTTTATTTATATTGTCAAATAATATCTGATAGTGTGTCAATGCTCCTGAGTGAAGAAAAAATTGTTCAACAAATGTTGTTGGGAAATTGGTATTTACATTCTGAAAAGTGCAGGTAGACCTTTCCTTATGCCACCTACAAAAATAAACTCAGAGTGAAGGAAAAGACCTCAGTATAAATTCTAAAGCTGCAAAACACCCACATGTTTATATGCACAGAAATATTCATGTGTTGGCTTCAGCATCACTGTATTGAATACAACATCAAAGATACAGGTAAGCCAGCCACGGGTGGCATGTGCCTATATAATCAGCAGCCTGAGATCTGAGGATCAGGGTTCAAAGCCAGTCCAAGTACAGAAGTCCCCATGAAGCTCTTTTCTCCAGTCAGTCCTTCAAAACCAAGACATGGCACTGTAGCTTAAGTGGAAGGCTCAAGGGCAGTGCCCAGGTCCCACAACAAAGACAAATACAGGTAAGAAATTTAAACAGACAAATGGGGAAACATTAAACAAAATTTTCTTAGGCATCAAAGGATTCTTCTTATAGAGTAAGAAAGAAACTGATGAGTTAGGAAAACATTTACTTAAAGTTACATATTTGACCAGAAATTAAAATTATGAATATATTTTAAAACTCTAAAACACACACAAAAAAAGATGAGGGCACAGATAAAGTAGCAGAGCAGAGGGAAGAGGCATGCTAAAACAGGCGTGCTCTTTCTCTCTGCTCACTGGCTGCTACAAGGTGGAGCCCAGGAACAAGAGCCACAATGGACCATTTATCAGGGACACAGACTTCTACAACTGTAGGCCAAGAGGAATCCTTTTCTCCTCCAAGCTGCTTTGCTCAGGTACTTAAACCCAGTGATGGAAAAGCTAACATGGGTGCAGCGTTTCAGATTTGCAAGACAATACGTTCTAGAAATTCTAGAAATCTGCTTTGCAGTGTTGTTGGCATGCATGCTTGATAACTTCTGAAACGTAGACTTTTAAATTACTTATGATAGAATAGTCTATGCTCTGTGGGTTTTGCCACAACAACAAAATACTTTTTTTAAAATTATGCTAAACAAAGGTAATAGAACTGAAAGTATTAGGCAGTTCTAAACTATGTTTTGATATTTTAATATCCCTCTTCAAGAATTGACAAAGTATAGAGAATATGGATCTATTCATTGTTCTGATTTGAGTGATAATTTTAAGTGAATAAATTTATGATAAGTGTATTACATCTTATGTACATCAGTGTAATTTTTCGTTTTCAATTTTTCCTCAAAAAGCAGTTAAGAAAAATAGTGTTTAAACTGTTGTTGTTGTTTAAATTTCCTGTACTTTGGCTTGAAGTGACCGCTTGACTGGTCCCTTAGCAATTTTTTTCAAGGCTGTTATTCTGTCACTTGACTCACAGCTCCATTTCCAGCTTTTCAGTGGTTAATTGGCTATCAGGGTTCTATCGACATTTCTGCCCCAGCTGGCTTCAAAATATGAATCCTCATATTTTGTAGCTCCATTTTAGTTACTTTTATGGCAATGCTTTGGAATATGCTTTCCTAAACAATTATTAGAGCTTCAAAATATCACTTAGCATATAATAGGGTGGGAAAAATTCAGTTAATGCTGTTACATGCTCATTGGAAAGTCTGTGATTATGCTACATAAATGCAACTTAAGCCATACCAACAAAGTATTACATCTAAGAATCAACAAAACAGTTTTGTCATAATTTCCTATTCACTTTTTATCTACAAATGACTATATAAAAGGTTGCAGTTTATGATGTTCATCTATGAATTGAGTGCACCTTGATAATTTACCATTTCAATCATTCTTCCTTCCCCATCTGCCCCTTCTTCCTTGAGTCACATCAGGCACCTCACTTCCTTTTCCACAGAGGTACTTTTATTTTATATTTTAATTTAACATTTTATTGTAATTCACACACACTGATACCTCTTCTCATGTTTTTGTCCCCTTTCCCTCCCCTCACCCCCTCCCCTCATCTTGTTTTCTCCCCTTCCCTTTCCTATTTCAAATAAACAATAGATGTATATATAATATACCAGATTACAAAGTAAGATACTGTAACAATATGGGAATAACCAAGGGACAACAAAAGAGATGAGAAATATCATGGTATATTAACAACCATATTTACACATTATATGGCTCTTGTTTCCATACCCTGGAGATCCTTTCATTTACCCTCATCCTATATGGCCTGGTGTATCTAGGTTTTGAGCTATTGTAATCCTCTGCTAGGACAGTCCAAGATTTGTACTAACTACTACAACCCAGATGTCCTTCTGTAGATGATGGGATCGAGAGGACGTGGTATTTATACACAATGGAATTTTATGATGCCATCTGAAAGAATGGTATCACATCATTTGTAAGGAAATGGAAAGACTTGGAAAAAAATCATATTAAGTGAAGTCAGCCAGACCCAAAGGAACATAGGCTCATTGATTTCCCTCATTTGTAATAATTAGTACTATTAGTGCTTTTAGTACTATTTTCTTCCCTTTTCTTTTTCCCATTCATCATACCCACCTACTAGTTTCCCTGCCATTCTATACGTGTTTCAGCATCCTTGAATTTACTGTGTTAAACTGGATGTTCGTTGTTCAGATGGTTTATACCATGGAGATTCGTTCCATCTATTTTAAAATTTTAATTTCTTTAGTCATTTTAAACCATCTCATTAGGCTTTGATTTTACCATGCTTGCCTTGGGAGAAAGGCACACCGCTTAAGGATACTATAAAATATAGCAGTGGAGAATGGCGAGGGACCCTTTCAAATACTTTCTCATGTTCATTAGTGTGGTATTTAGCAGATATTATTAAACAGCTCTCCTGTTCAAAGGCCCCCTGTTATCCTCCACTACAAAGTCTCACTTAGCCTAGATGGTCTCCATTCTTAGCACCAAAATGTTCTAGCTTTCTTCCCTGTCATCTTTACCCTAGCCAGCTCAGCACAAGGCCCAGTTCTATCCAAGTCCCAGGGTCTCTTTCACATTTGCTATGAAGAAGCTACAGCGAGCATTCATCTTGTTCATCTCGTGCATTCCCACTCACATATCAAGACACATCTTCCCCGGGTCAGTCAATCGAGGATTTTCTTCTCTCTCAAAGGGAATTCTTTTCTTTGTCTATACTCTTAAAGCATTATTGTTCACGTTACACACTAGCCCCTTGACTGAGGGAAAATTCACTCTGAAGGGTGATTGTACACTTGAAACTTTGGATAGTCCATTGAAGCAACAATCATAAAGTAAGTAATATTCAAAATGCTTTCCTAACGTTCTTATAACTTACTAGAGAGAAAAGTTTGTTTAAAATCTCAAGTGGAAAAGGATTTACTCTCAAATGTGTGGAAAATGCCCTCTGAGGCACTCAGCAAGGTAGCGATTGGCAGTCTGCCCTCTTGATGAAGGGCTGGGTGCCTGTGGAAGTCACATAGCCTTCATGAAGCTAAACCTCCATAACTGTCAAGTGGAGCAGAATACGGTTACATGAAACTGTTGTAGTAACCGAATGTATGAAAAGAAATGATGGATGCAAGTTGCACACTAAGAACATCTATAAAACCAAATATTCTTTATTTTTAAGCAAGTTTCATCTCCACCTTTTCCAGCCCGAGGTTGGCAAATCTTGTGTCTTCAGGGTGCACTTTTAGTCAACCATGAGAATTTAAGATTTTTTTTGGTCAGTCCTGGGGATTGAATTTAGGGGCTGGGCACTGTCCTTGGGCTTTCTCGAGTCTAAAGCTCTACCACTTGAGCCACAGCACCACTTACAAGTTTTCCTTTGTATGTGGTACCAAGGAATCGAATCCGGTCTTCGTGCAGTGTAGGCAAGCACTCTACCACTAGGCCAAACTCCTGGCCCCTCAGCCATGAACCCAGAGCTATGTTTATTCTACTAACACACACCTGTGCTTTCTTACAGGTTGGAACTCTTGTGTTTTGCCCCATGGTATTATAATGGATCACAAGTAAAAAGGTCTAGAAAAATCTGGCTTCTCATATGTAGTCCTTTATGGTCTGATCATTTGAGCCCTTGACATCAGCAGTCTTTCCATTTATCTATCTGTACAATAATAAAATGTGGTATCAAAGTGGCTCTTATCTCTAGGAGCAGAGTGGATATATTGTATCTGTCAATTCTTTGAGAGGGGAAACCCTTTCAGAGCTTCAGAAAAAAAAATCACTGGAGAGGGAGAAGTATTTAGGAAGAACATGTCTGAGGCTTACCTCTTAGGATTACAGTTTTACTGCTTTGAAGTAATTATAATTTTCATTGCAGGATCTATTAAAAAGGCTTTTACTTGACAATGATTTTTCTTGTACTTACAGACCATTATTAGAATGAAGGGAAGAAAGGAAGACATGAAGGGAAACAGGGAAATCCTTTAACAAATGGATCTGAAAGCCAAAAAAGGACAGGAGCAGCAGAACTCCTGAATGTATGTTGAATGTCAATCACTTATGAGAAACAAGAACCACCTTTTCTACCATCTTCTCATAAAAAAGCTATTCTAGAAGTGAACTCATCACAGTCACTTTTCACAGTAGCAGCTTTTTACTAGATAATTTTGTTTCAAAATCAGTCCTAAAACTTGTTAACATTGGGTGATGATTGCTTTCTATTATGCATGCCATCATGAAAGGAGACATATCCCTTTCTTTTAATAAGTTTAAATAAATAATGGAGAACTTATAATACGGCATACCAAATAAGGGTCTTATTTTTGTCATTAGTAAATATCCCAAAAGAAAAATATGAGAGTATTCATTTATAACCAGGAAGAGAAATTTGGAAATTAAATTTACTACAGCATTATTCACCATAGGCAAGTTATAGAATCATCCCAGATGCCCCTCAAGAAAATGTGATACACACACACACACACACGCATGCACATAAGATCATACGTAAGTAAAAGCAAAGGATGCATGTATGTAGAAGTTAGATTTCTCTTACCAACATAAGTAAATACTTTGAGTGATATGCCAGTGTATATAAATATATTAACTGAAATATGATAGATTCAAGGGAGATCTAAAATAGTGTAATTCCTTAGAAAGCAAAACTCCCAGTTTAGAAAAATAAAACACATACTGGATACACATACTGGAAGTATATACTGGAAAGGAGATGGTTGTAGTCAACTGGAAGTGGGTAGACAAGAAGGGGACACTGCTGACAAGAATCTAATGTATATCCTACAAAATTAAGAAGAGTGAAGGAAGAGGTTGGTAGGGGAGGGATGGAGGAGAACATTGAACAAAATATAATGCCTGCTCAAAGCACTTAGCTACCCACTTCTGCATACCTGGCCTCAGACCTATGACCTTGGAATCAAGTAAGCCCTAAAGAAATACCATAGTGGTGGCACCAGCAGCTCAACATATTCCCATCAGTCAGGAATGGCTTTCTGAAATTATGTCGAGCATCATTTTAACTAACAAGTTCATCTTCTTTCCATGTATTTATCCAAAAGGGAATTACTGCACAAATTAAATATAGAACGATTTCATGTATCGTCATTAATGTTTGATCAGCAGTTACTGTAATCCATGAATAATCCAACACATCATTCTTAGCCATTTGTTTGATTTTTGTCTCATCTGTGATTTTTTTAAATATGTTGGAAATAGGGCACATACTTAATTCCTCTCTCTCATCCTTGCGCAGAAACTAAATGCATCAGTAAAACTAGACCAGAGCTTGAAGAAAGCAGAGCCTCCATTAACTGGAATTGGCCATTAAAGTGTGTTGTCAGCTCTAGTTATGGGAACTAAGATTTGTATTAAAAGACAAAAATTCTCAATTTGCTTAGCAACGGGGCTGGTTTTTAAGAAGGATTCTAGAATCTCCTTGACACCTTTTTTTTTTAAAGAAAGTCCTTTTTTGAATGTAACAATATTATATTGAGAAGCCAGATTAAACCACTGCGTGACAATCTGGAGGAGAGCTCTAATTTTTGTTTTCTTCATATGGCCTCTCCTGTAATGAAGAAAGGAAAATCACGAAATTAGCTTTTATCTCATGGTCTGGAAGTTGGTTGTGACACATGATACCAAAGACAAAGGGAATGACTTCATAATGGTACTTAGAAACCTTAGGAACCCAAATGCTCCAGATCAGAGCAGCGGGTAACTGAACCCATCCTGTAGACCATCTTTCTTCTTTGCCAGAGAAAACATGGCCACACTTTGCTTCCAGTGTCTGGTGTCAGAATGACCCAACTCCTGGCTCCCATCCCTGTAGGACTGAGGGAGAGAGCCAAGGCATACATCCCCAGAGCTCTCCCCCTCAGCTGTGGGCCAGAAGGAGCCCAAGAATGCCGAACATTATGAGTCATTGCTTTGAAGTACTGAGAGGCCAAAACAGGACAGAAGGATTTTTTTTCACCCTAATTACTTAAAGAAATCATGCCTCCTTTCGTTTCAGTTTGAAGTATATGTATATGGAGATGAGAAAGAAAAAATGTGTGTGTGTGTGTGTGTGTGTGTGTGTTTACGTTTTAAACACTAGGAAGACAATCAGAATCAATCCCCTTAATGTTTAATACAAATTTACTCAGAAAATATTCAAGAGAGATGGGAATAAGCAGGAAAATAAGTGCTGGTTTAAGTGAGAGTGAGTGATCATAAAGATAAAGAAGGTAGAAGATGCTGAGAAGTGGATTTGGTATTGCTAGGGCTGAGATATTGCTGGTCGTAGCCCTTGATGGTTGAACTGTAAGAACGATGTGGACTCATAAGGCACCTGACAACTCACACCACCACTCAGGTTGGACTTACCAGTACAGAACATCTGATTCATAAGAGTGTTTGGACTATGAAAAGGCAATGTCACTGGCTTTGAAAGAAGGAGCTCATTAATGGATGAGCTGCCCAGCTATTGCTGGGGATTGAAGGACACTGGAGATCCCGGGGTGAAAGTCAGAGAGGTGTTGTTTCCTGTACACCACATTTTCTCATCTGTATTCGGGGGACATAAACCTCTGAAAGTCTTCCTTAATAATATTTTTTGGAGATAATGGTATGTTTGTTTGGCTCCATTATGTCTAATTTCTTCTAGAATGTCACTGGCCTGCGGTGTGTATCCATATCACCTGGTGCTTGTTGAATCACAACGTGCTCTGATGTTATGTATTGGGGCACTGGACAGACACCTAGCATGACAGGGTGATGGCTGTGGAAGTAGCCCAGGTTGCAAGCAGAAGATGAAGAGGTGAGGCTGTGCTTGCATTTCGAGCTGGAAATCCTCAGTCCTTAAGCTGAGCAGAACCATGGAGTCAGCTCAGAAGGCTAACGTGAGATGAGCAAGATGCTGGCAAAAGAGCCATAAAGCAGGAGCTTGAGGATGATAGAGAAATAGTGGACATGGGAAGGGATCCAGGGGAAGAATGGGTGGGTTTGAAAACAGAGGAAGATTCTCAGTATATTGTGTTGAAAGAAAAACGTTATAAATATTAAAAACAGTTCACAATGCCTTTAAATTGAGAATGAGTTTGGTAATCTGGCCTAAGGGAAGGGGAAAAACAAGATGATGAGACAAAGGACAAAATGGGAACCAATGCAACAGTGATATTCACAAGACATTATGTTGGAAATGAACTTTACAACTTGGGGGGGGGTGAAAGTGGGAGAAAAGCATGTGAAGGGGTAACAATGTTCAAGAACTAATATACCAATGTTGTGAATATAATTGTAATCACTCTATACCTCACCATGACAATAAAATAAAAGAAATTTAAAAAGAGAGAAAATGATGTCTAGATATTTTAGGTCTGTTTCACAGAAAGGGCTGTAGAGATAATAAAATGCAAAGTACTTAAAAGGGTGATTTCCTTCTTCCAGGGAAATAACTCAGAACAGCTTAAAGAGACAAGTTTTGAGCTGTTCTTAGGATCCAAGTTAAGAGTATGGTAATTATCTATATGCAGACAAATACAACATTACCCCCTACCGAGGGAAGAATTTGTTGCCTTTTTCAAATAGCATACTTATAAAGACACAGTACATACTGAAAATACCATTAGATCTGTTTTATATGTGCGAATTTTGAGCCTATAGGATTGGCACTCTGGGCTGAAGCAGTGTGGGGAGGGGTTGAGGAGGGGCACAGTTCAGTTTTGGTGGTGAAGGGTTTGCTCGGCCCGAGAGCAGTGCAGACAATGTTCACGAAGAAGCACGTGGCGATGGCATCAGCAGTGTGCAGGCTGCCCAGGGCATAGGAGTGGACAGAAATTGTTCAAGTGATGTTTTTAAACAAAAAGTTTAAATGATGCAAGGCAATATGTTGCAAATGAGCTTTATAACTTTGGAGGAGTCTGAGGGGAGAGACAACATGGGAGAAAAATGTGGGAAGGGGCAACAATGTTCCACAAGAAATGTCCTCACTACCTTACCTATGTAACGGTAACTGCTCTGTACATCGCCCTGACAGGAAAAGAAAACTAAAAAGAACTTTAAAAAGTTTCACAGGAGATTAAGAAAGGATCAGACATAATGATGCCACTCTATACCATACCACAGGTGGATATGGATGGTTTGAAGGGGAAACCAAGTCATGGAGGAAGTTAGTGGTTTTCATTTCTATGTGGGGTTCACAAGGGCAGCTGTTCACCCACAATATCAGTGGTTTGTGGGGTAGACCAAGTCCTGCACGAATAACAGAGAAAGTGAGTCACAGGCCTACAGAGGGCTGAGTCGGCACACAGAAAGAAGACTGGAGGATTTAACATTGGGGAAATGGAAGATTTGATGGAGAGGGCAGAGAAAGAAAGTCAGGTGGACTAGGGACTTTCAAATTCCAGATGAGCGGAAAGTCACTCCTGTAGAAAGTCACCCTTGCTCAGTCCTGAGAAGTGATGCAGAAGCTAAACGGGGCTGCTGGCAGAGAAGAGGCGATTAAATGGCACCATATTGTCCTTCAAAGACGTAATGACCTCAGGCACAGAAACTAAGGATGCGCAGAGAATGTGGTGAGAGAAAGATGGGCCTCCTTCTCAACAAAAAAGCGCATGATGAAGCCGGGCCGGGTGGCTCACACCAGTAATCCCAACGACTCAAGAGGCTTAGAATTGAGGATTGCGGTTCAAAGCCAGCCCGGGCAGTAAAGTCCTTAATACTCTTATCCCCAATTAATCACTAGAAAAGCGGAAGTGGGGCTGTGGCCCAAAGGGCCTTGGGCTGAAGAGCTCAGGGACAGTGCTCAGGCCCCATGACTCATACAAAAAAAAAAGTGGATGATGTAGTTGGCATTTTTGGCAAAGAAGTTTTAATTTTAGTCGACTAAAAAGTTCAGCAGCATTTAACAGAAAAACAGCGGGACATGGAAAGTCTGTCAGACTCCTGCAGGATTTGAAGGACCACTCCACATTAAAAGCTTTTCTTCTACCCTCTTCCTTTCAGCAACGGTGGTGTTCACAATATTTAAAACTAAAATAATATTGATAGTTTTATCAAAGAATCAGTTAGACCCTTGTGGGTGGTACTATTAGCAGAGATGCCGAGTTCCCAATTCAAGGGATGGACTTTCAAAGCAGGCTTGAGCCTCTGTAGGAGGTAGGTAAAAGGGGGTGGCAGTTATCCTCAAAATGCGAAGCAAATGAGTGGTTTTAAAATGACTCAGTTTGTTGCTAATGTTTTTATGACTTTGAAAATAAATACCATACTAGTTTGAGGAATACATCCCCAAGGCCTTAGAGTAAGCCATTGCAGTTCAGATCTGTGTGACAGCAGAGGATGTTTCAGAAGAGTCATCAGCAAATCACACTGGATCTCCAAGGTTTGTTTGCACCTGGTCACAACCCTGCCCTGTCCATTCCTTCTTTCTTCTCTTATCTTCTTGATTTTCCCTCCCATCTTCCCTCCTCTGAGGACTCAGCCACAGTGAGGTGGTTTCAGTGAGAGATTCTCTCGTCATAAGCATTTCTGCAGTCCAAAGGGACTCAGTATTGTGTTCCCAGGTTACTTGTGGCTTCTCCTTGCTGGATTTCAGCCAATGGGGCATACACTGGGAGGGTGTGGGGGTCCTTCAGAAGAGGATGTGTGTATTCTAGGGAGACAGAGCCATTCAGCATAGCATCGCTCTTGGATTCATTTACAACTCCTTTCAGCATTGATCATGCTTTTGTTCAGACAATGCTCTCATCCTCATCTACTGAAAACTAACTCCTAACTCCCCCATCCCACCCCAAAACCCTCTATTATTGTGTATTTTTAATTCAAGTGTATTTTTCTAGAGGCCTCACAAATTTACTGGGAAAAAGAAATGGTTTGTTTATAAGACATATGGATATAATTTGTAATTTTTCTTCCAACATATGTTTCTCTGATGTCTGAGGAAGGTAATTGCCCCTCAAAGAACTGAAATGTGTTTATATATACATGTATATATATACATGTATATATATGTATATATATACATGTATATATATACATGTATATACATACTGTATAAAATAGAATAGTATAAGCAAAATGATCCTAGCAACTTATGTCCCTCCTTCTTAATGTGTAATTAAAAGCTGGGAAAGACAATAATCTTAGGACTTCATGATAATAAGAATTGCTTTTTTGAAGACCTCTACCTGCCCTATCCTTTGGAAAACTGTATCGCGTAGTCCATAATTTATTGAACATCTTTTATTCTACCTCATGCACATATTGTGAGGTTTTCCAAGGGATTATAGTTCCCTACAAGCTCTGCTTCACATATTACTGTGATTCATATTCATGCCTGATTATGTAAGTGTGCACATACACACATGGACACACGTCTTGTGCATGAGACTTTTTACTCAATTGCCACATGAAAGATTAAAATAAAAGATTAGACTCCATTCAGAATGTCACAAACTCTAAGTTACAAATCATTTGGAGAATGGGTCTTTCAGAACTACAGAGGAGGACAAAAGCTCATTTGAGATTCAAACCATTGCATACCTAGTCTCAGGATAGGAAAAAATAAAAGGAAAACAGAAGCAATTTACACATCTGCAAATCTTAGGAAATGGCTTAGGAAATTTGCATGATTTGGGCACATGAAGCCATTTCAGCACACAAATTCCTTCCTTTCATCTCAAAAGGATGTAGAAAAGGTATAAACATGTTTTTTGCAGATGATGTGAATTATTGACTGGCATAAATAGCAACTCACACTAAATGCTTCAGAAATGTGCTTTTTATTGAGTGAAGATGGCATCCAGAAAAAATTATGTAGGGAAAAATATTTTATGAGAGAAAAAGAGAGAGAGAAAGAGTGAGAGAGAGAGAGAGAGAGAGAGAGAGAGAGAGAGAGAGAGAGAGAGAGAGAGAGAGAGAGAGAGAGTTTGTGTTGCTTACATTAAAGCTTAAATCTCAAATCTCAGGTTGACATTTGTTATCCATTTAATGTCTACAGCATAGATGGTGGGAATATTTGTACTCAAAGATAAGAAAACCATGACATAAATAAGTAACCCCAGCAGTAGTTCACTGTGGTTTCATTTCAGTGAGCTTCACTTAGATAACATGAAAGATAAATACAGATTTTGTTTTTTACTACCTAAGGGAAACTACCAGGAATGCATAGCATTTTCAGAATATATTGCCACACACTCTAAAGTGAACCGATCAGGACTTGGAAGAAAAAAAATGAAGTAAATTTTATTATCTGTAACTCAATAATTTCACTGAAGTATTTATAAGGTAGAATGTACCTACAAACATATAGACAACATAAAATGCTCCTGGCAATTTTATTTGGAATAGGTTCAATAAAGGAAATAGCCTACATGTCAATAAACAGCATAAAATGGTGACATGTGGTATGTTTATAAGCAGGAGTTCTTCCATACAGCAGTGACAATGAATTAATTGCTGATACATCCACCGACATGGATGAAACACAAAATATCTGGAATATATGACACCAGACTAAGTATATTTAAATTTTGTATAATATCATATATCTTCATGACCATTGTGGAATTATGGAAACAAGAACTTGAATTGGACAGTAGAGAAACTTCTAGAATATGAAGTTTCTTTGCCCCTTTTTCTTATTATCTTTAAGTAGTTGTTCAAAGGAATTGCTGTTTATAAAAGCAGTTTATGAATAAAACATGTCCTGATCCAACATCACCCCTTTCAGCATTCTCACCCATTCCTTCCCTCCTCACTCTTAATTTTGTACGCTGCACATTGCACTCACAGATGAAGTTCTAATACCTAATTTGGTTCTGGTTATATGAACTGGTTTACTTTGCAAAGTTTATGGATAGGATTACATTTGATCTTTACAAAATGGTTTGTCATCTTATTCATAAATCTATGATTTGCATCAGTTAATTTCTCAACCTTCTTATGTTTCAAAAATTGGAAAAATAACACAAGCCTTATATATGTTGGCTGGAAGACTTTCGAATAGTACATGTGTAATATCAGCTGCAAAGAAACCTGGAGCTTGTACTCAACTGTTGGTCTACTAACGATATTGTGGGTTGTGTGCTAATTACCTAACAGTCTTTGTAGCTCTCCTGGGGTTTGTAGATAGTGATCTTTGTTAATAACACCATTGCAAGGCCAGAAAGAAAAATGAAAGAATGTCCAATTAAATAGTGATTAGGAACCATGGTTTTTGTCCTTCTTTTCTGCTTCCTTCCCCTGTAACATTTCCTTTTTTCTACTTTCTTTCAGGTTATTTTATTTCTACAAATTTACCACTGAGATCAAATATATTTATGCTTACAACATGAAATTGTTAATGCATATATGTATATAGATAGATAGATAGACACGATACCTATCAATCACATATATAATCAATCTTATCTATTTGTGTGTGTGTGTGTGTGTGTGTATGTGTGTGTGTGTGTGTGTCTGTCAGTCAGTCTGTCTGTCTGTCTGTCTGTCTGTCTATTTATGTGGAATAGCTAAACTGATATAAGGACTTGTTTGTAAAACTCTCTAAGGTATACTGACTGACAAGCTAAGACTAGCTCATTTATTGTTTAATTACTTCATTCCTGTGAGACTTTCTGAGGCTGATTTTGTAATGTGTGCTATACACAGCATTGAGGTTATCAAGTTCAACAAGCTTTGTCTGTCATAAAAATTTATGTGAAACTCTCCAAGAAACACCGAGTTGCATTAAAAATGTGCTATTTCACAATATCTACAAGAGCAATTCAAATAAACACCAAAGGCTTCGGAGCACTAAATGAGATCCCTGACCAGGTGAAAAATGCCAGCTGGCTAAAATGACTTTTATAGTTCAAGGTTAATTAGCTAATTTTAAATTGTGGGTTTAACATCAAATTTATCCTGATGGCTTTGAGGAGTTAGTCTTGTTTGACAGCCTTCTCATTATTGGTCCACAGATGACTGAAATTTGTGGTTGGACAAAACGAATTCCATATATAGAACATCCTGTTTCTTGTTTTCCCTAATACCAATAAATAACTATATTATGTAAATCATGGAAGAATTAATCTATCATTATAATTAGATTATAATAATCTAATTATAAATTTCTCAGTACCACATACATGGAAAACAGCCGGAAGATGCGCTGTGGCTCAAGTGGTAGAGCTGTAGCCATGAGAAAGCCCATGGACAGTGCTCAGGCGCTGAGTTCAAGCCCAGGACTGGAAAAAATAAATAAATAAAAATTAAAAAATGCGTGCAAACTCTTAGTAATAGGAAAAATAAAATTGTGTGTAGTTAGTACATGTACAATATAAAAAGGGTAAGATCGAATTTTATTAGTAGTTTTCAGGTCGCGTTTGTAGAATGCGCCAGCCTGGAAGCAGATGGGTAGGGGCTCTGCGGCTGGGACTGGGCCCTGAGGGTGCCCGGTGGGTAGGGGCTCTGACGCTGGGCTGGGCCCTGAGGGTGCCCGGTGGGTAAGGGCTCTGAGGCTGGTCCTGGGCCTTGAGTGTGCCCCGGAGTGGCCGGCTGGGACTCAGCCTTGAAGCCTGAGCATGGCGCATGGCGGGAGGTGCTCGCTGGCACAGCCTCTGGCAGGGCAGGGAGTCTCTCCACCAGGCCTCCCCTCCACTGGCTGGGCCCACGCGTCCTTCGAGCGCTTCTCGGGGCGCGGAGAGCCACCTCCGCGGGCCTTGCATGCAGAGCTCTTCCATTTCGTGGGGACTGCGCCATCTCGAAGCCGTGGTGGTAAGGCTGGCGAAGGACCACCGGAGAGTACACGTCGCCCACGTCGCCCACGTCGCGGCTTCTGCCGCCCCCAGGGACGCTGACTTCCGTGGACTGTCCTGCCCTCTGGGCCCAGGAAGGAGCGCGGAGCGGGCAGGCACTGCAGGCTGGAGACTGGAGCCTGGGACTCTCCAGGGCCCGGGGATCTCCCCGCAGGGCTCCCCACAGGGCTCCCCATCCCCGGAGACTGTTCTCTGCCGGCCCCAGCCCGGGCCTCCCTGCACAATCCCGCAGGGGCCGTGCGCCCTCCACGCATCCACCCAGGCAGAGCGCACGGAGAGCGGAGGGCAGGAGCGCGGACCCGGCACAGTGGCCATTTCCAACCTCGACAGGGAGCCGTGGGGGACAGGCAATGCCAGCCGTGGGAGCAGGGGTTGGCTGTGAGGCACTGCGGCTGTCGGTCACAGGAAGAAGGGGTCCTGGGGTGGGAAGGCCATGAAGGTCCTTGCCCCGCTGGGGTGCTGTGCCTAAGTTGGCCTAAGTCAGAGCTCAGGACCTGGCAAGGGGGGCAGCAGAGGAAGCGAGGAGCGGGGATTTGAAAAGAAAAAAATAGCAGGGAAAGATCGGATGGATGGTGTCAAGGTCTTGGAATGAAAAGGAGCCGTGTGCCAGGCGCAGGGTCGTGAAGGAACGCTGACCGCATGGCTAGGAGATGGTCACACGTGCCTTGGCACTGCCAGAACCTGAGCTCAGGAGGGACAGAGTGTGCCAGTCACTCAGGGAACCCAGACATGATGCAAGATGTTAAAAGGCTGTGTAAGATGTATATATAGTCAGAACTCACCACAAAGGCTCTTCTGGTACTCAGAAGAAAGGAGGTACAGACTGGAATATATTTACATTAAAACTCACCAGTGACAGGCATTGTTGGCAAGGAGATTGGCAAACCTATTCCTTGATTTCAGGTCAGGGTTGACTCATGTGTTGTGTGAAGATCAACAGGACAACTATTAAAAATAAAACCCTGAAATTTAGAAAAATACAAAAAAAACACGTAAACGAATCACTTAATAAAGTGCTTATAGTAAAAAGCAAATCAATTAAATTACTATTTTAATAAATAAGTTATCACTAATATATATTAAATGATTAAATGTCATATGTAGAGGAATGTCTTTCTATTTTTAAGTTGCTTTCTCTTATGCTTTCATTCAGGTGAAATTTTTACCTTCCATTTTTATTTGAATGTGTATCATATCATTTTCAACAAACAATAAATAAAATAAAACAAAACACCTCTTTGCCAGTCAGTCCTTTATTCCCAGTACTTTTCCAAGAAAATAAAACAAGAAGATTGAGAGAAAACGGCTCACACCTTGAGTATTCATGCATTTTATTTAGTTGATTGTCGATGTCAGTAAATGAATACTCCATAATTTTGTTAGTAATTAATTCTCAAAAAACTGCTGTCCAAGTATACCTTGAGGTTTGGTGAAGTGAAAGAAGAATTGTCAGGAAGATGTAAAATCCCCTCTCCAAATGATTCCTGGATGAAGTCAGATCGCCAGAGATCTACATATCTGGACATCGTTTAGTGACCTTCCTTTTCCCTTTTTCCAAAAACCTTTGCTAACTTGGGATTTGGAATGATGCCACTGCTTTATCTGGAAGGATACTTTAAAAAGTAATCACAAGAAGATGTTTTCCAAGATGATATTCATTATGGCGTAAGTATCTATAGAAGACTGGAAAATTATTTTCTTTAGTGTTTTGAGCAGGCCTTTGCATTTTTATCTGCTGGTTCACTTTCCATCCAGGGACTGTGTATTATTGCCCATTCTCCTCTACTGCTTACATGTTTACAGTTGAACCTGAAGGTCTTCATTAACCAGAGCAATGACTCCAGAGGCAAACTTTATGGATTAACTGCTCATAGCATCTTACATTTTGAAAGTCAGGTTTACTTGTTGCATGTTCTTCATTTTTAACTGCATTTTGTCCTACTTTGTCTTTCAGTGTCAAGTGATTTTTAGAATTACTCCTCACATATCAACAACCAAGGACATAAAACAAAGCAAGTATCTGGCAAGGCATCAAGGCAGGGAGTAATGTGGTAGTGGAGGTGTGTGGGTCTGTGTGATGTTCTTTCTTTCCTTGCTTTCCCAACAATGACCTCCCAATCAGACACACCCAGGTTGTGTTTGTGCAGTAGAAGGCTGGCAATGAACCTGATTTAATTTCATCAACTGAAAGAGTCAATCTGGATCATTCAACCTGCTCATTTAACTCTGTCAATACTGATGAGATTAATGAACACACAGCCAAAATCCACCCCTTCTTCTTTTGCTTCATAGAATTGAAAATAAAGAAAAAGAGAAGAGTTTAGAAAAGGAAAGGAGTAAAGAGGAAGGAAAGGTAAAAAAGATAGGAAAAGCATTCGAAACAAAGGAAGAAAGGGTAGAGAAAGGGAGGAAAAGAGGGAGGAACAAAAGAGAGAATGTAGGAATGAAGAAAAATTCTATTTACATTTCACTTGCTTGTAAATATCGTGACAGGAAGGATATAGAGTTATGTGAGGGTTTTTCTGTTATTTTTCTGCTGATTTTGCTCATACATCTCTGAGGTGAAATGTATGATATGACACAATAGGAAAGAGTGTGGATTTGAAGGATGCCAGTTCACATCTGTGTATGTGTGCGTGTGTGTGTGTGTGTGTGTGTGTGTGTGTGTGTGTGTGTGTGTGTATGTGTTCCACTGATCCGGCCTAATTATTTTCTTATGCCTCAATTTGAACCATGGTTAAAGTCAGCATGAACAATTGTCTCAAATACATTGGGACACAGAATTTGTGGCATCGTGGGTTATGCTCTTCAGAAACTCAGTTAGTAAATTAATTTGAAAATTGGGGAGAAAATCAAAACCACAAATACAAGTTAGAAAAGACAAAAAAACCCAAACTGCATTTCCCAGGAAGTGTAACATTCCTTCTAGGTGATCTGCGTGATTTTTTAATAACTGATAACAATTAAAAAGAAAATCTAATTATAGAGATGCAAACACATTCCTCTCAGCAAGAGGATCCATTTGCCCATCCAGCCTCTCACCACCACTGAAACAGGTGGCTTTGCACCTGCTTGCAAATGCAGTTGGAGCTTTCAATATACCAATCTATGAATCTGGTGCTCTGAATGTTACCTTATTCTTCCATTAGTTAAAATGTTAAATGAAATATTGGAGATGTATTTACTTTATGCTCACATGATTTTCATTGTATGCTTAAAAAACATTCTTTTCAGCAGTTTTTGTGCTCTTAATAGTGCTCCTATCTTAAACATTATATTTAAGGGTATTTATTATTAGAGTAAGGATTTATTGTAACTACCATTTTCTGGGTGTCTGTATTTTTCAGTTGGATATCTTACAGTAGGGAAACAAAGGATGCACATGTTTGCCGGCTATGGAAATGTAAAATAAAATATATCATTCAATAATTTATTGAAAACTGGATATATGTTTCTATACGTTCTATTTTATAAACCAGGGATATTAAAGAAACTTTTGAAGTTGATAGTGATTATTGGCTGATTACTAGTGAAGAACATAATTCGGGGAAAGTGGTTATAGTCTGGAGTGCATGGCTGGCTGAAAGCAGCATCAGCAATACATTTTTTTCACTTTCCAAGAGTCAGTATTTATAGACTAGAAATCCTTTGTAATTTTTGGAAATTTCCTTGAGAAAAAAGCTGCCATAGTCAAATGACACACAATCCATGTTAAGCTAAAATATGTTTACATTTATGCTTGAGATTAAAAGACAATCATGGTATAAAAATGTATCTAAGGCAATTTTCCTAGAATCCATGTTTAACCACACTAGTCAAGGATGCAGGAACAGTCATTATTTATTCTTATCCTATTGTTTGATTAGGACGTTTTATATATCCATCAGTATGGGGAATAACTGGAATATTTTTGTCTCTTATTGAATCTTATTGACCATTTACATATACCAGAATTAAAGAATAGAAACATTTTTAAACTTTCAACTTTTGAGCTAGCTTTCTCAGTTGAATAACAGCACTGAATAAAACTTATTGACTTGTGAATCACACATATCTAATACTTGGAGAGCTAGTATAAAAACATATGGGAGGCAGTCATTTCGATAATATGTACTGTCCATATTAGGATTTTAACAAATGCTATCAAACCTATTTGTAAATTTCAACTATATGAGGAATCATAATCATGTTCCTGGCACATTGTAGCATATACTATGACATTATTGTGGTTTTAACTGATCCAGATGCTGCCAGGTTAAAAAGCAGAGTATTTTACATAACCATGTGGCTCTCCTCTACAGCATCTTCCATACATAATCCATCAATTCCCACTGAAGCTATAAAATCTGATCAGGCCTGCTGGACATTGAGGACTGGGCCATCGACTCCAAATTCATGACTTTTATTATTCTGTGTTCTGGGATCGATTGTTTACATAGAATCTCTTCTTTCTCTTATAGCCATGCTACTGTCAAAGAATGGAGAAAACAAATCAAGGATAGCAAGGTATTCCACTGCAGAACATGGATATTTCCAGATGTTTTGTCATTGAGAATGTTTTAGTAAAGATAAATTCTCCCTTTCTCCAGAAAGGAAGATTGTAACCTGATTGCTTAGCATGTTGATTTAAATCCATCAGGCCCCAGGCCAATACTCCTCTGCTTCCTGTCCTCAGAAGGATTCCATATCAATGGCCACAAACAATGTTGAGTAGAGAAATATCAAACCATCATGAAAATATTGTCATGAGGCAGAGAAGGAAGGGTACAGATGGGACCTGTTCCTCTTGGTTTCCTAGCATAATGTTCACTTAGCTCCTCTCAGCATTTGCTGTTATTCCCAAAGAAGTGAAATTAGTATAAACTGAGTCTTACCTTTCCAGGATGTTTTTCTTAATTTGATATCATAATCCAGTTTGAATGATTAACCTCATTTTTGCCTAATGCTTCAAGCCTCAAATAATATTTCCTAGGATCAGAGTGCAAAAGTCAGTGCTAATGTTAATATAAACTGCTGGGGAATATACAGTAGTCACTCTGCCATTTCTCACATTTTTAAAAGAATTTATTAATGTTGATTTTTACATCATATTTTAAATGACAAGTTTAACAAACAAGTGTTCAAGGAGGGAATCTCTATTTACAATCACTGGGACTTAGTATTTAGAACTTAATCAAAATTAGGCTAAGGGTTTGTATGTCATAGAAATATATTAATTTAAGAAGTAAAACATTATGTCTATAGAGTCATAGGTTTTTATGTCTATATAGTTATGTTAATTGTTGGGAGCAAGAGTGGAATCAAACTGTACTTTGATTTGCATCAGATAATTGCTTGATTGTCTTATTGTTTTTTGGCCTTCTCCTGTTCAATTGATCTGAGATTTACCATATGAATGTAACCCCCAACAGTTCCCTGATTAACCATCTGGATGTAACACCTGGCAATGCCCTGGTCTCAAGAAGGGATATAAGCTTTGAGTTGAGAATAAACGGCGCGCGGCAGTTTTTGCCTGGGCTGCAGACCTCCCGGACCCGATGTGTTTGTCTCTCTTCTATTTTTTCCAGTCCCTGCCCCCTATTTCAGGAACCCCAATTTGCTGCCGGTAGGCCCCGGCATCTGGCGCCCGAACAGGGACCCTGAAAATCTGGGACGACGGTGGAGGACCCCGCTGTGGTGAGTAACATATCGTAGGACTATTAAGAGAGGATCTTAAGAGAGTGTATAGTCAGGAGTAAATTTATGGGTCAACTTAATAGCCATAGGTCATTTGTACCGATCTTAACAGGCCTACTTGAAGCCCACGGAACGTGGGTGGAAAAAGGGGTGCCTCAGAGCTTCCTACAGTTTGTCGAGGAGGCATGCCCGAGGTTTTTAGAGGAGGAATTCCAAAAAACCTGGCAGCAGATAGGAAAAAGAATTCAAGAATATTATAATGTATATGGCCCCGAAAAGACCCCAGTAGAGGCTATTGATGTATGGAATCTAGTAAGTGAATGCATAGATCCTTGACATGAGAATGCTGAACTTAATCTTGAATTAAGGGAAATTTATGAGTTAAAGGACCCTTCTGAAAAACCTGAGGCTGAGCCATATGCAGCAGCCCAAGAGAGTCTAAGTGAGATCTTGAAAAGGGAACAACAACCAGCAGATATTGAGTATCAGAATTCAGGTTTGAATATCAAGGAGGAAAGTTATGATGAGTCAATGGAGGGCCGGATGGCTACAATGGAGAAGAAGTTAGAAGAAATGCTACATTTTCTATCGAAAATGGGGATGGAGCAGAGAGCCCCCCCAGAAGTAGGAAAGAAGGATGACCCTCAGGCCACTATGGTGTCTGATTCTAAACCTTACCCCTCACACCCACCGCCTCCGGCTGCAGCCTTACGGCCTCAATCCCTTTCTCAACCTTTAGGCAAGCCTAAAGGCCCTAGCAACAAGTCCCTTTTAACAGGCACTACAACCAGGCACAGTGCATCGCAATTAAACCTGACTCAGGCTGCTAGAGAGAGGGAAGATATTTCAGGGCCTCGATGCTTCCCTAGTTTAGTTGATCATGATGAACAAGTATACCATCAACCTGTTCCTGTTAAACTATTACAGGATTTAAAAAGTGCCTGCTCCCAATATGGGCCAACTGCCCCTTTTACTCAAGTAATATTGGAGGCCGTGTGTGCTGGTATTGCATGCCCAAACGACTGGAAGCGGCTTGCCAGAGCATGCCTTAGTGCAGGAGAGTACTTATTATGGGAGACAGAGTTCACTGCACAGTGTCGGGCTAAAGTTGAAACAAATAGGTCTAAGAACCTGCCTTACACTTTTGATCAGTTGTTAGGAGAGGGAACCTATAAAAACACCGAAGATCAATTGGGTTATGCAAAGGAGGCCTATTTACAAATAAATGCTGTGGCAAGAGAGGCTTGGAAAAGGTTACGCAATTCCAATCGTACAAAAAATCTAGTAGAAGTTAAACAGGGACCGAATGAACCTTATCTAGAATTTTTGTCTCGATTAATGGAAACTGCAGACCGCCTAGTACAAGATGAGAACGCAAGGAAGATTATAGTTAGACACATAGCCTATGAAAATGCCATCGCCGCCTGTCAGGCGGCTATCAGACCCCATAGGAATAAGGGAGGAATCACAGACTTTATTTCACTGTGTGCTGATATTGGACCCTCCCATGTACAAGGCCTTACTTTAGCCGTTTAGACTGTTACTGAATTTCTAAAATATAGAGGTCAGCGGCATTCTCGGGATGCTAGACCCCCAGGGCGTTGCTTTTCTTGTGGACAAATAGGACATTGGATGACGCAATGCCCACGCCAGGCCAGGTTAAAGAGAGAAAAATCACCTGGCACATGTCCACGCTGTGGTAAAGGGAAGCACTGGGCTAAAGATTGCAAGTCAGCAACAAATCACAATGGCCTCCTGTTTTCGGGAAACTGGAGAAGGGGCCAGCCCCTGGCCCCGCAAAACCATGGGGCAGTCCCTCCCTCTTCTCGGCCACAAGTGCATCTTCTAACAACCCCCCAAAATCAGTCTCCAGCCTCCTCCGTGCCACCCCAGGCAGTGCAGGATTGGACCTCTGTTCCTCCACCTGCTCAGTATTGACCCCAGAGATGGGGACACAAGCTCTCCCCACGGGGGTCTTTGGCCCCCTTCCCCCAGGAGTGGCTGGATTGCTGTTAGGGAGAAGTAGCTCAGCCCTTAAAGGGATACAGATTACACCTGGCAAAATTGACCAGGATTTTACTGGAGAAATCAAAGTTATGGCCTCTGCCCCGAAACACGTGGTATCGATCCCAGCCAGTCAAAAATTAGCACAACTAATACTTGTGCCTTTACCTCCCGGGGAGACTGCTAATTCCCCATGTGGACAGAGAGGATTTAGATCTTCTGATATCTATTGGGTACAAAGCATAAAACAAGAGAGGCCTGAGATGACTATATTTATACAAGAAAAGCCCTTTAAAGGTATATTAGACACTGGAGCAGATGTGTCTGTAATATCTAAAAAACATTGGCCAGCCCAATGGCCCCTGACAACCTCTATGACTTCCCTACAGGGGGTTGGGCAAGCAACTGACCCACAGCAGAGCAGTGCGATCCTGGTTTGGAGAGATGAGGAAGGGCACTCTGGTCATTTTCAGCCATTTGTCCTGGATCATCTGCCAATTAATTTATGGGGTCGTGATATCATGGAAAAAATGGGAGTGTATATGTTTAGTCCTAGTGCTGCGGTCACTAAGCAGTTACTGGATCAAGGCCTCCTCCCCTTTAGGGGACTAGGCCGAGCAGCACAGGGGGAGCTAGAGCCACTCCAACCCCAGTCTCACCCTACGAGACAAGGATTAGGGTATTCCTTAACGGGGGCTGTTGTTTGTCCTGCCCCTCATGCTGATCCCATATATTGGCTCTCTGAAGAACCGGTATGGGTCGAACAGTGGCCTCTTTCACTAGAAAAGATCATTGCAGTACAGCAGCTGGTGCAGGAACAGCTGGACTTGGGACATGTGGCCCCTTCTAACTCTCCATGGAATTCTCCAATTTTTGTTATAAAGAAAAAGTCAGGTAAATGGAGGCTGTTACAGGATTTGAGAAAGGTGAACGCGACCATGGAACTGATGGGGGCCCTTTGCCTTCAGCGTCCCCTCTGTTAATTTTAAAGAACCCATGAAGCGATATCACTGGCTTGTGCTTCCACAGGGCATGGCAAATAGCCCAACTTTATGTCAAAGTTTTGTAGCTAGAGCCATTTCTTCCACTCGTGAAAAATTTTCTTCTGTTTATATTGTTCATTATATGGATGACATCTTGTTGGCTTGTTCTGACCCTATCGTCGTACGACAAGCCTTTGGACAACTAAAGCAAGATCTGAGCCTCTTTGGCCTTATGATAGCAGCTGAAAAGGTTCAGGAACACCCCCCTTTTACATATCTAGGCCATATATTAGGCCCACACTATTTTAAAAGCCAAAAAATACAATTAAAAACTTCACACTTAAGAACTCTTCATGATTTTCAGCAATTCTTAGGAGATATAAATTGGCTTCGGCCTTATCTAAAGCTCTCCACAGGAGAGTTAAAACCCCTCTTTGATCTCTTAAAAGGAGATACCAACCCTACATCCTTACGCGAATTAAATCCTGACGCCAGGAGGGCCATCCAAATTGTAGAAAAGGCAATTTCCCAGCAACAAGTGACCTATTGTGACTATTCTAAACCATGGGGAGTTTACATTTTAGCTACTTCTCACTCCCCAAATGCTGTATTGTGGCAGGATGGCCCACTTTTATGGCTTTATCTACCATCAACACCCGGCAAAGTGCTGACCCCCTACTACGAATTGGTAGCTAATCTGATACATATGTGCTGAGTGGATTCCCGTAAATATTTAGGTCAGGAACCTCATTTTATCTGTGTCCCATATAATCTACAACAACAAGATTGGCTATTCGCCCATTGCGATCCTTTGGCAATTGCTTGGGCCAATTATATGGGAAAAATTTTGCATCACTGACCCATCTAACAAACTTCTCCAATTTGCTGCGTGTCATACATTTCTATTTCCTTCCATAGTACAGGCCTCGCCTTTATCTTCTGCCGCTTTGGTATTTACAGATGGATCCTCTAATGGAACGGCTGCTTTGACCATCAATGGGAAAACTCAATATTGGGTTACGGGTTTTTCCTCCGCCCAAGAGGTGGAATTAAAGGCTGTTTTACAAGCACTCATCCTGTTACAAGACGAGCCCTTTAACTTATACTCAGACAATCAATATGTAATTCGTGCTCTTCAAGTCATAGAAACTGTTCCCTTTATTGGAACTACTAACTCCAATATCCAGACCCAATTTCGCCAAGTACAAACTTTGCTTTGTTCTCGCAACCACCCCTGTTTTTTTGGCTTTGTTCGAGCTCACACTAATCTTCCTGGCCCTTTAAGTGAGGGCAATGCGGTTACGGACTCCGCCACCAGAGTTTACTTAACTCAGGTTGAACTTGCTAAGCAGTCACATGCCATCCACCATCAAAACAGTCGAGCCTTGCACCAACAGTTTAAATTATCTAGAGAAGCAGCACGACAAATAGTTAAGACTTGCTCCAACTGTGTCCCTTTTTCACCAGCCCCCCATTTAGGTGTAAATCCACGAGGACTGCTTTCTAATCACATTTGGCAGATGGATGTCACACATGTTCCATCATTTGGCCGATTAAAATATGTTCATGTTACTGTAGATACTTATTCTAATTTTATCTTGGCCACCCTCCTTGCTGGGGAAGCCACTAAACATTGTATTTCTCACTGCATTCGATGCTTTGCTGTGATGGGGATTCCCTCGCAAATAAAAACAGATAATGGCCCTGGCTATGCAGGCCGAGCATTTCAATCCTTCTGCCATTCCTATAATTTCACTCATATTACAGGCATTCCTTACAATCCTCAAGGTCAAGGCATCGTGGAGAGAGCTAATGGATTATTAAAACATCAAATTGCTAAAATACAGAAAGGAGAGTCGTATCCCGCTACCCCTGTGAATATACTTAATCATGCTTTGTTTTAAATTTTTTGAATTTGGATTCAAATAATTTATCTGCTGCTCAGCGATTCTGGGAAAAAAGAGAGCAGCGTGCTTTTGCCTTAGTAAAGTGGAAGGATCCCCTAACTGGTGCTTGGCATGGACCCAATCCTGTTCTAACCTGGGGTCGAGGGCATGTATCTGTTTTTTTCACAAGGAGAAAATGACGCTCGCTGGCTGCCTGAACGCTGCGTTCGGATCGTGGAGAGTGACAGTGGCCATCCAAGCAGCGACTCACTGGGCCTACACCCCCCAACCCTCCAGTGGTGCATCCTGAGACGTGGGAAGGACCTGAGTTATTTGTGCATGTCAACTGGGACTGCTACTGATCCACTTGTTCCACACATTCATATGAGCTGTGTTTCTCCTCCTTTTACTATTATGTAGGGACCTTTTAACATATTCATTGACTCTACACAATTTAATATGTGACATTATTTTGTCTTTACCATCCCTCTTCTTAATAACCTTTTTTGTAAAAGATGCCCAGGTGAAAAGCAAAGGCCTCCAGGGGTAAGTAGAATTCGGCCGACCCCCCTGTATGTCTGCGTTTTATTTTATTTTATTTTATTTTTGTTTGTTTGTTTGAAAAGGTGCACTGTGGGCCTAAAACAGAGGCCTGGGTGGTCAAGGGACGCCTTGACCCCCCCCTCCCCTTCTGAGTTTCTTGTCGATAACAAGGCATACCTGAGAGTCCCACCAGCAAGACATGTCTAAATCTAAAAATAACTGTTTGGTGAAAACATTCATTTGAGCTCATATTTTTTGTGTTAAGTCTAACTGATTCAGTCCAATTTTCTTGTTATATGTCCATGTCTGATTATTTAAAAGTCTCCGTTTCTCTGTCTTGTTCGTGTTACATATTTTTCCGTGTCCAGTTTTGTCTTTAAAATTGGTACCATTTCTAAGTATGGATCCTTATGGTTTTTCTGTGCGTACTCAAGCACACATCCTTGTTATTTATTTGAACATTTCTGGGCCTAGCATGGCCACTCCCCCATGTCTGCAGTTGTAACAAGACCTGGAAAAATAAATTCCAGCTGAGTTGCCTTGCAAAAAGTTTTGTTTTGAACCTGGTTCTCACCTGTAAGAGTAAATTTGGCAAAACTCTCTTGACACAAACTTCCGGAAAATGAACGGCCGATATTAATTTTGCGCGCTTTATGATCTTTGAGTATGAATGTGTGTGAATGAGTGAGTGAACATGTTCAAGGTTAAATTGTCAGCATGCTGTAAAAAAAATGGATAAATTTATACTTAAACACAAAGACAATTGGGTAAATCTAAGCTTAAAACTTCAACAAAAATATTAGGTTTGAATGTTTTACAATGTCTCAAGGAATTATTGTTTTGTCTTAAAGAAAAACTGGTAAATATTTTTCTAGATCCTGAAATCTGCATTTTATTGCAGGGCATACAGCTGTTTACATTGTAAACATTGTATCCTGTTCAGCACAGAGGTGTTAGGGAATTTGGGATTTATTACTTTAAGTTAAAGTTTGGAAACATGTATTAGAGATTTAAATGTAAAATTGTTCATTAATGTCAGAAACTTTGTCTGTCCTTTCTTGCAAACTGACACTAGAAATCTGATGGTAAAATGTGGATAATGTGATTAGTATTTTAAAGGAATGTTTAAAGGTTTATCTCCATGCTATTGGGTGTATTTTAAAAAAGAGAGGAAACTAAGTCCAGACTTAGACTTTTGGTGCACTGATGTCTATAGTTCTTGAATTAGGGAAAAACTGTTATTTGAGTTTAAACTGTTGTTGGAGTTCTAGACAGTAATCTAAACTGCAAAAGAGCCCTTTTTTCTAAAAGGCAAGAGGAGTGCCTTGGGCCCTAGGGGGCCTGAGGGCAGAAGGAGTTCTTTGTGCCCTTAAAGGTTTTTCAATTGCAAATAAAGGCTAAGGTGTTAATTGTTTAAGCCAGTATCAGTAAAAGTTATTAAGAACATTGGAAATGGGTTTCTAAACAATATTTGAAAGTGAGGTTGTCTTAAATGTTTAAAGAAAGAGAAAAAAAGGAAAATTAGGACTACCAAAGTAATTGCTTAATTGCTATTTCAGCTTGCTCTTGTAAGTTACCTTATAGCAACTTCCAGCTAGCCCATGGAGAAGGACAGCAATCCTTATTCAGATGTAACTTTGGCTTTTACCAGGTTCTAGGTAAGCTCATGCTTAGAGACTATTTCTGTGTTGACCACCTTGTTGCTTTAATTGGAGTAACGTGGCCTTTTGTAGGACTCATTGATCTGATAGCCACAGCTTTGAGCCTGCCCAGGCAAAGCAAAGTCCCTGTGAGATTGTGGTGTCTAATCTGGCAGCAGAGTGCTATTAAGGCAGAGTTGCTTTGGAGCTCGAAGCCGCAGAGTGCTAGATCTGAGCTAAAAGCTGGGGGACAGCACTCAAGCACCAAGCTCAGGACTCACAGTGGCAGAGTGCAAGCCTTGAGCTGCAAAGCTGAGGTGGGGCACTCAGACCCTGAGTTTGGGACTCAAAAGTGGCAGGGTGCTAGCCTTGAGCTGGAGAGCTGAGAGACAGTGCCCAGGCCCTGAGTTCAAGTCCAGCAACTAAGCAAGTGAAATGCCAATGGGACATTTATCCCTGTGTGGAGAAACACTACTGGGACACGATGCAGAAAGCATCTGCTTGGATGGCAGAGATGGTGTCAGATCTTAGTCACTTGTGCTTGGCCAATCAAATTAATCAGAGCCGGGAGGTCATAGAATAGTTTGTAAGCATGCCTTACTAATGCCCGTGCCTTTCATAACTGGGCAGGAACTTGTCAATCTTCTGTAATAGTGGGTAGTTTAAAGTCCTAATTGAGCGAAATTTTTATTTATTTATTTATTTATTTTTGACACCAGCCACAAATTCAGGAAAAGTTTGTGGATCTGAGGCTTGTGTCTCTATTAATCTGTTTAGATCTGACAACTGAAGCATTGTTAAGGTTGCAGAAATTTAGTTCCCCAGATAATCAAGAAAAGGCCTTTGCAAATGGGTGCTATGTAAGCTACACTATTGTAGCCAAAGATGGTTTGTGCAGTTGTTAAATGTTAAATATGATCTCCAGTTTGGAGCAAATTATTATTCCTGATATCTAATCCTTGCAATCCCTGATAAAACAGGCTAGGCTTCTTAAGGTCCCTGGTCAAGCACAGAGACAACGCCCCTGAGTCAGCTTGAAGAAGTCACAGAAGCTGAATCTCCGCCCATCAATCCCCTTTAGATGAAGGGACCAGTCATTTTTGGAAAGTGAGACAGGATAATTAGAGATAATTAGAGATAGTGGAAAGAATAGAAATTGCACTTGTGTTTCTTTTAAAATAAAGATGGGGGATATGTTGGGAGCAAGAGTGGAATCAAACTGTACTTTGATTTGCATCAGATAATTGCTTGATTGTCTTATTGTTTTTTGGCCTTCTCCTGTTCAATTGATCTGAGATTTACCATATGAATGTAACCCCCAACAGTTCCCTGATTAACCATCTGGATGTAACACCTGGCAGTGCCCTGGTCTCAAGAAGGGATATAAGCTTTGAGTTGAGAATAAACACCGCGCGGCAGTTTTTGCCTGGGCTGCAGACCTCCCGGACCCGATGTGTTTGTCTCTCTTCTATTTTTTCCAGTCCCTGCCCCCGATTTCAGGAACCCCAATTTGCTGCGGGTAGGCCCCGGCAGTTAATATTTCCATTACCATGTCCATAGTTTTGGGTATGCAGTTATTGAGTCCTCGCTCTTGTACTCTTTGGATTTAATAGCCACATATTAGGGATACCATGCACCTTTTGTTCCTTAGGTCTTGACTTGTCTCACTCAACATGATTCGCTCTAGATTCATCCACTTCTCTGTGAATGCCATTATTTTATCTTGTCTGTTGGTTATGTAGAATTCATTGTGTATATATACCACATTTTCTGTATCCATTCATCTGCAGTAGAGCATCTGGATTGATTCCATTGCCTGGCTATTGTGAATAGTGCAGAGATGAACATAGTTGAGCAGGTGTCCTTGTAATATCCTGGGACATGATGTTCAGGATAGATGCCCAGAAGTGGTATGGCGGGATCATAGGGAAGGTCTATTTTCAGTTCTTTAAGAAACCTCCATACTGCTTTCCAGAGTGGCTGAACTAGTCTGCATTCCCACCAGCAGTGTAGTAGGGTTGCTTTTTCTCCACAACCCCGCCAGCAACTGTCATTGTCTGAGTTCAAAATCTTGGCCATTCTTGTTGGGGTAAGGTGATATCTTAGGGTTGTTTTTATTTGCATTTCCTTTATGACCATGGATGATGAACATTTTCTCATATGCTTTTCTGTCATTTTAATCTCTTCTTCTGATAGGTCTCTCTTTAGTTCCCTTGCGCATTTAGTGAATGGTTTATTGGGTTTTGGGAGGATTCGTTTCTTGAGTTCCCTAGATAGTGAATATTAAGCATTTGTCCGATGTATTGTTGGTGAATATCTTTTCCCAGTTGGTTGGCTGTCTCTCTACTTTTGCAACTATGATTTTGTCTGTACAGAAACTTTTTATTTTTAGGTAGTCCCATTTATCGAGTCTCTCTCCAATCTGCTGTGACCCTGGGATATTGTTCAGGAATCTTTTGCCTATGCCTACGAGTTCCAGTGTCTCTCCTACTTTATCATGTAGCAGTTTCACGGTTTCCAGTCTGACGTTGAGGTTTTTGATCCACTTTGAGTTAATGCCTGTGCATGGCAACAGGCTAGAGTCAATTTTTAGTTTTCTGCATGTGGCTGCCCACTTTTGCCAGCACCAATAATTGAATAGACTGTGTTTGTTCCACTGTATATCTTTGGCTCCTTTGTCAAATACAAGTTGACTATATGTATGTGGTTCTATTTCTGGGTCTTCTACTCTGTTCCACTGATCTTCTGGTCTGTTTTTGTGCCAATAACAAGCAGTTTTTGTTATTATGTCTCTATAGTAGAGTTTGAAGTCTAGTATTGTAATACCACCAGCATTGCTCTTTTTGCCTAAAATTGTTTTGGCTATTCTAGGTCTTTTCTTGTTCCGTATGAATCTTTGGATTATATCTTCTATTTCCATAAAGAATGTCTTTGGGATTTTGATGGGGATTGCATTGAATTTGTATATCAATTTTGGCAGTTTTCCTTTTTTGTTGGGTCTTTCCCTGGCTTGGGGATGAGAGTAATATTAGCTTCATAAAATGAGTTTGGTATTGCTCGTTCTGTTTCTATTTCTTGGAAGAGTTTCAAGAGTATAGATGTCATCTTTAAATATCTTGTAGAATTCCTCAGTGAATCCATCTGGACCTGGGCTTTTTTTGGTTGGCATTTCCCTGATTGCTTCCACAATTTCGTTGTAAGAGATTGGTTTGTTCAATGTTTACCTCATCGTTGTTCAGTGTGGGTAGCCTATATTTATTTAAGAAATCATCCATTTCTACTAGATTTTCTTGTTTCTTTGAATATAGACCCTGGTAGTACCTATTCATTATGGACAACATTTCTTGGAAATCAGTTGTAATTGTTCCTGTGGGGTCTCTAATCTTGTTTATTTGAGTCTCCCCTTTCCTTTTTTGGATTAATGTTGCTAGGGGTCTGTCTATTTTGTTGACTCTTTCAAAGAAACAACCTTTTGATTTATCAATTCTTTGTATAGTAGATCTTATTTCCATCTCTGATATTTCTGATTTTATTTTTGTTATTTCTGTCCTTCTAGCTGTTTTAGAGTTAACTTTTTCTTGTTCCTCTAGGTGTTTCAGGTTTTTTTTAGGTTATTTATGTGCTCTTCTTCTGTCTTTTTAATATGGGCTTCTAGTGAAATAAATTTGCCTCTTAGAACTGCCTTTGCTGTGTCCCATAAGTTCCTTTGTGATGTTTCTTGATTGTCATTACATTCAAGGAAGTTTTTAATTTCATTTCTGATCTGATCTATTACCCAGGAGTTATTCAGAAGAGTGTTGTTCAGTTTCCATGTGATTGAATGTTTTTTGACTTTGACTGCATTGTTCAGAATTAGCCTGACTCCACTGTGGTCTGATAGGATGCATGGGATTATATCAGTCCTCTTGTATCTGCTTAAGTTTTCTGTATGAACTATTATATGATCTATTCTGGAGTGTGTTCCATGTGCTGCTGAGAAAAATGTAAAAAGTTTTGCCATTGGGTGGAAGACACTGTGTATATCTGTTAAGCCCAGCTGGGCTATGGTGTCGTTTAAGTCGATGGTGTCTTTGCTTAATTTTTGTTGAGTTGACCTGTCATTTGTTGAGAGTGGTGTATTGAGGTCTCCCACTATGATTATGTTTGAGTCTATCTTGTTCTGTAATTCTAAAAGAGTTTGTTTGACGAATTTGGGTGCTCCCGTGTTGGGGGAGTAGATGTTTATAACTGTAATATTATAGGCATGGATTGTACCCTTTACTAATATATAATGGCCGTCTCTATCTTTATGTACTGATTTTACTGAGAAGTTAATTTTGTCGGAGATTAAAATTGCTACTCCTTTTTTGCATGGTGCATTGGAGTGGAAAATTCGTTTCCATCCTTTCACTTGGAATTTGTTTCGGTCTTTGGCAGTGAGGTGGGTCTCTTGGAGGCAACATATGGATGGGTGGTGTTTCTTAATCCAGTCTGCTGCTCTGTGTCTTTTGATTGGATTGTTCAGCCCGTTCACATTTAGGGAAATTATAGAGAAGTGGTCAGTGTCCATTGTCATTATTTATTTTTACTTCTAAGTTTCTTTCTCTCTCATTTTTCCCCTTTTGTGTTTAGTGAATTATAGATATTCACTTCTTGATGGGGGTTCTTGGTGTTCTACAATTTGTTCTTGATTAATTAATATTTTTTGTAATGTTGGTTTAGTGTGCACATATTCATAAAGCTTCTCTTTGGAGTGAAATATTCTTGTTTCTCCTTCAAATGTAAATGCTAGTTTTTCTGGATATATCAGTCTGGGTTGGCAGTTGTTGGTCTTCAGGACATCAATGATGTTTTTCCAAGCTTTTCTTGCATTTAGAGTTTGTGTGGAGAGATCCGGTGTCATTGGAATATTTTTCCCATTGTAGTATAGCTCTTCCTTTGTTTTTGCAGCATTTAAGGTCCATTCCTTGGTATTCAGGTCTAGTGTCTTTACTATGATATATCTAGATGAGTTCCTTCTAGGATCTTGCCTGCTTGGAGTCCTGAAACCTTCAATAATGTGAGTATTTTCCCTTTTGAGGTTGGGGAATTTCTCTGCTATGATTTTGGTGAATAAGGGTTGCATTCCTTTGTCCTGATCAATCCCTATTATACGAAGATTAGACTTCTTTGCTGCATCTGCCAGTTCCTGGAGCTCTCTGATAGATTCTGACTGATTTTTCCAAGGTGGTGATTCTCTGTTCCAGCTCTTGTGTTTTATCTTCCGTTCCTGATGTTCTATTCTCCATCTCCGTCAATCTGCTGCTTAATGCCTCCATTTTTGCTTGAAGTGCGGACACTGAGCTGATCATGTCTGCTGAGAGGGTATTGAACTTTTCTTCCACTTCTCTTTTGAATTCGAAGAGTTCCTTGGAAATTTCTTGTTTTTGTTTTGGGAATTCAGCCTTCATTTCCAAAATCAGCTTCTTGATTTGGGTCATATTTTGTGTCCCTTCAGGTGCCATTTCTTGGGATGGTGACATCTCTCCTGTCCCTTTGCTCTTGTTTCCCTTTGGGCTTTGCGTGGGACTTTGATTATTTATGTATGTTGTAATTCGTCTTTGTGCTCTTCTAGGCATTGAGAACTCTTGTTGTAGTTTGCTCTGTGGTCGGTAGGTGGTGGTCTTTACTTGGATTGGGAGTGGTGGTTCTCAGCCAGATTGATTTCTCTGCTAACTAGGTCAGAGTTTGCAGTTTTTGCAGGTGTTAGGCCTGTTCTCAGAGGCTGTGTGCTGCTGTATGACTAGGTCTCAGCCCAACCAGTGGCCTTACAGTGGGCTGTGGGATGGGTCTGCACGCTTCGATCTCAGCAGGCTGGGTGGATGGTTGGTTTTCCTGTACTGCTTCCAGGGGTGGCCCCTGGCCAAGGGTGTGGAGTTTGGGAGTTTCCAAGGACTCTCAGGTAGGCCAGCTGGTGTCCTCTCTGTTCACAGGGGTGGGGCCCAGCTGAGGACATGGGAGCCACGCCTTTCTGGTTCTCAGAAGGCAAGCTCAGCTACTGGTCGGCCCTTCAGTTCCCTGCTGTGTTTCCACTGCTTTGTCACAGTCTGTGACTGTGGGGGGCCCCTCGGTGCTGTCTTGCTCAGGATTCTCAGCTGGAGGATGCCCGGCTCAAGATTTGAGTGGGACAGATGCTGGTTCCCAGACTCCCACAGACCCCACGCGCTGTTGTAAGGCAAGGTCTCAGCGCCCCCCACTCTCCAGACCCAGTGACCTGGGAGAGGAACCTGTTGGGTGGGTGGGAGCTGGGACACCCACTCCCGCTTTGGTGGGTTGCTGGGTTTTTGCACCACCCACCCGCCTGCCTGTCAGTCTCCAGACAAAGGCCTGGGAGAGGATCCTGTTGGGCGGGTGCTAGCAGAGACAGCTCTGCCCTCTTTGGTGGGGTGCTGGGATTTTGCGCTGGCCCGCCTGCCTGTCTCCAGTCCTACAGTCCGAGGCCTGGGAGAGAAGGCTGTTGGGTGGGTTGGGGCTGGGACACCTCCACCTCTCTTAGTGGGGTGCTGGGTCTTAGCATAGCCCGCCTGTCAGTCTCCAGTCAGAGGCCTGGGAGAGGAACCTGGTGGGCGGGTGGGGGCTGGGACAGGATTCTAAATTCTTTGCCCCCCTGCTCCTGCCAGTCTTTCTTGGGCGGGGTGGAGGGGTCTGAATTAAGTTCTATAGCTTGGTACCAGCTCTGCTTTCCCGATGGGTTTGGGGACCCGCTGGGCTACTCATACCTCTGAATTTGGCTGTGGGTGCTGCACGGTGTTGGAGAGTCATTCACTCCCCTGGGATCTCTGCAGCCACCTGTGTTCCGCATCTGGGTCCCGCTGCTTCCTGTTCTGGTTCCGTGTCTGGGTTCCCCTGCCTCTGACGCTCACTGACCCAGTCCTCTGCTGGTTTCTGCGGGTCGGGGCTGCCCGGCCCGGCGCCCTCCGCCCGGCTTAGAGCCGGCAGTGAGGGGTTGGGGAGGGGTCTCGCGTTCCGAATTCTTTGAGAAAGTTGGATGTAAGCTTTATCTGGATTTCTTTTCCGGTTTGAGTCCTTCTCCGTTGCTTCTTGAGTTTGTTGTGGATTTCTTAAGGTAGTTGGCTAGTGGGACTCCCTGGTTCTGTTTTTGTGGGAGAGAGGTAGGCAGCGTCCCTACTGTCTTCCACCTCCCATTTCTCCCATTTTTATTATCGCAGGGGTCACTTTGAATACATCAGCTCCTTGGGTAATCCAGAAAACCATCCTTATATTGACTTAAATCAATTGTTCCAGGCATTGCTCATAGAATAGCAAAAATCCAGTGCATTCTTTGCTGAGGAAATATCATAATCCTTTCCGTCTTGAAGAACAATCCCAGTATTGCTGTGTAATCTTGTCCTGTGCTCTTTTTTTTTCTGTAATACTGTTTCTGGGTTGAATTCCTTGATTCCTCAGATATTGGCCATATATTCTTCTGACTGAGAACAAGAAAACACCAGAGCTAATATGTCTCCTCATACAGACTTTGCAATAATGTCATTTTTATAAAAATAAGATTACATTAATATTTTTTCAAAGCATAGTATTAGTTGCTAAAGGCTGCAAAAGGCTGATTGCTGATCAGTGATTCTGTATTTTTCTTCCTCTTTCTTCCCTTACCCTTCCTTCCTTCCTTCCTTCCTTCCTTCCTTCCTTCCTTCCTTCCTTCCTTCCTTCCTTCCTCGGTCTTTCCTTTCTTGTTCTTTCTTCTTCCCTTTCTTCATTTCTTTCTCTCTCTCTTTCTTCCTGTCTTCAAATGGTTATTTTCATGTATAGTTTATCAAAACTCAGTCAAAACATAACCTCTTTTTGTCAGCCTGGTGGATATATAATGACCTATCGCTGTGATTTCAATTGTTTCTTTTTCTATGTTTTAAATTTGTTTTGTATTAAATAGCTTCTGTATGTAGAGTATTTATATTGAGCGTTGAATTTTCATGGAGAATTTTCACATCTTCATATATTTAGAATCAAAAATTAATCTTGCAATCAAATGAAATTTCAGATTAATGTATTTGTTTCTTTGTTAAACAGTTATGTCACCTTGTATAGATGACTTCTCCCTTGTGTTCCTCTTTTTTTCTGTGTTCTGGGAAGAGCAGTATCTTCTAATCCTATTTCACAGAATTCCTCTGGGAATCAAGATGAACATCTGTAAAAATCCTGTAGATGATAAAACATGGGATGTTTCTGGATTCTACATGAATCCCTTCTACTATTGCCATGTCATTGTTGTTTCATAAAAAGAAAAAGAAAAAAATCCAACTATAAGAAAGACCCACATGTTTTCTCTTAATATCAAACAATATTCTGATACCAACTGGGTTGTTCATTATTCATCTCAATTCAGAGGAACTTCCAGAGTTGTAAATCTCCCAGGGGATGGGAATGGTCCTTGAGCTGACTTCTTCCTTACATGGGGGGCACAGAAGGGGTACTGAGATGTGCACACATCAAATGCAGGTTCTCCCACTCTTGAAGTTTGGGAATACCCAAACTTGCCAGAGAAAGCCAAGGAAACACCATATATAATGGTGATTGGATTACTATGAAAAAGACAACTCATCCATGGTCCAAGAAGAGATGCCAGGACCCTGTGTTGGTAGGGGGGTGGCAGAGTGGTGGGGGCAGCCCTCTCTGAAAGCGTGCTTTCCTTACAATGCTTACCAGCTGAAGCTCTCAGAGCCCCAAGTTCTAAATTGTAAAGGCCATGTACGGAGCGGTTACAGTCATGTAAGTCAGATAATGAGCACATCTCATCTTGAACTGTGTCACCCTACTTCCCAAAGCTATACAGTTCATATCCAACAAAGCATCTAGTGAGTGTCCCTGCTGTGTTAGTTCATCCTGTGCCTCAACATCTTTTTATAACCAGTCTTCAGCACTGATGCTGCTCCTCCTCCTGGATGGTGGCCCTCTTGGGATTTGGGATGACTGACTGTCCCACAGCTGTCCAGGACTCTCATTCTTTTAGCCTAATTCAGAAGAAGGTTTGCTGTGAGCAGTAAAAGACATTCCCATAGCTCTGGAGATCTGGGGCCAGAAGCAGCTTGGTGCTGGAGCTGGAGACAGAGAACAACTTGGTTGTTATTACACCATATCTGCCCATGTTTAATGCTAATGTTTCTCTTACATCCTTCCTTGTGGGCTCAAGCCTTCCTCAGTACCTCCATCCCTTTGGCACAGGGCTGTGAGAGGGCTGCTCATCCTACTCAAGCCCTCAGTGGCCTCTGAAGCAGGTCACGCTTAGCCTTTCTCAAAGTAAAGCCACAATCTCCTTATCGTTCTTCCTTAGTTTAGAACGTGGAAGCTCTTACAATGAGAGGGAAGAAATTATGATCACTTGAATAAGACCTTGATCAACAGAGATTTATATTATCTGAGAACCATAGACACAATTCTCTTTAATTGTCATCAACAGTAGTATTTTGCCTCTTAGGGGAGAAAAATATTGCTACCAAATTTTTACTTTTATATGATATCTCTGGAGAATTGTAAAATAATCTCCTCAAAAGCAACCACAATTGTGCATGCCTATGTAATCACGTAGTTACCCAGAGGTTTTGCTTAGAAAAATTCCACACATTTCACTTTCACAAAAAGAATACCCAGTAATTTTTCTTCCCCTTTCTTGACAGTTTAACCCCTCATGCTGAAACTGATCTCTGAAAATAATTCTTGTGCCAGAAGTTGGACCTTTCAGCTGCCTAGATGAATTTGAATGTGAATTAACCATAAAGATACTTTCAAGTTGATTCTGTGGTTCTAAATCAATGCTACTAAGAGGACCAAAAATAATCCACGGCCAGAAATATTCTGGATTGAAATTTTGAAAACGTTTGTCATTGAATACCGGGGAAGTGAACTTAGTAGATTCTATCCACCATACTCCACATGCTTGGCGTGCAGGTCTCAAACTGCCAAAAGCAAACGGTGTGTGAGGAGTGGACATTGTCAGTGCCCCGCAGTCAGAGTCTGTAATCCTTGTGCTCAGTGCTGTTTCTGAAAAGAGTTTGGCTCTGCACACAAACTTCAACTGGTTCTCCAATAATAGTTGGCTTTTCAAATCTAAGTAAATGAGAACAGTTTTAAAAGATGACCCCAAATAAGGGATTGGGTCTCGAGTCACATTGCCCAATTACATACTCAGCTAATTCTGAATACATTTGCTCAATTAATGCTTATGAGCATCTTCACAGCATATTAGGAGACTTACTAAAGCTATTGTGTTCTGGAGCACCAGTGACAAGCAGATCTTCTCTTAAAGATGGGACTTTCCTATGTCACCTACGCAATGAACTCCAGAGGTGAAGAGATGTCCATACCTCAGTCTCCTGAGGAGCAGGAGTAGAATTTGGCGCTACTCTATTTGACTTCTGATGCTTCAAACTTTTACTCTTAAAAACAAACTTTGAATCACTGAAAAGGGGGGTAAAACATTAGAATCTCTCTATTGGTGGTTACAGTCCCTTCCATTATTATCTAGCCTCATATCGAACCTTTCCCTGGACGCATGTTTCTTCAAGCATTCTAACTCTTGTCTAAGGTTCCCATTTTTGGCCAGGAGCAGGGCCTAGAGGTAGAGTGCTTGCCTAGCATGCATGAAACCCTAGATTTGATTCCTCTGCACCACATACACAGAAAAAGCCAGAAGTGGCCCTGTTGCTCATGTGGTAGAGCTCTAACCTTGAGCAAAAGTGTCCAAGGACAGTGCCCAGGTCCTGAGTTCAAGCCCCAGGACTGGCAAAAATTTTAAAAAAAGTTCCCATTTTTACTTATGTACCTTCCTCATGCGAACCCTCCCGCATTCTACATCATTTCAGCTTCCAGGTATTTATTTTGTTAGCTGTCTGTTAATTGTTCTAAAGATGTACTCTTCCCCCAGTATCATGCTTACATATACTGTAAGCAGTCAATTTAATCATGGATATATGAATATGCCTCTGTGTATGTTTGTATGGGAAGTTGTATTCTAGATGTAAGATTCACATATGAGTGGAAAACATGTCTGCTTTAACTTTATAGGCTTACCTTACTTTGCTAAGTATGATAGTTTCCAGTAGTCCCTAGGCAAAGACCTAATTCTATTATTCCTGATAACTGCATAAGAAATGCATTGGATTTAGATACCTCATTTTTGATCCATCAAAGCTCTGTATGCTTGTGCCCATAACTTGGCTACTGTGCCCCACAATAAAGGTGTCTTTCCTCGTATCCTGACATGAAATCTTTTGAATAATCACGTTAGGGCTATGATCACCAATTCACTGAAGAGCACTTCGCTTCGTTTTTTGAGGACTCTCCATCTTGGATTCCATACTGGTTGCCGTAATTCACATTCTCCCCAATGCTGTAACTGAGTGTCTTCTCTGCATCCCCACTAGACTCCAGATACTTAAAAAAATATGCTCAGTTTTTTCTTCCAAAGCAGAGTTCACAAAATGAAAGATGAGCTTTGTGTTAAACAGAGAGAAATCACTTCATCTTCCTATATAATCTTTTAGATTACAAAATTTATCATCAGCAGTATTAAAGGAGCTTAAATTTCTCTTCCCAGTTTTCAATTGTGTGATTAATTTTTGTTAGGATTCTGCTGCGATAAGTGATCTCTAGTTTAGGGCTAGTTTGAGAGCCCTGGAAAGCCTTAGCAGGTGTCCAGAACTAGGTAAGTAAGTTCAGAAGTTGCGTAGAGAAGCCATTCTGCAAGCCTCAGTGCAACAAGCCACTGCCCCTGACCTCTCCAGGAGAATCAGAGTTTATCTCCGTTAGTGCAACACAAACAGTGATGTTCACATCTGAGATGCAAATAAGCCCCTATCTATAGATGATAAAGCCTGAATGACAGTGGGAAATTTATTATAATAACTTATCACATCAGAGTGGGAACATAATCCCTGAGAATTCTATGTTGACTTCCACCAATCTTCCATTATTAAAACTAACTTCCATGGTAAAACTAACCAGTTTTCTAACTGTTAAAAGAGCAAAGATTATTTACCTTCTCAGTTTACTTTAAAATACTTTAATGTCATTTTGATTAATTAGTTAACCAATCATGTTTTTTTCAGGTACATAGATTTTTATCTTAAACAAATACTCAATTTCCTCTAACAACTCTTTAATTTTGGCTCTAAGATTGTGTGCTAAATTAAGAGAAATAGATGAAGTGTTTGCATATCTTTTCCACCTCAGAACATTTCTCAGATTTTGACAAGATGTGCTCTTTTACCAGGTAGACAGAAAGAGAGGGCCTACATGTAATTAGTTTCTTTGCTGAGTTTAATCATCTTTAACTCAGTTCAGCACTCTTGTAAGAGTTACATGGGAGAAGTTCTGAAACCAGAGGAGAAATTCAGTCACTGTTAAAATTTGAGTAGGAAAATATTATTGTATTAGTCTGCCTGGCTGCCATAATGAAATATGACAGACAGAGTGGCTGAGCAGTGGAAACTCATTTTCCCACAGTTTTGGTGATGTCCAAGACTGGGTTACTGGCAGTGCTGTGTTCTGGCAAGTGTGTTCCATGGTCTGCAGAGACTTAGCTGCCTTCCTTGAACCATGGCCTCTCACTGCCCTTCTCATGATGATAAGAGGCCCATCATTAATATCTTACTTGACCACATTTGGAATTAGGAAGACTCTACTCAATACCCAGCAGTCACTCTGGTTGCATACTATAGGATTGATTTATAAGACTTTGGAAAGAATTTCCTCTGTGCTCAGAATATTTCATGAACTACCAGAACACGGACAAATCTCCAGGGCCACACCCTTGATTAAATAACTTCTGAAATAGTTATATAAGTAATTGTTCAGGACTGAAATGTATCCCTGAAGATCACATATTAAAGTCCAAGTCATTCTCTGCTGTTCTGAGAATAGAGGCCCAAACTCTGTTGTCTGGCCTATGAAAATCACTTGTTCTGCTGCCGTTAACTCCTCTTTTCCGTAAAGACTTCACTAACCATGTTCTCTCTCACTTCTTGTTTCAAAAACAATCATTTTTTTCAACCTCTTTCTATCAAGAAATCTCAGAATTGCTGTTTCCCTAAGCTGCAGTGTACCTTCACACCATACATTCCAGGAGTCAAGGTTGTCTCTAAATTCTAACCAGTTATAGTCTTGTGATGAAGTTAGTGCTTACATATTTAGGAGATAAGCATATATTGACTGTTATTTACTGGATGCTGTGAGAGGATTTCCCAACCCAATGTATATGTGATATGTTCCTCATTCACCACAACTTTAGTAAAGAATAAAGCCTTACCATCTCACATTTACATGACAGTCAGAGGCAGAAAAGTTTCCATAATTCATAGGGAGAATCAAGTGAGGTCACAAATCAAAGGCCATGGTTCTCATCTGTGAGCCACTTAATTACAGATTACTGAACATTATTAAAGCAATATTCTTGGTTAGAGAATGATGATAACAAATGTCACCACTTGAACAAAGGTTCTTTGAGAGCTACTGATATAATATATATGAATTCTCTGAGAATTATTCCAGCACTTCCATATTGTTATTAAAATGACCTTCCAATATCTTGATCTCTGTTATAAAATATTAGAAAAATCCACTTGGGAGAGGAAGAGCTCCTTCTGGCTCATGGTTTCAGCCCTGTGTCATCCGGATTCCGTGCATTGTGGCCTAAGGTAAGGCAGAAGGCTGTGGTGTGGGAAATGATGGTGCTCTCTCATGGCAGACAGGAAGCAGGGAGAGACAGGAGAACCAGGAAGTGCTTTCAAGGGCATGCCCTAAGATGACCTACTTCCTCCAACTAGGTCTCACCTTCGAGTAATTCTATCACATTATCGATCCATCAAGAGCTGAACCTATTGGTCAGGACAGAGGCCTGGTGATTTGGTCACCTTTCAAACACACCCTAGCTGGCAAGGAAATCTACAGAGGACAGCTGAGATGCAAAGCTTCCTAGGTGGCTCCTGTGCCTGGGGTCTGTGGATGGTCACTTGTATTGAAGTCCTCACTGGCTTTTGCAATCAGACTATCTTCAAGTACTTCAACTGCTGTGAGCAGAGAATAACCATCATGGTATATTCTCTTTTGGAACAAAAGTAGAAAGGTAAGCCGTTGGGGACAGTAGAAGCAAGAAACTTAGAAACCTCAGGAAACTTAAAGAAAAAAGCAACCAAAATGACAGCCCACACTGGTTTTCACAGAGCTGCCTACAAGCTATCATTGCTAATAGAAAGAAGGGGACATGGAAGCTCCGGGCTCTGAGGCCTAAGCACCAGAAGCCAACACAGCCAACACCACATCACGATGTGGGCAGATGGAGAGAAGGGGCTTCTCCACCCCAATCCTGCATGAGTTCAGGCAGCTGAGGTGGTGGCCTTGTTACCTTCACTGTAGTCTTGAAACATTCTAGGCAATAAGATTTGCATCCTTTTGAATACAGGGCCTGCCCTTGAGTGTGCGTGAGAAACACGCACTACCAATCACTGCTGAGGTAATGAAGGTTATTTTCATGAAAGAGCACGGCTTCTCATACTGAAATATCTGGTGCAACACCTCATTTGTTTTATTTATTTATTTATTTTTTGAATCCTGAAATAGCAGTTTGAAAAGAGAGGGTAATGTTTTCTTTTCTTTCTTTTTTGTTTTAAGGCTGCCAAGAAAAAAAGCCTTTTCTCATTTGTTAAACAGAGGTAATAAGCTAAAATAAGAATACATTGACCTTACTCTTGAACCTAACTTCCTCTAGAAAAAAAGTGCTTCTTTTAAAGTGAAGGTAAGTTCAGTTATTTTTACAGTCACTGCCTTTTTGTAGAACCTTGTTATCTTTCACACTTTACTGAAAATAGAAATGACTAATTGAAAGACAATGTTTAAAATATAGATTCATGGACACCCCTTGGGTTTGTCAACATTCTTGGAAAGGAATTGGTTTATTGCTTTAAACTGGCCAGGGAAACAGATACTTTCATTTTTCAATTGAGCAAATGATTTTATAAGCATCACCATATTCCCTGTGTGGGCAAAAGCTGGTACTGTAGTAACTTAGATTCTCACTGGAATGTGACACCACTACACCCACATCCTTTCAAGTATCTGATGTTATCATTCATTAATTATGATAACAACAAGTAATTCATAATCCATTAAAACACTATATAATTTTTGTGGGTCAGGTGGCTTGAACTAGGCCTGGGCACTGTTGCTAAGCTCTTCAGCTCAAGGCTACCCCCCTATCCTGGAGTCAAGCCCCACTTCATGTTTTCTGGAAGTTAATTGGAAATAAGTCTCAGGTCCTTTTTTTGCCCAGGCTGGCTTTGAACCTTGATCCTCAGATCTCAGCCTTCTGAGTAGCTAGGATTATAGGTGTGAGCCACTGCACCCAGCTAAAACACTATATTCTTATAATAGGACAGTATGAAAGGCATGTTCTGAAAACACAAGAGTAAGTAGAACAAAAATTTCAAAATACTTATGAAAGCAATTTATCATGTTCCAGTCAATATACTACTTCAAGTAAACCAGAAACATTTGGTGAATATAGGGTTTCCTTTTATGCCTCTATATTTCTTATAAATTCTGATTTAAGACTCATGGCCATCTCTATATAAGAAGACTTGCAAGTGAAAAATTTCTAAAAAAATACCATGCTTTTGTTTCTTTTTTTTTTTTAAATATTTTGTTCCTTATAAAACTTTGCCACAGATTTTAGTTTGAGGCTTTATTATGAGTTTTTTTAAAGTAAATATTTAATTTTAGAGTAGATGTCTTTTTAGATGCAGCTTACCATAATATAAATGTCTCATATTAGGAAGCCATATTTAAAGAAGGAATATCACTACATCATTTATTTGTACTACTGGAGGTTGAAGTCTTTAGACAGGCACACTCTGACTTAAGCCATGCCTGTCTTCCCATTTTTGCAGTACTAATTTTCTCCAATAAAGACTTGTGTTTTTTGCTTGAGGACAATCATAGACTACAGTCCTCCTATGTAGAGCTTCTGGCAAAGCAGGGATTACAAAGCACACTACCAGACCGGATTAATGCATAGAAACAACATGCTCCTGAGTGGCTGAATAACAGCCATGTGTTACCATATTGGCCTTGTTTTTTGTCTTAAAATCACTTTTATAGTATTGCGACATTTTCAATCCCCTTTTTATTGGGAAAGGTCCTGAGAAGTAAAGGTTTGCCTTTGCTATGCTAAACAAGTGCTCCACCACTAGTCAAATACTTAACCCTGATCTTACCCTCCATCCTCATCCTACTGTTTAGCCCTTTCTTGTTTTCTGACACATGAAAGTACACAAGGCCAATTTATGTGTCACCCAATCTAGCCCTAGTAGTGATCACTCCCCAGTGCTTTGATAAATTGCTAATATCATGTATCCAACATCTGAATATCACATAGAATTGTTACAGGGCTACTGAGAGCCCTCTGTCTCCACAAGATCCTTCCCAAAGCCCTGTCAACTACTGATTTTTTTGTTCACAGTCACCCTAATATGTCTTCTAGTTTGTATTTTTCCTTTATTCTACCATTTTGTTTCATAGAGCATAAGTGATTACTCTCCCTCCCCATACAAATATAGGGGCATTGTTATTTTTTTTGCTCAGGCTGATGCTCTGTCATTTGAACTATAGTCTATTCTCAGCTTTTTGCTGCTAAATTGGAGAAAAGAGTCTCTTGGATTTGTTGGTCCCATTAGCTTCCACTGATATCCTCAGATCTCAGCCTCCTGAGAAGCTAGGATTACTGGTAGCAACCACTTACACCTGGCTAGGAAGTTTCTTTTAGTGAAGTCTAACATAACTCTTATTTTTATCAGTTTGGACTTGTAGATAAAAACCAGGGCCACATAGAATTTTCCCTTCTTTATAAGAAAGGTTATAGTTTTCATTTTGCATGTATCTGTGACTCATGAGCTGATTTTTGTTGAAAATGAGCCTTTATCTAAGTTTATTTATTTATTTGTTGGTATAGACCTCCTAATTCTGTGTTATTTATTGAAAGAACTATCTAGTATCCTTTCTTCTGGGCATTGCTGTGGACCCTTTTCCAAGGACAAGTTGAAATGCTTGTACCTGTGTAGATATGTTGCTTCTCTATACTGCTTCTTTGGTCTAAGCGTTTTCCTTAGGCTATGACTAGGCTATATTACAGCAGCTTTGTGGGGAAACTTGCAATCACGTAGAATCAGTGCTCTGACTACCTGTGATCCTCTTTTGCCCCTCACGTATACACCTACAAAAGTACTTATCACAATATTTTTTGAGAAAGGATTTACACTGTATCACGTGGAGAAGACAGATATCTTAACAATATTGGGTCTTGTAATCCAGAAACATCAAATATCTTTATTCATTTAGATCTTTGCTTTCTTTCACAAATATTTTATAGCTTCCCACAGGTTCAATTTATGTCTAAATATCTCAAGTATAATATAGTATTTTAAACAGCCAATGTTTGTCTGATTTCAGCTTCCAATGACTTGTCTTTTCGGCACAGGAAAGTCATGAATTGGTTTTTGTGGAATTTGTATCCTATCCACCTGCTTTGTCTCTCCAGGCAAGCACATCACAGATGTGCCAGCAGGCAGCCATGGTACATCCCTGACCTGAAGCCTCAGTTCTCCGAAGGAGCCAATAAAACTCATTGATTTTCAATTTCTCCACCTTTTCCTTGCTGTAAAGAGAGACATGATGAAATCCTTACTTTCACGGATCAGACATGAAACTGGAGGTCCTCTCAACTTGAGTTTTAAAACCTCCATTTGTATTTCTACTCACACGGGCTTTAATAATAATTCTCTGTAAAATATGAGTTCTCTCTATACAATGCACTATCCACAGAAGAATATGATTAACAAATAGGTATAAGTCTAAAGATACCCAACAAAATATATATGAAAATTATAGTGGCTACTTTTCATTTAAATAACACATATGTGCACATATGTGCACATCCACATATGAAAGTAACCAGCACCTTTCCTGAGCTCAAAGATAGAGGAAGAAGGAACATGCTATGAGAATGGGACTGTGTCAGATCCCTTGCAGCTCCACATTGGTGCATCTCTTCACATGGCTCTCCTCCAGATCTGTGGATGAAAGTGGGGGCATTTCCATAGGACATACCACCAGCAACCCATGTTCCCACAGACTCTACCCTGAGTCACCAGTAATGACTGAGTCTGAGATGATCACATATGGAGAAGAGCTTTAAATCCTGACAAGCAGGCACTGGCCCTTTAGTTTCATTAAAGCTGTTCTAGGCATTTGCCACCTTTGTTTCCACTTTTGTACTTGAAAGAGAAGGAATATTAGCATATCTGCACAGAGGGTAAGAATGAGTGTCTCTGGACGTGTGGATGTCAATGAGAGCTTAGAAATCAAATACCCATAATGAAAATCTTGAATATCATAATGTTCACATGTTTATAATATTCAAAGATATTTTCGTGCCTACAGTCTGTGGGCTCACAGGGGCTCTGCAACCTTTTCATTGTTGCTCCTCTCCTCTCCGGGGCAGCAACACGGGAACGGGGAGGGACACACAGGGCCAGCCTGTAGTCCCCCGGGAGCCGAGCGAGATGGTAAGTGTCGAAGACCCAGCCCTCCCCCAATCACCGGGGAAGAAAAAACCACGCTGAGTCAGAAGCAGTGTTAACCATGAAAGCGCATCAGATCTCTCTGCTGATCTCCGATGCTCTCAGATGCTCTCCTCCCTTTATTGCGTCAGACAATTAGTTATATACTGTTAGGGTAGGAGAAGGTGGGCACTGGGAAGCTAGCCAATAGGAAGAGGGCCTCTGTGCTACCACTAAGGGCTGGGTGGGGCTTTCAGGTACTGGGCAGGACAGGTGCAGGAAAGGGCGCGAGACTTGAGCTGCTGCGAGACCCGCGAAACTGCGGGGGGTTCAATCGAGTCACATACACAGAGATGCCTTAAGAGAGGTATGCAAAAGACTGAATGCCTAGACAAAGCCCTTTAATTGCAGCTGAGCCAGAATCAGGCCTCAGAGATGGAGGCTAGGCCCTAACATTTCATTTCATTTTTCTGGCTCCAGGATCCATCATAGATTTATCTGTCACATCGCCTCTGTCATCTTTAATCCCTGCCAAGCCCTCTCTCTTTCTTTATCTCTTGTGACTGTGAAACCTAGGAATCTGGGCTCCTCTGACATTTCCCCATGATTTCTTTACAATCCTACTGCTGAGTTGGTTCTCTGCCTGCCTTGCATATGACATCAGGAAGTTCAAGGGAAATGAAAACTTGGGATATCTGGATTGGATGATGTCTGCCAGGTCTTTTCATTCTAAGGTGATAGCTTTTCTCTTGGCAATTAACAAGTATCTTCTGGAAAGACTTTTTGAATGTACTCTGTTTCTCATCATACATTTGGCCACTGATTTTTAACCTCAGTAATGGCTTCAGTCTCCAAGGGCTGTTTTTGTAGTGCCTGCTAATTGTGATGACTTTTATAGGCACATATAAATTAAGCAGTCCAGTGGAAAAAAAATCACAGAAATCAAATTCATAGCTTAATACTGAAAGGTGACAGTCTAGTTGGTGAATTAAAAAAAATAAAGTTAGAACAACAGTTTGTTTCATTAGTGAAAACAAAGAAAAAGCCTGTGCTTTTAATGTCTAGTCATTAGAGAAGTTCTTGACTTTCTGAATACAAATCTGACTAATTTTTTTTAAATTTCAAAAATGGAAAGAGCTAGATGCACTTATAAAATCCAAAGAGAATGCCAAGGAACTGCCAGTCTCCTTGTAAGTCCAGCAGATCTTGCTAAATAATCACCACATTGCTCTGAACATATATTTTCCAAAATGAGAAGACACAGAGCAAGGCTAGTGAGGACCAAAGGCACAGCCATCTCATTCAGCTACACCTGGCTTGGGAGGAGAGAGAAAGACTTCCATTCCTCTACTTACTCTAAATCACCACCATATTCTTCAATGCACCTCACACAATGGACCTCCATTGCTTGCTAGAAAATGAATTTAACAAGAGGTTGGCACCCACACATTGAGACGTTGTGGCATCTGTCTACAAAGTCAATAATTCTACTTCTGGGATCCCAGGCATAGAACTTTGGTAGCATTTGAGGAACATAACTGAGTGGAATCAACCAAGAGTGTTTAAACAAAACAATCTGGATGTCAGAAGGTTACTCCCAGCAGAGGGCTGGCGGTGTTAATTCTGCATGGATTACCACCATCACGATTTCCGAAAATAGAAAAGACTTGTAATACCAGTTGCACTCAGAGCTCTGTTCTTGTATAAGCTGTGGATCACACAGTTATCCTTCTTTATTTAAACTGATCAAGTGCTCTTTCATGAATTCTCTGGGCCAGGCTGGATCCACACGACTTAAGAATTCATCACAGAAGCCCTTTCTGCACTTAGACCCCAGGAAGAAAGCAACATGCCTGGAGTCTGGTTCTGCAGTGCCCCCAGCGAGTCTCCTGCAGACAGGGATTGCACACCTGCGGTGGAGACGGTGGAGACAGAGTAGATAGACTCCACAGCTAAGGAAAGATGGCCAGAACCATCCGTGGTGTGGCCACTGGAACTCCTTCCTGCCTCAAGGCTGAGCTTAGCAGCAGGAGCAGGGCTGTCTCTTGGGTTGTTCTCCAATGCAGGTGGTGGACTGGTCTGCATCCTGGGAATCAGGAAAATGTTTGCTCTCATGGTCAACGAACCACCAAAAATGTGACAACCCCAGAAAGGGCACAGAATGGCTGTGTGTGGAGGTGGAGGTTACAAGGTAAGAGGCTGCCTTACCGAATCCATCAGATTCTAGGAGGTGACAGAGAAATCTACCCAGGCTAAACAGAAGTAGAAGTAGGAGCTCATGGTAACCACAGGGGAAAGCAAAGATGACAAGGATCACATTGTGAGGCTCAGCAAGCACTGCTGCCAGGCTTGGGTTCAGTGAGGGTTCACCTCAATAGACAAGTTGGACGTAGTTAAAGGAGACTGGGATCACAGAAGCACGGGAAAAATTAGTAGAATCACAGGGCAAGTCTAGTCCAAGCGCAAAGCAGAAAATCCTCATTAAAAAAGGTAAGGTAGTGTAGTAGTGATCCCTCCTGGCCACATCCCCTCCAGCATCTGTTGTTATTCATTTTCTTGATCCTGGCCATTCTAACTAGAGTGAGGTGGAATCTCAGAGTTGTTTTGATTTACATTTCTTTTATGACCAGATATGTTGAGCATTTCTTCAGGTGTCTATAGGACATTTTTGTTTCTTCTTCAGAGAAGACTCTTTTTCAGTCTTTGGCCCATCTTTTAATGGGATGGTTGATTCTTGGGAGATTAGTTTTGGAGTGATTCAATTTTTTGAGTTGTTGATATATTTTAGATATGAGGCCTTTGTCCGTTGTATGGTTAGTGAAGATCCTCTCCCATTCTGTAGGCTTCCTAATTAATTTACTAGCTATGTCCTTTGCCTTACAGGAGCTCTGCAGTTTAATACAGTCCCACTTATCCAGCCTTTCTCTGATTTGTTGTGATTCTTGGTCCTTATTGAGAAAGTTTTGACCTGTGCAAGGAGGCCTCGTGTATCTCCTATTCCTTCTTGCAAAGTTTTCAGTGTGTCAGCTTTTACCTCCAGGTCTTTGATGCATTTGGAGTTGGTTCTAGTGCAGGGTGACAAAAAAGGATCCAACTTTAGTTTTCTGCATATGCTTAACCAGTTCTGTCAGCACCACTTGTTGAAGAGGCTGTCTTTCTTCCATTCTATTTTTTTTGGCTCCCTTATCAAATAGATAGCAGTATGGCAGTTCCTCAAAAGACTAAAAATAGAGCTCCCCTATGACCCAGAAATTCCACTACTAGACATTTACCCAACCGTCCAGAAACAAGGACATACTAAATCCACTAGCACAACGATGTTCATTGCAGCACTATTTACCATAGCAAAGATATGGAACCAACCCAGATGTCCCTCAGTTGATGAGTGGATCAACAAGATGTGGTATTTGTACACAATGGAATTCTATGCTGCTGTTAGAAAGAATGACATCACCCCATTTGTTGGGAAATGGAAAGACTTAGAAAAAATCATATTAAGTGAAGGAAGCCAGACTCAAATGAACATAGGTCAAATAGTCTCCCTCATTTGTCATAATCAGTAGAAACCTTGGGCTCTCCTAACAGAGATTTACAATAGAACAAAATCTAGAGACATTAGGCCAAATAGTATGACACTAAATATAAGGACCTCCAGGATAAGGAAACAAAAGCTATATAATGAATGACTGTTGTTCTTAATGTACTATATTATCTCTCATCTCTTTTGCCATCTCTTGATTATCTCATATTGTTACAATATTTCACCTTGTTATCTGATATATTTTATATGTGCTTAATTTGTTATTTGAAATTGGATAGGGAAGGGGGGAAATCAAGATAAGTGGGAGGAGGGTGGGAGGGAAATGGGGACCATGTCATGAGAAAGTGTATCAATGTTTGTGAAATTATGCACCTTTTATTTGGTGAATATAATGTACCCCTTCTATTGATCACAATAAAAAAAACAAAAAAAAAGGTAAGGCAAAAGGAAGGCTGAGGGCAAGCATTAAGTGAGTATACTTGCCTAGCCAATTCCCCTTTGCAGTTGTTCTCAAAAACATGTTTATAACTTTGTAAATTCACGTCTTCTAGATACCTCAGGTAAATGTCCCCATGCGTCATCTTTCTTGTTGGTGTCTGACTTATTTCCTTCCACACAGTGTTTTCTGATGTTACCACAGACATGTGGATAAATAGCATTTCATTGGGGATCACACATTTACTTCATTCCTCAGTGGATAAAATACATGTTGCTCACACACAAATGATGTGGATGTGAATTCTGATGTATGAATGTTGGTCTGAGTCCTGATTTTATTTGGATTATATGGAAATTTATTGTTTCAGATGTTGGAGAGATCAGCAAGCTGTTGTACCTTTGATAAAATTACTACTATGAGATAGGGCTAATAGATTTCCACACTGGCTATGGCCCAGCTAGTACAGTTGGATGGATCTTGATATAAAAGTACCTGTCTACTCTTTTATACATATTTCATATGTATAGATACATAAATATACATGTCATATATATGATATATATATCCTTACATTATTCCTTTTTACTTCTCATATTTTATGTGAAAAAAACTGCATTCCAGCTATTTACCACAGACAAGATATATAATCAGCCCAGATGTCCCTCAATGGAAGAATGCATCAGGGTAATGTGATATATACACACGATGGAATTCTACTCATCCATCAGAAGGAATGATATGTATTATTCATAAGAAAATGGAAAGACGTGGGAAAATTATAGTAAGAGAAGTAGGCAAAGAAAGACCCAGTGAACCAAAGTCTATATGGGTTTCCTCATCTGTGGTGCTTATAAATTAAATCTACAAGTAAACATATTGGGTGGTAATCAAGGGGTTACAAATGAATGAAGTGAAGCACAATGGAGTCTGAGGAAAGGACACATAGTGTAATTCTTTGCAAAGATGACATCAACGTAAGTACCAGGAAATCGATACTTGTAAGTTAATGAGGAGGGTGAAACCTAAAGGAGAAGATTAGAAGAATTCATTGTATGTACTACAGAAGTGAGAAATACAAAGGAAGGAATGGTTTATATAGAAAGTGAAGATGATGAAGTGAAAATACAGATCAAGATGCGTGGTAAATACAAACAGCTTGGTTAAATGGCAAAAAAACTCAATACATAACCAAAGATTAAGGAAAGTGAGGGAGAGGCTGGCTTGGGGAGGGGTGAGAATGTTGAGAGTAGTGATCAAGATTCCCTGTATTCAGAAACTGCTTTGGTGAATGGCATTTAATAAAAATATATTAAAATATATGAATAAAAGAAAAGAAGAAAAGCAATGGAGACACAACTAAGACAAGCTCTTTGTTTTTCCTGCTAGAAATCAGGAATTCAAGGGAGTATAAAAAGAAAAATTAATCTTCTGGTGTCATCTGCGTTAAAGGTGTTCAGATCAAAATTAAATCCACGCAATTGTATTCATATACATAATTGATTTCATCTGGCTTTCTATCTATCCACAGATACGTATATGTTTTGTATAATTACTAGCTTTGGAAACTAAAGAGCACAGTTCACATCCAAGGCTTTGTAGGAATTCTTTGTCTTAAATAATGAAGCTTAAAGGGGAGTCTTTTAAAGCTGAGAAAGATGTCAGAAAGAAATATGAAGAAAGAAGAAAGCAGATATTAAAAGAGAGAGCAAGAGCTTGGCGAGCAGCCAGACCCAGTTCACAGTTTGGGGCCAGCCTGGGCTTTTGACTCTGGCAGCTCCTGTAGTATTTTGATTCTTAACAACCCACTTTCTTGAAAAATTAACCAGGAAATTAGCATGAGCTAAACATCTCTACGTTTGAATTAGAGACCAGGGAAGGTCTTCCTGCCTTTTGGGAATGCTTTTAATCAGAATGTCTCTTCTTTCTGGCTTTTTGACCTTTCCAAACATTTAACTGAGTTTTTCATTCTGTTCTTGGAGTAGCCTATGGCTGTGAGGGACGATATCTTCAATCTGGCTTAGCCTGGTTTTTGTCAGGAGTTTACCCCTGTCAAAGCACCTAAGTGTGCTGATGGAGAAACCGAGAGAAATGATGATGCTGCAGTAGTTTTGACTTTTGCTAAATTTCTTTTCCCCTAAAAGCCAATGGTAGCATTTCCCATCACTCTTCTGGAAAGTTCTAACTTCGGGTAACTTTTTAAAAATGATATGATCCCTAATAAATCACAGGTTTCTTAACTACTTTCCACTTCCCTTCCTTTTTCCTGACACTGCTCTTGATGCACCCCTGTAATAATCCTGCCCTGTGAAGTTTTCTACTTATTCTCATATGTATACACAGCTTACAGTGACAATGCCCCATAGCCTCTGTCACCATGCCTTGTGCTCAGAGTTCTCCAGAGGACTCACTGCATGTGGGATGGACCGGAAATTTCAGCTTTGCACAAGAAGAAAGATGCTAAGCAATTCACTTAAAGTTGTTTGCTTAAACCAGTCAGTTCTGATGCTGTTGCCAAAAACAAACCTTAGAGGGTCACTGTGTCTAGTCCACACCAGGAGAGGACGTTGAGCTCAGATATATCTGGTCAGGTACCAATCAGGTCTACAGAACTTCTGAAAGGTTAAATTTTATGAAGAAGTCCCACCACAATCTTTAGGGGATTGTTAAGAAACCGAGACAATCTCTAGTTCACAAGCTCTGGAAGTCATTGGAGGTCATGCTGTCTATCCCAGAAATTTCCATGATTTTCTAGAAGATGCTGAGAGCACAGGGAAGCTTGTGAATTACACGTCTGCCCAGATGCTCATGTAGCTTACCTTCACGGGTTATTTTCAGGCTGTTTGAATACCAAGGAATGGCTGACCCATGATGATTTCATGGCATGTTCGGGAAGGGTCTTCTTCCCTCCCTCCACTGCTACTGAGGTTCAGCCCTTCTTCTTTTGCTAATATCAAGTGATACTTTAGTGTGTATCTGGTCACTTGATTAATCTAGTGCTTTCTCTCAGGTTTAAGATTGTGAGGATAGAACAATGATTAACTTAAACTTTTTTTCATGTATATTTTATTGTGATTAATAGAAGGGTTACATGATATTTGCCAGATAGATGGTGCATTAATTCCCATACATTGATACCTTTTCACATGTTTTGGCCCCCATTTCCCTCCCCCCCACCCCCACCCCTCATCTTCTTTTCCCCCATTCCTTATCCAATTTCAGATAACCAAATACAAATGTATCTGATATATCAGGTAACAAAGTGAGATAGTGTAACAATAGAGATAACCAAGGGACAGCAAAAGTGAAGAGAGATAACATAGTACCTTAAGAACAACAATTATTGATTATATGGCTTATGTTTACATCATATTTTAAATGACAAGTTTAACAAACAAGTGTTCAAGGAGGGAATCTCTAATTACAATCTCTGGGACTTAGTATTTAGAACTTAATCAAAATTAGGCTAAGGGTTTGTTTGTCATAGAAACATATCAATTTATGAAATAAAACATTACGTCTATAGAGTCATAGGTTTTTATGTCTATATACTTATGCTTGTATTTCCATTACTATGTCCATAGCTTTGGGTATGCACTTATTGAGTCCTCGCTCTTGTACTCTTTGGATTTAATAACCGCATATTAAGGATACCATGCGCCTTTTGTTCCTTAGGTCTTGACTTCTCTCACTCAACATGATTCGCTCTAGATTCATCCACTTCCCTGCGAATGCCATTATTTTAACTTGTCTGTTGGCTATGTAGAATTCCATGTGTATATACATCACATTTTCTGTATCCATTCATCTGCAGTAGGGCATCTGGATTGATTCCATTGCCTGGCTATTGTGAATAGTGCAGAGATGAGCATAGCTGAGCTGGTGTCCTTGTAATATCCTGGGTCATGATGTTCAGGATAGATGCCCAGAAGTGGTATGGCGGGATCATGGGGAAGGTGGATTTTCAGTTCTTTAAGAACCTCCACACTGCTTTCCAGAGTGGCTGAACTAGTCTGCATTCCCAACAGCAGTGTAGTAGGGTTCATTTTTCTCCACAACCCTGCCAGCAACTGTCATTGTCTGAATTCAACATCTTGGCCATTCTTGTTGGGGTAAGGTGGTATCTTAGGGTTGTTTTTATTTGTATTTCCTTTATGACCATAGATGATGAACATTTTCTCATATGCTTTTCTGCCATTTTAATCCCTTCTTCTGATAGGTCTCTCTTTAGTTCCCTTGCCCATTTAGTGAATGGTTTATTGGGTTTTGGGGGGATTCGTTTCTTGAGTTCCCTGTAGATACTAGATTTAAGCATTTGTCACATATATTGTTGGTGAATATCTTTTCCCAGTTGGTTGGCTGTCTCTCTACTTTTGCAACTATGTTTTTATCTGTACAGAAACTTTTTATTTTTAGGTAGTCCCATTTATCGAGTCTCTCTCCAATCTGCTGTGACCCTGGGATTCTGTTCAGGAATCTTTTGCCTGTGCCTACGAGTTCTCGTGTCTCTCCTACTTTATCAGGTAGCAGTTTCACGGTTTCCGGTCTGACGTTGAGGTCTTTGATCCACTTTGAGTTAATGCTTGTACATGGCGACAAGCTAGGGTCAATTTTTAGTTTTCTGCATGTGGCTGCCCAGTTTTGCCAGCACCAATAATTGAATAGACTGTGTTTGTTCCATTGTATATTTTTGGCTCCTTTGTCAAATGCAAGTTGCCTATATGTATGTGGTTCTATTTCTGGGTCTTCTACTCTGTTCCACTGGTCTCTTGGTCTGTTTTTGTGCCAGTACCAAGCAGTTTTTGTTATTATGGCTCTATAGTAGAGTTTGAAGTCTGGTATTGTAATACCACCAGCATTGCTCTTTTTGCCTAAAATTGTTTTGGCTATTCTAGGTCTTTTCTTGTTCCATATGAATCTTTGGATTATATCTTCTATTTCCATAAAGAATGTCTTTGGGATTTTGATGGGGATTGCATTGAATTTGTATATCAATTTTGGCAGTATGGCCATTTTCACTATGTTGATTCTCCCTAGCCATGAGCATGGGATGTCTTTCCATTTCCTAGTGTCCTCTTTAATTTCTTTCATTAGGCTTTTATAGTTTTCATTAAATAATTCCTTTACATCTTTGGTTAAGTATATTTCTAAGTATTTAATTCTTTTGGGGGCTATTGCAAATGGGATCATTTTCTTGATTTGGCCTTCTGTTTGTGTATTCTTGGTGTACAAGAAGGCTACTGACTTCTGAAGGTTAATTTTGTATCCTGCCACTTTGCTAAAGTAGTTTATTAATTCTAGGAGTTTGGGAGTGGAGTTTGTTGGGTCACTCAAGTAGAGGATCATGTCGTCTGCGAATAGGGATAGTTTAATTTCTTCTTTCCCTATGTGGATCTCTTTGATGTCCTTTTCTTGCCTTATTGCTCTGGCTAAGGGTTCCAGCACTATGTTGAAGAGAAGTGGAGAGAGTGGGCATCCCTGTCTAGTTCCTGATTTTAAGGTAAATGGTTCCAGTCTTTCACCATTTAGTATAATACTGGCTGTTGGTTTTTCATATATGGCTTTCACTATTTTGAGGAATGTACCTCTTATTCCTATTTTTTCTAGTGCTTTCAACATGAATGGATGTTGTATTTTGTCAAATGCCTTCTCCGTGTCCAGAAAAATTATCATATGATTCTTATCCTTAGCTCTATTGATGTGATGTATTACATTGATTGATTTGAGAATGTTAAACCAGCCTTGCATCTGTGGGATGAAGCCTACTTGATCATAGTATATGATTTTTTTAATTTGTTTCTGGATTCTGTTAGCTAATATTTTATTGAGGAGTTTTGCATCTGTGTTCATTAGAGAGATAGGTCTGTAATTATTTTGGGGGGGGGCGTCGTTCCCTGGTTTGGAGATGAGAGTAATATTAGCTTCATAAAATGAGTTTGGTATTGCTCCTTTTGTTCCTATTTCTTGGAAGAGTTTCAAGAGTATAGGTGTTATTTCATCTTTAAATGTCTTGTAGAATTCCTCAGTGAATCAATCTGGACCTGGGCTTTTTTTGGTTGGCATTTCCCTGATTGCTTCCACAATTTCGTTGTAAGAAATTGGTCTGTTCAATTTGTTTACCTCATCGTAGTTCAGTGTGGGTAGCCTATATTTATTTAAGAAATCATCCATTTCTACTAGATTTCTTGTTTCTTTGAATATAGGCCCTGGTAGTACCTATTCATTATGGACTGGATTTCTTGGGAATCAGTTGTGATTGTTCCCATGGGATCTCTAATCTTGTTTATTTGAGTCTCCCCTTTCCTTTTTTTGATTAATGTTGCTAGGGGTCTGTCTATTTTGTTGACTCTTTCAAAGAAACAACTTTTTTATTTATCAATTTTGTGTATAGTAGATCTTATTTCAATCTCTGAAATTTCTGATTTTATTTTTATTTCTGTCCTTCTAGCTGTTTTAGAATTAAATTTTTCTTGTTCCTCTAGGTGTTTCAGGTTTTTTTTTTTAAGGTTATTTACGTGCTCTTCTTCTGACTTTTTAATATGCGCTTGTAGTGCAATAAATTTGCCTCTTAGAACTGCCTTTGCTGTGTCCCATAAGTTCCTTTGTGATGTTTGATTGTCATTACATTCAAGGAAGTTTTTAATTTCATTTCTGATCTGATCTGTTACCCAGGAGTTATTCAGAAGTGTGTTGTTCAGTTTCCATGTGATTGAATGCTTTTTGACTTTGACTGCATTGTTCAGAATTAGTCTGACTCCACTGTGGTCTGATAGGATGCATGGGATTATATCAGTCCTCTTGTATCTGCTTAAGTTTTCTGTATGAACTATTATATGATCTATTTTGGAGTGTGTTCCATGTGCTGCTGAGAAAAATGTAAAAAGTTTCGTCATTGGGTGGAAGACTCTGTGTATATATGTTAAGCCCAGCTAGGCTATGGTGTCATTTAAGTCAATGGTGTCTTTGCTTAACTTTTGTTGAGTTGACGTGTCATTTGTTGAGAGTGGTGTATTGAGTTCTCCCACTATGATTGTGTTTGAGTCTACCTTGTTCTGTAATTCTAAAAGAGTTTGTTTGATGAATTTGGGTGCTCCCGTGTTGGGGGAGTAGATGTTCATAACTGTAATAGTATAGGCATGGATTGTACCCTTTACTAATATATAATGGCCGTCTCTATCTTTATGTACTGATTTTACTGAGAAGTTAATTTTATTGGAGATTAATATTACTACTCCTTCTTTTTTGTATGGTGCATTGGGGTGGAAAATTTGTTTCCATCCTTTCACTTGGAATTTGTTTCTGTCTTTAGCAGTGAGGTGGGTCTCTTGGAGGCAACATATGGATGGGTGGTGTTTCTTAATCCAGTCTGCTGCTCTGTGTCTTTTGATTGGATTGTTCAGCCCGTTCACATTTAGGGAGATTATGGAGAAGTGATCACTATCCATTGTCGTTATTTATTTTTACTTCTAGGTTTCTTTCTCTCTCTTTTTCCCCTTCTGTGTTTAGTGAATTATAGATGTTTGCTTCTTGATGGGGGTTCTTGGTGTTCTACAATTTGTTCTAGATTAATTAGTATTCTTTGTAACGCGGGTTTAGTGTGCACATATTCATAAAGCTTCTCTTTGGAGTGAAATATTCTTGTTTCTCCCTCAAATGTAAATGCTAGTTTTGCTGGATATATCAGTCTGGGTTGGCAGTTGTTGGTCTTCAGGACATCAATGATGTTTTTCCAAGCTTTTCTTGCATTTAGGGTTTGCATGGAGAGATCTGCTGTAATTCGAATGTTCTTCCCATTATAATATAGCTCCTTCTTTGTTTTTTGCAGCATTTAAGATCAATTCCTTGGTATTCGGGTCTAGTGTCTTTACTATGATATGTCTAGATGAGTTCCTTCTAGGATCTTGCCTGTTTAGGGTCCTGAAACCTTCAATAATGTGAGTATTTTCCCCTTTGAAGTTGGGGAATTTCTTTGCTATGATTTTGGTGAATAAAGGTTGCATACCTTTGTCCTGGAATTTGGCCCCCTCCTCAATCCCTATTATACGAAGATTAGACTTCTTTGCTGCATCTGCCAGTTCCTGGAGCTCTCTCTGGTGGATTCTGACTGATTTTTCCATGGTGGCAATTCTCTGTTCCAGCTCTTGTGTTTTATCTTCCGTTTCTGATGTTCTATCCTCCATCTCCGTCAATCTCTGCTTAATGCCTCCATTTTTGCTTGAAGTGTGGACACTGAGCTGATCATGTCTGCTCTGAAGGTATTAATCTTTTCTTCCATTTCTCTTTTGAATTCGAGGAGCTCTTTGGAGATTTCCTGCTTATGTTCTTGGAATTGTTTTTGGAGTTCTGTTTTAATCTCTTTAGTCATGTTCACAATCATCTCCTTGAATAGGGTCATGTTTCATGTCCCTTCAGGTGTCATTTCTTGAGAAGGTGACATCTCTCTCCTCCCTTTGCTCTTGTTACCTTTTGGGCTTTGCATGGAACTTTGATTATTTATGTATGTCGTAATTCGTCTTTGCGCTGTCCTCGGCATCGAGAACTGTTGTAGTTCACTCTGTGGTCAATAGGTAGCGGTCTTTACTTGGATTGGGACTGGTGGTTCTAGGAATATGTGAATACCTGTGGTTCTCTGCCAAATTGATTCCTCTGCTGACTAGGCCAGAGTTTGCAGTTTTTGCAGGTGTTCAGCCTGTTACCAGAGGCTGTGTGCTGCTGCACAACTAGCTCTCAGCCCAACCAGTGGCCTCACAGTGGGCCATGGGATGGATCTGCGAGCTTCAGTCTCAGTGAGCTGGGTGGATGGTTGGTTTGCCTGTGCTGCTTCTAGGGAGGCCCCTGATCAAGGGTGTGGAGTTTGGGAGTTTCCAGGGGCTCTCAGCAGGACCAGCAGGTGTCCACTCTGTTCCCAGGGGTGGGGCTCAGCTGAGGACGTGGGCTCCAAGAGCGGGGCTGCACCTTTCTGATTTTCAGAAGTCGAGTGTGGCTGCTGGTGAGCCCTTCAGTTCCCTGCTGCTTTGTCAGAGAGTCTGTGACTGTGGGGGGCCCCTGGGGGCTGTCTTGCTCAGGATTCCAGCTAGAGGATGCCTGGCTCAAGATTTAAGGGGGACAGGTGCTGGCTCCTATTTTCCCACATACCCCACCCGCTGTTGTAAGGCAGGGTCTCAGCGCCCCCCCCCACTCTCCAGACCCAGTGGCCTGGGAGAGGAACCTGGTGGGCGGGTGGAAGCTGGGACTCCTCTGCCATCCTTGGTGGGGTGCTGGGTCTTAGCGCCACCCGCCTGTCAGTCTCCAGTCAGAGGCCTGGGGGAGGGGGCTGTTGAGGGAAGGGACAGGATTCTAAATTCCTTGCCCCCCTGCTCCTGCCAGTCTTTCTCGGGCAGTGAGGAGAGGTCTGAGTTAAGTTCTATTGCTTGGCACCAGCTCTGCTTTCCCGATGGGTTTGGGGACCCGCTGAGCTCCTCACGCCTCTGTGTTCATCTGTGGGTGCTGCATGGTGTTGGAGAATCCTTCATTCCCCTCGGATCTCGGCCACCGCCTGTGGTCCACGTCTGGGTTCCGCTGCTTGCTGTTCTGATTCCGTGTCTGGGTTCTGCTGCTTCCGCCTCTCGCTGGCCCGGTCTATGCTGGTTTCTGCAGGTCGGGGCTGCCCAGCCCAGAGCCCTCCACTGCGGCTTTTTGCAACTTGGAGCTGGTGGCGAGGGGTGGGGGAGGGGTCCTCGCATTCCGAATTCTTTGAGAAAGTTGGATGTGAGCTTTATCTGGATTTCTTTTCCGCTTTGAGTCCTTCTCCGTTGCTTTTTGAGTTTGTTGTTGTGGATTTCTTAAGGTAGTTGGCTCGTGGACTCCCTAGTTCTCTCTTTTTGTGAGAGAGAGCTAGCAGCGTCCCTATTGTCTCGGCGCCATCTTCCTCTCCCCGATTAACTTAAACTTTTAACACACACACACATATACATAATCCATGGTATATTGATACACAATATACAACATGTAATTCAGGGTTGATATATAGCATGCAATATATAATACCTTGTATTTGTGTGTGTGTGTGTGTCTGTGTGTGTGTGTGTGTATGTGCAAAGCATAGTCTAAAGCAAATAGAAAATCTTCAGGTAATGGAAGTTGTGAATCACAAAATGAATTAAGGATATCATTTGTTGTTCATTTCAACCATCTTACCAATTGTTAACTAACAAATGATATCATAAATGCGTTGTCCTTAGAGTTTTCCATCTAGAGACAAATGTGAGGAACATTTTGTTAGTTTTGGCCATCTTCTCTAATAAATTTTAAACTAGGTCTATTAGAAAACACCAGACTTACTAAGGCCTAAGAACTTAGGTGAGAGGAATTAATCAGACTATTGAAAGCACAAGATATTCTTTGTGCCTTTCAGCAGTTTTAATTTAGTTTATTTTTAAACTGAGTCTATCTTTTCGATTTCATTATAGAATGGATAGGTGTCCCTTTTTCATGGAATCAAGTTTTAAGAAAACAGTTATATATGTTTGTTAAAAAAATAAACATATTGAATGAATCTAGTTTATAGCTATAATTATAACTGTAACATTACAGGTCATATCCAGAGCCACCAGTTCCTCTGTCAGGATATGAGAGTACATCTTTTCCAGTTTTTAGTCATTTTTGGCTATTGAATCATAAACACAAGTAAGATAGCAAGTGCCTTCCTTTCCATAATGTGCCACACAGAATATTTTATTTCCAGCTGAAGATAATTATTTTTTAAAGTTACTAAGAAACAAGAAATAGGGATGCTTTGACACAAATAGACAGCAGTGAATTCAGAATGCAGTGCAGAATGTTCAAATTAAAGCAAATGTTTCCATGTCCAATTATCTAATTTGTAATTGTGACTATTCATCGCATTTGATTCTTCCCTTCAACATTTCCTTCCTCTCTTCAGTCTCCTCCCTTATACTTTTTTTTGTGATTGCTTAGTAATAAACCCAGAATAGCTGGCTATTTCTTTCCCAATCCACTCAATTTCCAAGAGCTGTGATCAAGAATACCCACAGTAAGGACTTTTTCAATGTGAAATTGAAGATATCAATTTATCTTAGACATTTTGGATGTGAACAATTGTGTTAAATACAAGTAGAACCAAAAAAATCCCGAACTTAGGTTAAAACTATATATATATATATGTATATGTATACATATATATGTGTATATGTATAAATAATGCATGAGAAGAGAGTGAATGAGAGAGAAAGACATGCAAGTTAAAGACAAAAATATGTATGTTTGCCATGCTTGTTATAACAAAATATTTGAGATGAAACACATTATAATAAAGAATATATATAATATATAAAACATCATATAAAATCTGATATACTAGAGAAATTTAGTTACCTCATCAGTGTGATGGCAGGAAAGTTTAATCACCATGGTACCAGCATTCTGGTAGGAGGTGTTTGGCTGAATTACCACAGAAAGTAGATCAGGTAGAGGAGCAACCCTTGCTAATGGGACGAAGCAATGGGAGTCCTTGTTCTCCAAACAACCTGCTCCACCTTGAGAAAACAAAATGTGACAGCAGAGACATAGCTCACTTTCATGATGTGAACATTCAAACCTTCTCAAATTGCTGTCCATAGTACCCAGTCATTTCTCTCTCGGCTCTACCTCTAAAAATTTCTACCACCTTAAATCACTTACATTATACCTAGCATGAATCTTTGAGAAAGTAAATAACATCCAAAGCATGCAAGGCAGTAATGCAATGTTAATAGGATTTAAACCTCCAGATTACTGGTGTGAGTGTCTTTCCACTGACTGGTTGCTTGATTTTCTTTGAGAAATCTTAATTTTTTTTCTTATATTTTGGTAAATATTTCATTATTTTATTCTTTTTGATGCTATTATAATGCAAATGTTTTCAGGATTTTACTTTTGAATCATTTCTTGTTGCCATATCTGAGTGTAATTTTTGAGAGGTGACATATCTGGCAACTGTGGTGAATTTATAAATTCTAGAATTTTTTGTGAAATTGTATTTGCTGAATAATGTTCTTAAAATCTGTGAACAGTAGCAAGTTCTTCTTCCCTTTTCCCTTCCTCCATTCTCACATTCCCTTCCCTATTCTTCCTTCCCCACTTTCTCCCCCTCCCTCCCTCCCTCCCTCCTACTCTCCCCTTCTTTCCTTCCTTCCTTCCTTCCTTCCTTCCTTCCTTCCTTCCTTCTTTCCTTCCTTTCTTCTTCCTTCCTTCCTTCCTTTTTTCCTGTGACTCTCTCATCTGGTTAAACACTTAATTGTATTGAACAGAAGTAGCCAATGTAGCCAACAAGGCATTGACCTTGTTTATAATCTTAAATCAATATTTTCTCACCATTTTTAATAATACTCATTGAGTGTTTTCCATGTGGTTTGTATTATGGTGAGGCATTTTCTTTCTCTTTCTAGTTTGTTGAGTACTTTTTATCATGAAAGCACATTTACCAGCTCTGCCAGCACAACTTATTGAAGAGGCTGTCTTTCTTCCATCCTATTTTTGTAGGGGCCTTATCAAGGATTAGGTAGCCATAGTTCGATGGGTTCATTTCTGAGTCTTCAATTCTATTCTTTTTGTCCTCAGGCTTGTTCTTGTGCCAATACCAAGCAGTTAATTTATTTTTATTTTTTACTATAGCTTTCTAATAGAGTTTGAGTTTGGTATTGATATTCCTCCTGTGCTGTGCTTTTTTCTAAGGATTGTTTTGCTGTCTGGGGTCTTTTGGTATTCCATATGAATGTTTGGATTTCTTTCTCTATATTATTAAGGAATGATATTGAGATATTGATGGGCATTACATTGCATTTGTAGATAGCCTTTGGCAGGATTGACATTTTCATGATGTTGATCCTCCCAATTCAGGCACCTAGGAGGTTTTCCCACTTCCTTAGTTAGTTCTGCTTTAATTTCCCTTTTCAAGTTTTAAAAGTTTTCATCATAGAGGCCCTTCACTTCTTTGGTTAATAACTAAATGCCCATAAACAAGGCCATACTAAATCTACAAGCATAATCATGTTCATTGCAGCATTATTTACCCTAGCTAAGATGTGGATTCAACCCAGATGCCCCTCGATGGATGAATGGATCAAGAAGATGTGGAATTGATACACAATGGCATCCCATGCTGCCATCAGAAATACTGACATCACCCAATTTGTAATGAAATAGAAAGTCTTGGAAAAATTGTAGTAAGTAAAGTAAGTCAGACCCAAAGAAACATAGCTTCCCTGGTCTCCATCATTTCTAATAATTAATATGTATCTAGGATAGTCCTAATTGTGGATTACCACTACTTAATAGCTATATGCATATAAGCATATAAGATGATGTAAAGTGAAATCAACTCCAGGATATGCAATTGTTTTTAATGTACTGTATGATGCTATTTCTTTTTTTCTTTTCTCCTAACTTGATGATTTTATCCCCTGTTGTTACTATATCTAATTTTGGTACCTGGTGTATTGTATATGCCTTTATTTGTTTATTTGAATTAGGGAAATAACAAGACAATGAGATAAAGGACAAAAGGTAGACCTATGTAACAGCGATATTCACAAGACAATATGTTGGAAATAACTTTACAACATGGGAGGATGTGTGGGAGGGAAAGTAGAATAAAACATGGGAAGGGATAACAATGTTCAAGGAGAAATGTACTCACAACTTCAGATATATATATATATATATATATATATATATATATAATTTTAACCCCTCTGAACATCCCTCAATGGAAATTCTTTTTCAAAGGAAAATATATTGAATTTTTAAATGACTTTTCTGGATTATGGAATATGATTATTATTTATTTCCATTCTGTTAATGTTTTCTCTTATCCTAATTAGTTTTTGAGTATTGAAACTTTTGTTTCCAAGGAACTGATTCTATTTGGTCTTAATATACAGTCCTTTCATGGATACACTGATCAGTAACAAACATTCCAAAATTTTTAGTTTTTGTTTTATTTTTTTATGTTGGGGATCAAACTCATATGGTATTGGATCCTAGAATGTTTTCGAACTCAGTTATCTAATGTGTTATTGAGGATTTGTAAAATAAATATTAATGAGGAATATTGTTTTGATTTTTTCTTATCCTATTTCTTATTGATTTCTGTGTCATTTATTGAACAATTTTCTTCCACACTTACTTGATTTCCCAGTGAATCATATAAAGTCTTTTTTACTACTTTTTCTTTGGTTCTTTTTTCCTATTTTTGATGGTTACCATGGTGATTACATTCAATATGCTAAAATTATAACACTCTAATTTGAATATATGCCAGCTTACCTTCAATATCACACAAAATTTTCTTTTCAACAGCTCCAGTCACACCCCTTCCAGTTGTTCATGCTCCAAAATTATATCTTTGTTCATTGCATGTTCCAAATATAAAAATAAAATATAAATATATTGTATACCCTTGTCTCTTAAATTATATACAAAATAAAATGTGACATCAGGCCGGGAGTTTGGCCTAGTGGTTAAAGTGCTTGCCTAGCATGCATGAAGACCCGGGTTCGATTCCTCAGTACCACATACATAGAAAAAAGCCAGAAGTGGTGCTCAGGCTCAAGTGGTAGAGCTCTAGCCTTGAGAAAGTCCAAGGACAGTGCTCAGGCCCTGAGCTCAAGCCCAGGACTGGGAAAAATAAAATAAAATGTGACATCACAAATTTACAATAGCAATCCTAGAGTAATTCTCCTTCAAAAATAACTGAAGTCCTCAAATCATGTATTAAACATGGGATTAAACAGTACTATGCTATTTATCCATAAAAATTGCTCCTGAGTTTCACTTTAGTGGGATTTTAATTTTCTTCATATGGATTTGAGTCATTATCAAATTTCCTTTCATTTTAATTTGAAGAACCCACATTAGCATTTTTTGTCCAGCAAGTCTAAATTTGATAAAATATTCCAGTTTACCTGAGAATATCTTAACTTCTCTGATTTTAGTAACATAGTTTTGCTGGATGTAGTATTCTTGTTTAACTTTTTTTTTAATACTTTGAATTTTATATGTGCATTGGACGTTTTAATCCCAAAGTGTGAGAATTCTAGAAATCATATTCTCCCCATTATTGGAGCAATTTTTTTCTCTTCAGAATGTTTTCCTTTTTTATGATCTTATTGCTCAATCATTTTAGCCCATTTCTACACATAAAATATCATTGGCCTGGAAAGCAAACTGGCTGTCCTCTCATCTTTATCTTTCTTATAATTTTCCTCATGTATATAGTTGTTTTCTAATGTCCTCATTATATATGTCTAGCTTCAAAACAAGAAAAAAACAAAAGGAATGGGAGAGAAAATGGTTCACTAACTTAACTTCCCTGTACATCTCCTCAGCCTGTGGAGAAACCATAGAAATTGGGAAATTTTGCAATGAAATATGACTTCTGCCACTCCCATGCATAGTTAGAAGAAACTATCAACACAATGGCCATAGATCCCTAAAGACTGAGTTTTTTTCAGTGCTTCAGATTGTTTATTTCTTCTGAGTAATCTGTTTTTCATATATTTTATTGTAATTAATAGAAGGGTTACATTATATTCACCAGATAGAAGGTGCATTACTTCCCATACATTGATACCCTTTCACATGTCTTGGTCCCCATTTCCCTCCCCCCACCCCCATCCCTCATCTTGTTTCACCCCCCCTTCCCTATCCAATTTCAAATAACCAAATACAAATATATCCAATATATCAGATAACAAAGTGAGATATTGTAACAATATGAGATAACCAAGGGACAGCAAAAGAAATGAGAGATAACATAGTACATTAAGGACAACAATCACTCATTATATGGCTTTTGTTTCTATATCCTGGCGGTCCTTTCATTTAGCATCATTCTATATGGCCTTATGTATCTAGGTTTTGTCCTATTGTAAATCTCTGCTAGGAGAGCCCAAGGTTTCTACTGATTATGACAAATGAGGGAAGTGGATCAACAAGATGTGGTATTCATACACAATGGAATTCTAGGCTGTTGTCAGAAAGAATGACATCGCCCCATTTGTAAGGAAATGGAAGGACTTAGAAAAATCATATTAAGTAAGCCAGACTCAAAGGAACATAGGCTCAAAGATTGAGATTCTTGAAGAATGGATTTTTTATCCTCTGTCTGCACATGACTTTATGTCACCTCTAGGAAAGATGTTCCATAAACAATTCTCAGATGCCTGCTGTGAAGTGAAGGAATAGGTGATGCATGTCTGTTACTGTAAAATGGGATATTACCTTTACTACCATTAATCGCAACCTGAATTTCAAGACTTTCCCCTGGAAGTGGCTTTCAATGACTGTAGATTTCCAAACTAGCTACAACACGAGCATTCTGCCATCTTCCTTCATGTGCAGGCACCATGTTCCAGTGCTGTCCTTCTGTTTCCTGAGCTATCCTTTCTCCAGTTTGTCATATTCCCATACATTTCTGAGACAATAGCCAAATAATCTGTATTTTGTAGCTTCTTTAGCCAATTGTTTGCTTACTTTTTGATTACATCAGCGTATAGCTCTCTCTTTCCTTGTGTAAAATGAAATTACCATGAAAATAAGGCTCTGTGAGTACATTTTTTTGCTCTAGGCTAATCCTCTACCACTTGAGTCACAGCTGCTTTCACAGCATTTTTCGTGCTTAATTGTAGATAAGATTATCACAGACTTTCCTGCCTGCACTGGCTTGGACCCATGACCCTCAGATTTCAGCCTCCTGAGTCAATAGTGTAGCAGGTGTGAGTCACTAGTGCACTTTTTAAGGTGGTTTTCTAATACAAACTTCTGCTTCTGGTCTGGTGAGTTCTATTTGTCAAGGTTGGTATCTTCTTATATAGCTGAAAAATTATCAAGGAATTTTCCTAGGAATCCTCTGTTCTTGCTCCATCCCTTTTCACATGGGATCGATCTCTTCCTTGTATTAAAAACATCAACAAGTCTTGGTTTTCCATTGGCAAGATTTCAAATAAAACTTTATTACCAAGTCTTTACAGAGGGTATGCCAACTTTGTTTCTTTCAATAAAGTGTAATTGCTGCAGGGCAATTATACAGTGGGATGTGTGCCCGTGTGTACGTGAAAAATGACATTTTAAATGCTTTGTGGGGAAAAACAACTATTCTGGATTGAATTGAATGTGAAATTGGCTTTCCACTTGGAAAAAAAATTCGTAGTGCCTTATAAGAGCTTTAAGCATCTCGCCTCAAATGAAGCCTCTCAGAGCACAATATACTAGCTGTCCTTGTTTACAGAAAAAAGAAATCCTTTGAAAACATGGATGATAACAAGAACTTGAGAAAGTATAGCAACAAATATACAAATGTGTCTCAGTATCTAGGGAAAATAAATATTACTGGAATTTTACTAGTCTTGGAGAAGAATCTAAACAACAGAAGCCTAAGAAGTCCTCACCAGTAAATTGTGAAATACATTTCTTCTATATCAATCTATCTATCTATCTATCTACTTACATACCTACCTACCTAGCTGTTATCTCTGTAATAGGTAAAACTCATGAGCTTGAAGTAACTGAAATTTTGATGCTGTATTTTTTCCCTCAGCCAGGAGAAACAGGCTGAGTATGTTTGTTCAGGCTGAGTGTGTTATAGTCTTTCTCACTTCAGTCCTCTGTTATGTACTCTTCTTCCCCTTTTGAATGACTGAGGAACTCTCCTGTATCTAACAAACTGCATCTCACAGCCAATCTCCTCTACCACAGGTGGCAGTTCAGTGTTAAGATGCCTCTGAACGATTGGCTTCATTTGTTACCAGAACTAGGGGGACCCAGTCTTATGCACAAGAGGTAGAGGATTATAATTCCTCAACATTCTTTATTTCTATGGGACTTAGGCCTGGGTTTTTGAATTTTCGTGCCCTGGGGGATGAATGATTAAATTAGTTGTCATGTATAATGCATCTTTTATGGAAATGGAGATTTTGTATTGTGGCTAAAGAAATGCCAACTTTCATTTGCTTCTTCCTACTTGAATGAACTACTAACAGTCTACCTGACACACAATAAAAAAGGAAGGGCATTGAACAAATATAAAAAGACTGACTTACAGTAACATAACCAGGATCCTGTCCTATGACAGGATCTGTATAAACATTAAAAATACATAAAATAGAAACAAAATAACTCCGGTTTCCAACTGAGGAGCGTAGATAAATATATATATCTATATTTTTGATGAACCTGTGATAGCCATCTGCATTTCTGAATTTGTTTTGTACTTCCTTAACTTGCCTTTCTGCTTCTGTATACCTGCTTGCTAAGACCTTGACGAAAGTAGTAACTATTCTCGTGGTTAATCGACAACCACCCACTAGCCCTGGACCCCAGACACTCCCGGATCTGGAGAATGAGTTAACGACCCTCCAATCATTGCTAGAAGTTTGGTATGAATTTTCCCACGTGGTGTATTGATTTGCTGTCCATGCTTACTGGGGCCTTCCCCCACCAAAGAATGTATAAAAGGTGCTGTAATTTTGGGCTCGAGGCCTCTGGTCTGCACTGGGTTATCAGTGCGCAGAGACCCATGCTCGAGCACGTCAATAAACGACTCATTGCAGTTTGCATTGATCTTCGGCCACTGGCATCCTTCCGGGGGGGCTCCAAGTTTCTGGGCATTACAAAACCAAAGGACAAAACTTGTCAATATGATGTCGGTGGTATGCTTGCTTAACCCGTTTCCCATTTTGTTCAATCTGTTTCATTTAAGTGTGTCTTAGGCCCATATCTCTACAATTTTAACACAATGGATTAGACTATGTCATGAACCATCCTGTGAGTAATTTGCCAGGACATATTTTAAAGTACATGTTACCTCTGATGACAGCTTATCTTAGCAGCTAGATTTTAAGAGAGACAGCAGAAGGATCTGAAATCTCAGGCAAAAATAGGTTCTCAAAGCCTTCTTTGTGCTTGCATTTGCTATTTTCCCAAAGTCATGCTGAGTCAAATGTGAAGCCACACACTTGCCGTTCTGATACAAAAGATCATTGCCAGGCACTCATGAATACAAAGATGAAAGAGCACCAGACCAAATGTGTCTTTCATAGAACATTCCACATTTAGTTTTAAGGCTATGACAGAGAAATGGCATATAGCTAATGAATGAGAATTCAGACATAAGAACTATCCTCAAGAAAGTGATAGGCATTAAGCTTCAACTGCTCTAAAATATCTCTCCATTCCTCATGTTGAGGAGGGAGAGTAAGGCCCTGGTATTCGAATGGCTAGGGAGGAATTCCAGTCTTAAGGCTAAGTGTTTACACATGTTGGCATTGCCATGAAAATTTTGGAAGGCACTGTTTTCAGACTGCTCTTATGTACTTTATACATAAGTTACCCTGGTTTTCTATTTTCTTTAATGATTATGAACTTTCAAATATAACTTAAAGGCTGGTTTTATTATTTGATTGCCTTGTGCCACAACTGTATAATATTTCTGTGGTGGTAATATAGTGTTAAATTTTAATGGAAGTAACTGGTATTAATTTAAAGGGTTATTCAAACTGAAAATTAAGAAACTATGGAAAGGCTAAGCAATCATATCAAGATATTATTTTCTACATTGTATGGTGCATTTTATAGCAATGAGGTTGAATGTTTATTCGTATAAAGGACATAAAAAGATAGAACTATTCTTACTTGATTTTTATTTTGTTATTTTTCCATTGTACAATCTGTGCTAAGTGGTTGACACACAAAATTGTAATTCCATGTCCTTTGACATGCATGTATTCTCACTGTGAATAGAAAGAAAAGGAGAGAAATGAAAAAAGAAAAATGTGAGAAAGAACAAATCTTTCATCAGGGAAAAATTCTGCGAGGGCCAAACGTCTTGAAGAATTTATTATTACATTGAACTTGACCTAAATCTGAAACTCTTGACATTTAATGCTTGAAAATTTGTCAGTTTTCTTGGCTCCCTCTTCAGAATTCGATCCCAGCTTCTTGTGTAAGATCCTGAAACAGGCAAATACAATGTGCTTTGGCCTAAGGAGGCAGCAGGTGACAGACTCTATACTGCCCACAACATTCTTAGATGCTTTGTTGAAAATCCTGTGCACGTTGATGTGTGTTCATGAAGCTGGCTGGGAGAAGGTCCACATTCATTAGTTTTTCACCCTAACTTTTCCTCCTAAGGTGCATGATGCCAGAGAAAAGAAAAGTTAACTGTGTGAAGCTCAGCAGACGTCTTTGTTAGGATGCTAGTGATTTTTTTTAATCCACATTTCTTTCACTTTCTTAGCTTCAGTCATCCTTGAAGAGAGCAGATCAAACTTTGTATTTTAATTAGGATTTTCAGTGCTCATGGCCTTGAGGACAAAGGCGTTGAAAAAGAAAGAAAAAGGAATTCTATAGATTTCTGTGGAAGTAGAAAGGGCCAAAGTTGTTCTCTTTGTAATTAGCATTTACATTGTGTAAGAGTAAATAACAAACTCTGGTTTGAGTATGTGATTCAGAACCAAATGAACTAAAATGGCTGAATATTTTGAATTAGAAATAGTAGTTTACAGCTACACCACAACCCAACATATGTGATTGCTTCTGAATTGGAAGTACTAGAAAATACTAAGAGAAGAGAAAAAAAATATTAGAAATGCTCTTTCGTGGCCAGTTATAAGATTTGCAAGCAGGCTTATCCTGTGTCATTCCTTAATTATTAGTCAAAGGTAAAGTATAGCATATTTTTTTAAGATCAGAGCAAAGAGAATCAACTTCCCCATCAACATTTTGACAGGCCTTCTAAAAGACTTTATGCATAATTCCAATTATGATTTCTCCATAACCATGATATGAATAATAAAAAGAATATAGATGTTTTAAATGTCTATGCCCCCCTTTGAGCTATTCTTTGTAATATCATCTTCTTTTCTTACTTCAATTGAAATAAGTACAATAGAGAATTGTTGACCACATGAATAATAATTTGGCATCAGTCTGACAATTCCCCACCCATAAATTTACATTCTGTCTGGGAAATGTATTTTTGGAGTAGGGTAAGTCACTTGCTAATGTTCAAAGTACAAGATTAAAATGTTTTCTGTACATGTTTCCATTACTGAAATTTGGATATTATATTATGTTCTAGAGGTTACCAAGCATGATTTGCATTGAAATTCTTCTGTTCTCATGTACTAGTATTTGGGCTTAATCATGATAAATTCTTTGTCTACAAACCACAATAGTTTTTCTCTAGAAAGGAACATTATATTTTGTGTAATACCTCATCTTCTGTAAAATTTTATTTTGTCTAAATCTTGAGAATAATTTAGAGTTGCTCATCAGAGAAATCTCTAGTGAGAAAAATGAAATTTATAGTACACAAGACGAGCTTCAACCACCACCTGTTCTACTGAAAACATTTGTCTCAAATAATATGACAATTCCAAAAAGATGATGGGTTAGGTCACTGTATTATCTTTTATTAATTCATATAGCAATCAACTCTTCTTAAAGCTACTATTTGGGATTGTTTATTTATTTATCGAACATAATGAAAAAAAGTAGTATACTCATCCACTTATGTTATTATGTGTTCCGAATTTCATACTCTGTTATTCATATAGGAAAATAACCCCATTTCAAGAAAAAGAGATGACAATATTCAAGTTTCTTCACATATTAAGGGATGTGAGACAAAACACATGGGTAGTAATAATTGTATCATTGTATTCTCCTTTCCAAATGCATCCAAGTCCCAATCCTCCTTATACACACAGAAGCACTCCCACTCATAGCTACAGAGCCAGTGAAAGACAGCCATTTCACTGCCCAGGCCTTTACAGTCAGCCATTACCTGACCCACAGTCAGGTGTGTTTCTGAATGAATTCATCTTCTGAATTAAGCTTTTGGATGTCTGCTATACTGAAACACAGACTCTGTGGTGGCTAGCAAGTACTCGGGGAGAACTGTATCAAGATATATGAACTGTATGAATGGAAGTATTTAAAATTCTAAGAGAAGGATGAACTTGGTCTTGGTCCTTTTTCGCTGTTGAAACTGCTGGGGTGTCACAAATGACAAGAGTTTTTTGCTCACAGTTGTAGAACCTGAACCCTGAGCTCAAGGAGCACATGGGAAGCCTTTCTTCCTGGCTCCCTCCTCCTGAGGATGGCCCGGACAGCGCAGAGCTCTCTCTGGTGTTGTAAGGGCGTGGATTCCATTTGTGAAGGCCCCTCTCTGGTGACCAAACCATCTCCCAAAGTATTCACTTCCTGATATCACACCACTAAGGATTGGCACTTGAAGATCGGAAATTGAGAGTGATACAAACACTTAGGCTGCAACAAATTGGAGTCAGATTTACAAGTAACACAGAACCGTCCTCGTTTCTGAAGCCAAAGATGGGAGAACGCATTCCTTTTCCACTAGAGCTTGGAATCTGTCTTGGAGAAACCTAAAGGGAATCACACACACACACACACACACACACACACACAATGTAGCTATCACTACACAATACTTGTGGACACTACATGCATATTTTAACTTTCTCACTCATAGGGAACAAGGTTTTAATTAGCTGTTACTGTGGTGTAGGTTGAAATCTACTAAAATCTCATTGTTTTCCTTTCTTGCAAACAAAAGTGGAGTAGAAAGAATTTTCGTATTGACAATCATGCCCTCAAGTGTTAACAATATTCACCATGGTTTAAGAGAGTAATTAGGTTGGTTTTTTTCTGCGATACTTGCATAGCAATTACAGTGGGACCTTTGTTCTATTTATACATACAAGTGACATATCTTAACAGGATAGTTTATAAAAAAAGAAACATGTAATAATAGCTCAATCCTCTAACAGAAAAATTACACAATAGCTCCTAGATGACCTTACTTTAGGAAAAATTTCAGTGAAAGACACCTGTATAAGAGCTCAATTTCCCCATGTTCAAGCTGAATTCACCATGCTGAGTTGCCCAAGGACACCTTTCTTGTCCTGTCACTGATGGAAATGATTTCCAGGTGCTTTGTGATTCAGGTCCATCCTGCCTTAGACAATACAATGACCTCAAACATCACAGCTCTTTAATTGACTGGCTAAGTGTGCTCTATAGAAAATATTTTCTTCATTTTTACTTTGTAAGTATATTTGAAGTAAATTTGGATAGGAACAGCAGCTCCCATGTTGAAGAGCAATTCTGCATTTAAACACTGTTTACAAATATCACTTCAAACATTAAGGGCTTATTTCATTTTTTATAACACAGGAATTTTAAATATGATGTGACAATCTAAGCTCTAAGTTTCCTTTTCATCAGTTTAACCCAGGTCTTTATTGGGCAGTTCTGAACATGGCCGAGTTTCTAACTGAAAACCGGAAACATGTGGTTAAAATATCCACATCTGACTCTGACAGTTTGCCCATAGCCTTTCATGCGATATTTTGGTGATGCCTGAATAATATGCTTATGATTGCCCAGATACATTTTGCCATGCTGAGCTACCAAAACATTACTTTTGATTTTTATCAGTTTTGTTGAAGAGTATACTAATAGAAATTTACATCTTAGTATGAATAAGGCCATAATCTTCCAAGTTGCCTCCTCTCCTAAGGGACACATCATGCCAGTTAACAAACTAATTTGCTGCCCATCACAGCCTGTTTCTCTGAGCAAGTGTTCACAGGATCCCCTAAAATTCCTTGTACATGCTCCCATTTTTTCAGGAATCTTGGGTGCACATTCTCAAACTGAGATTCTGAAAGTTTCCCCAATGATGGCATGCAAACACTGCCATGTTTGAGCCATATTAACTCTCTGGGGGCACTTGAGACTTCACTTAGAGTAGTGCAGTCTTCACAGGGTAGGTTCTAGACATAGGGAGATGCAAAGATGGTTTTCCTTGTGGAGGGGCAAGTCACCCCGAATCACTCTGTCAATTGTCACTAGCTTTCTAAGCCTCGTGGAGCCCTAATTCCACTAGTTAGAAGTAGAACATAAAGCATTTTAAAATAAAATCATCCTCAACTTCAGAAAATGTGCTTTAGGTACATGGTAGAGTTTTATTTAGTCATGCAAAAGAAGGAGATGATGCCATTTGCCAGAAAATGGGTATAGCTAGCATTAAGTGAAATCAGTCAAACATTGAAAGACAAATGTTATTTTCTGTTGGAATTTAGGTTTGAGAGCATATGACATGATAACAAAGGAAGCCAATTCGAAGGACCAGTGGGAGTCAGCATCAAGAGGGTTGCATTGGGCTGATTGGATCAAGAGAGAAATCAAAATTGGATCATCTGTGCAAGTGCAAAAACAGAACTCTGAAGCCCACTATCCCATAAATTAGTAATAATAAAAGCAGGACCCATTTCCAGCCAATGTCTATGCAGGGAGGTAGGACACCGCTTTCTTTTCCTGGCTCTCATTTGAGCATGTTGTTACAGCATTGCTCTAATTGGTGGATTCCAGTCTTTCTTGCTGCTCATTTTCATGTCTCTTGCCTGGAGCTGCTGGGGAAACTAACAAAGCCTTCAGCATCACTGGGGGGTGAATCTCTGTTTTCTTAGGATTGCTCTGATCCTCCTCGACACTCAACAAAGGGTGTAACCTTTCCATCCAGTTCAATCAGAAAACACAGAGAAGGGAGGTAGAGAGCTTTATGCCCAGGAATATCAATGGGGTCAGAGCAGAAGACCAAGATGAAAGAGGGACAGAAAGACTCAGGATGGGAAGGAAAGAAGCTCTGCATGGACTGCCCCAGGCTTTTAATCAGACGTTTCCTGCTTTTTGTATTGGAGAAAACTGACTAAGGAAGATAAGTATACCAACTTCATTACTAAGAATGCAGAATGCCACTCAGCTGTGTGATCCTACATGTGAGGGAACCAAGTTTCCCCCTGGATTAAACACATTATTGATCTGATACGTGATTTTATTTCCTCATGTGTTGGGAACGCTGGCCTTGGGAAGATTGGCCATTTCTGGGGATGAATCCCCCAAGATCTGACACACAAATGGAACCTGGGAGAAGCTCTCTGTCTCTTTTTGAACAAAGTGAGAAAACTCTTACAAGGGAAACATGGTGAGTACTGCAAGCAACTGCCCTTTCTCAGGGGGGAAGCTCTGACCTGTTGTGTGTGTGTGTGTGTGTGTGTGTGTGTGTGTGTGTATAAATAATATATATATATATATATAGAGAGAGAGAGTGTGTGTGTGTCTGTCTGTCTGTGTGTTATTTACAGTTTGGGAGGTTGGGTATGCATTTTATAAGTAATCATTTTTTTTTAATTTTTGGTGATAAAGCTGCCTATCTCAGCCTGCTCCTAAGTTTCCTTTTGTTTTTGTTAACCTATTTCCATCTGTTTAGGAAAACATAACTTTACTTGCTGATCACAAATGGAAGTGTCAGCTTACAGAAAGTTTAGAAAGTCACCCATCTTTTTCTGTTGATTGAGCATTTCGCTCAAAGTGAACAGTTGAAACCCATAGAATTTCAAGCAAATCCTGCAACCAATCACACTACATCTGAAATATAACCATATTACAAATTGATGTGGATTTTAAACAATCTGTTTTCTTTGGCTTTAGAAGTTGCCCAATAGCATATTGCATTAAGAACAAAATGTTCTTTAATCAGGATCAAATTACAATCTTATGGCAGTAACACGTCACTACATAGAGGGAATATTGGAATTTTATGAGCAGTCTTTAGACAAAACATCTAAAGACAACAAGATTTTGATTATTAAAAAGCTATTTTTTAGTTTGCTGAACAAAGATAAATATTAAGCATTCAATTTTATTTGATTGAACTCTAAATTTTTTAATCCATGTATGCAAAGCAGACGTGAAAGAAATGGTAAATATATCTTGGTGTGACGGTTTGAAAAGTCTGGCTTAATCTAAAAGCAACTTTCCATCTGGCAGGCACAATAAGAAAATGGAATTTGTAGGGCTGGTCTCTGTTTCTTCATGTGAATAATCATAATTAGTATAATATCTGCAGTCTAGTCTGATTAGTTTTCACTTCTGTTTTTCAGTATATTAGTGTAGATGTACATGTAGGATCATGTTTCTATTACCCTATAGCTTTAAAAAAATTGGAAAAATATGTGGATATTTGAGGTGTGGATTTTGGACACACCATTGGTTGCCTGCTCAATACTTCTTGTTTGCTTCTTGGCAGGATCCAGAGGATAATTACGTTCCTTCTAGAAGATGGCATTGCCACCTCCTACATGTGTATCCCCAAGGTCTTGGGCCTGTGTAATCTAGCAAAGAGCAGAAGAAGCATGCCTGAGCTCTGACAAGCGAGAGGTGAAGAAAAATCTGCGGGAGGACACATCAGCAAAGGCTCCCCCTTATCTTGCTTCCCTGATACCTGTGTGCAAATTCTGCCTGACAAAACCATCTGTGAAGAGATGAGGAATGCATTTCCCCAGGCTTGTATGAATAAGAGAAGTTGGCTTATGTAGTTCTCCCACCTGTGGACACCTGGTGATGAGATAGAATGCGTCTCCCTATTGTTCATCATTTATTATTATTATTATTATTATTATTATTATTATTTTATTGTTATTATTCTGGCATTTACACCCATTTCATGTCAACCAATAGAATCTGCTTTGCTTAAGTATTTAGAAATCTATGTACAAAATCCAAGTTAGGCCTTTGTTTTCTAAGGGTCTCTGTCTTGGGCTTGTGTGCAGTTTAATGATTGAGCAATCGAGGACCTCACACATGTGGGACTATGGTCGGAACACCAAAAGGAGCCTCTCAAGCAATGTTGTGTGCAGGTGTGTTTTGCTCATGACACTTGGAAGTATTTGGATTTAGATTTTAATGTTCACCTTATATCCTGATTTATTGCCCACATTTTTTATTTAATATTATAAGAAGCACATATTTGTTGTGATCATAAAAGCACCTGTTTTAATAGAATCTCATTTGTCCTTATGTGATAAGTGATATAATGTACAGGCCCTTGGTTCTCTTTAAGCAGCTATAAGGAGGAGTGGCCACTTAACAAAGCACTTGGTGAATACACCCTTTTCAACATTCTCACCCATCCCTCCCCTCTCCTCCCCTTCCTCTTTCCTATTGATTTTGTAGAATATACATTGGATTCTTGACTGTATTCCTCCCTCTTCTTTTGCCTACACTTTTTCCCTTTGTGTACTTTTGATGGTGATGTTTTATACTTTAAGTAGCTATGTAGTTGCTTACAAATTACTCATACTCTATTTAGAAGGTCAATCAGTATTCTTGATTGTTATTGCTATTTTGTTTCACACTCCATAGTAATTGCTAATAGGTTTTGATAAAATACTCAGTATTTTATTTTTTTAATTTTTATTATAATTAGTAGAGGTGATAGAGTTATATTCACCAGATAGAAGGTGCATTACTTCACACACATTGATACCCCTTTTCATGTTTTTGTCCTCATTTTCCTCCAGAGAATGCTAGCTAATCATTTTCTACCAGTATATCAATTCAATTCCAGAACAATTGACTTTTTCTCTTAAGTTATTCTGAAGTAAGATTTCCAAAATCCTTGAGCAAAAACACTTCTGAAACCAATTTTTACAACCTTACCTAATATGGGAGATTGGGAGGGAGACTCGTGCATTTAGTTTGGTGTTTTAATGTCTGCTTTGGTACATCTGAAATGAATAAAACTAGTGCGATTCATAACATATGGATGATCCGATGCTGGAGTCACAGGCATGTAAAACACATTAAAGCCATTCTGTGGTGGATCCATAAAGCCCCACAACATAAAGCAAGTACAAAATAATGAACATTAATCCAGATATCTGAAGGATCTGAAACAGCGCTGTGTGTTCTAATAACCCCTGAGAGCGCCAGCTGTTCTGAAGGAAAACCTGAAGTAATGTTGGTAGCTGTAGGAAGAGAAATAAAATACAGGTCATCTTTCCCACCATTGTGCAGAGGATTTTCAGCACACTTGTGTAAGGGCTACTTGGAAAGGAGAATTGACTTCACTTTCTGGTTTCTTTTGACCTTTGACGCAGCCTTGGTGTCAGGAAGTCTTCCCCTCTGTGCCTCCCTTGCTCATGCTCAGATTCAGCACCCTTCCTTGTGTGTCATCGGTGAGGAAAGCACAGCCAGCCACCATCTGATGCACACCAAGTCCCCCCACCCCAACTCTTCTCGGTTTTATCTGACTTCCTAGAATCACACAATTGGAGCAGAGCTTGAAGTCATCCCATCCTTCCTCTGCCTGGAGGGGGAACTACCCTAGTTTTCCTGAACAGATGAGCCAACACAGCCTGTTCGGAAGACATCAAGCCAAAGCGAATCAAAAGCCTCCACCAGTCACGCAGGCCTGAGGAGACACCAGTGTTTGCAGGAAATCATCATCATTACCATCAAACATCATTTTCCAAATATCCACATATGTCTACGTGCTTGTGAATTCAGACTTCAGAGAGGGTTCCAGAAGCCTAGAAGTGAGGACTGAGAGACACTGCTAAGGTGCCTGGGTGGCGTCTGTCTGTCTGTCTGTGCATGTGGTACAGTGTGGGACAGCCCAGACGATTCCGTCTCTTCACACAATGAGCTATTTCCATGGACCACTCAGAAGCTCCAGATCACTTTCTTTCCCTTCCCTTTTCTTCCCTACTCTACCCTCCTCTCTTCTCCTCTCTTCTTGTTGTCTCCATTCCTCTCACCACGCCTCTATATTCTTCTCCTCTTCCCCCTCCTCCCTTCCTCTCCCCTTCTCTTCTTCAACCCCTTCTCTTCCATTTTTCCTTTCTCAGTTCTTGAAGCCATGTTCTTTACCTTTGCGTTCCTTTCCTACATTCCTTCTCTTTTCTCTCTTAGCTTCTTGCCTCCCTGCCTCTTCTTCTCTTCTTCCCTTCTCCTTACCTCTCCTTTCTTCCTCTCCTTCTCTTTTCTTTCCCTCCCTTCTTCTCCCCTCTTACTTTCTTTGAAAAAAAATGACCTTGTAATTACAATTAGTTATTTCCTTTTGACATAAGTCCCTTCCCTTCCTCTGCTGGCTCCTTTGCCTTTTTCCTGGGAGGGGTGACCAGAGCTCGTGGGGTTCTCCTTTCCTGCCCATAATCTCAGTGCTCTTTCCTTTCCCCACCTGTGCCATGATCAGGCTGGAACATGCTGCTGTCCTTGGAGGTGAGCCTTCCCACGATTCTAAGACATTGGATTACAGGGAAGTTATGAAGTCGGGTTTGCCCACGTGGCCTCCAGAGCCAGGCACTGCTCTTACTGCGTAGCTTCTCCACCGAGTAAAGAGGGATCTAAAGCAAAGGCTCAGCCCACAGGCAGTGCATGTTATGAAAATACGCACTGTCTTTTGTTGGCTACAAGATACCTATGACTGCGTTACCGAAAACCAACGACAACTGAAAGCATGCTTTGCGAGCAGTGAAGAAACCTCAGAGACGATAATGATGGAGTGCTTAGGGATTACAAGTGAGTTGGACGTGTGGCTGTCTTCCCCACTGCCTGGGAGGCCGGGTGAGGAGACTCTTGGTCTGAGGCTAGCCCGGACTCAAGGGTGGCATGTCTGCTGTCATCCCAGCTGCACAGGAACTGCACAGGAAGGTGGGGTGAGTGAGCAGGTGCTAGTTCATTCCCAGACACCTGGGAGCACAGGTTAGAAAATTCATGATATTACAGCAGCAAAGCACTTAAGACATTGTGTGATTGTGTGGTCCTGCAGTTGTAGGTAGCAAACACTGTCCTGACAGTGATGGGCTACTCCGCAAAATCGCTCAAGACCTGGTCCTAAAAGAGGGTAAGCTAGAACTTTCTGAGAAGTAGAATCCTTGTAAAATCTTTGCGGATTTCAAAAATCAATTATCCTGTCAAAGCAGACCATTTATTATCCCTGTGACTGGATGTCACAGGAAAAATAAAAGAAAAAATACAAAACAATAAAGACGAAAAACCCACTGCTGTTAGCATCCAAGATGATATTAATTGCTTATATTTTAGTAAGTTTTTTTATTGCTCCATAATATCAGTGAACTGTCATGATGCTATTATGGATTCAAGAAGTAATATATTTTATAATCATCCCATTTGAAAGAAAACTTTAAGGTCAGATAATTTTGGCCATTTTTTCCAAGTGATTTGATTCATCAGAGTTGAGTCTAAATTCCAAAACCTTGTGAGTGAAGTTTAATTATTTCTATTCTGTGGCCATATACATTTTGCTAATAGTTATGAACTGGTGTTATAAACTGAGAATACATTGGAATTATGAATTAGAGAATGCCTTCAATTCACAATTATGTAATCACATAATATCCAAATATTTCTAGATGGTATTTCAAAAAATTAAGAATGCAAATGTAGTTATATTACTTTCCTTAAAATGAATCTAAATCCTTTTAGCCAACACTCTCAATTACCATGTAGGCAATTTCATTCCAGATTATTTGAGATTAGATGAATTATTGGGATTAGGCAAACACATCAAGATAGATGCCTTAACCTTGGTTTGGTTGGCATTTTCACTGAACAATAATTTGTTTTAGGAGGATTATATGTACTTTGCATAGTGTCAAGCTCTGGCCCACAACTAACTAGATTCTAGCAGCATTCCCAGGAGAGATAACCCAGTTAGTTATCTTCTGGTATTGCCACATCACTTTTAGTTGAGTGTCATTAGTCTACCTTAATTTAATTGCTGAGACAGATGTTGTATCTGGAATATTAGAAATATATTCCATAAATTAGCAGAAGCATGAATGTTTAATTAATAGCTTTATATGAAACATACACTAGTGTGCTAGATAATCTTATAATTCATTCCAGAGACAGAGTTGACCCAAAATGACACCCTTCCAGGCATCACTTGTAATTCTTCTGAAATTATTCTTCCCAGAGATGGAACTTTTCAGCTTATTGTGTTTACCATCAGCACTTGTCTCCTGGGAGATGATGGGTACCTCACATTTTCATGCATCTTGCAAGTCAGGCACCAGCTGCCCTTTTGTTGTCACCTATCTTTGCTAGCTTGTTTGTACAGAGAAATGTTAGGAAAGAGAGATCTTGTCTCTTTGTAGAACAGCTCGTAGACATGGCTTCTCCCCATCAAAAAGGATTTAGGTTCACCAAGCTGAGGCTCACCTCAGTCCTGAGGGGACCTGCTCATTTTATTGGGTGATAGTGGCATGGGCTTGCAGGAATCAGAGCTCAGGGAACCCACACAAAACTGTCCTTACTTGGTCTCCAGCTACTACTGGTAGTAACAAACCCTCCTTGATCTGTGACCCAGAGGCTCACTATCTTCTGTCAATAGCTATATCCCTACATCAGGATGAGTTTTGTTGCATAAGAAATTAAAATACCTGAATCCTTCACAATTCTTGAATTACCTATACTTCAACATGCTGGGAACTTAAAAAGGATACTTATTAACCATGCTTAAACATACATGATTTTGGTGTGCTTATACGTTACAAAGTAGAACACATTTTTAATTTATTGGGATGATATTCTTTTTTTGCAATAAGAGAATGAATTTTATTTCACTTAAACCCTCTCCCAATTGACCAATTTTATGCTACAATGAAAAATATAAGAAGTTCTAGAATCGTGTACATGTTTTAAAATACTCACATTTGGGAAGGAATTCTTAAAGGTGCCATCCACTGTGCACCAGACCTTTTCTGCTCATATAAGCATATTGGCATTGTAAAGGAGAGGCTATGCTTTGCACAAAACAATAGTTTCATTTTATGGATATCATGAACATTGTGATTTACTGCACCAGCATCCTTACTATGTCTTTAGGAAATGAAGGCTTCCCCCCCTTTTTTTTCTTTCCAGCAACTCTTAGCAGCTATGCAGTATCACTTGGTAATAATGTTTGGTGTTAACCTTACCACTGATTTATTATTTTTCTACTTATAAATAATTGGACATCTGGGGAAATTGAATTAAAAAATATGCCAGCCTCTTAAAAGTTTCACATTGTAAGTCACTTTCAGACACATTTTTATTATTAATGGGGGATTGTGGGAGGCATTCCCCTACATGTCACGAGAATTGAAGAGATCAAAAGATCTCTGTTTTTCTGTCTCTGTTTCTTCTCCCCAGCCTCCCCACCCTCTGTGTGTATTCAGGGATTGGGTCTGTGTTTGATTCCTTTTTATTTCTCTCTGGGGATAAAGTGACTGAGGTCTCAAGTACTGGAAATGGGTCTGGCAAAGTACTCCAAAGGCATGTTCTGTACCAACCTAATAATACCCAGAGCATACGTCAGGTGCTTAACCAAGGTCAAAGTTTGATACGAGCTTTCACCACAAGTTCTGAGGAGATACTGAAACCACAGTGCTGGAGAATCCTAAATGCCTTTGGCTTGGACAAGACACCTTCCTGTAGCTTAATCATGGAATACCACCTAAAGAATCTTACTTCTGTGTGAGACAACATTCATCTGGGGTTGGTGTGATTTGGACTGACCACTTTGCTCTCTAATACGTCATTTTTGAACTGACAAAATGCAGCATAGATTTGTCAATATTAAGAAGAAAGTATTCTGGGAGTTTGGCCTAGTGGTAGAGTGCTTGCCTAGCATGCACAAAGACCCGAGTTCAATTCCTCGGTAGCATATACATAGCAAAAAGCCAGAAATGGTGTTGTGTCTCAAGTGGTAGAGCTCGAGCCTTGGGAAAGACCAAGGACAGTGCTTAGGCCCTGAGCTCAAGCCCAGGGCTGGCACAAAAAGAAAAATCTTGCAAAATACTGCAGAGTACACTGCTTGGTGCAAGGCATTGCCCGTCCCTCTGCTCTGTCTTCTCTTAAGGCATACACAAACTCACTAAAATATGTGCTTGACATCAGTCTGGAACATATCGTCTTGTTGCTCTCTTTCACTCAGGATTGTTACTGTACCATGTTCAAACAATTCATTTTGGAAATTTCAAATCCATAGAGAAGTTGACAGAAATCTACAATGAATGCTGGTGGATATATTTCATTTATATTTATCAACTGCAATTTTTTTCAAGTTTATTTTTCTGTCAATATCTCTACACTTTTATAGTAAAAGAAGGGCTGCAAGGCATGGGTCAGTGGTAAAGAACCTGTATACTGAGTGCAAAGCTCCAAATTCAAACACCAATACCACAATAAGAAAAGAACAAGGAATCGAATTCATTTGGAAGACTCAATGTTTAAGATATAAATTTGACTAAGTATCTAGCACCTTTAATGATAGACTCCACATTTCCTCCAAACTTTACCTCATTCCAGTTAAGAAAGCAGCCAACTATCTTTACTGTATTTCCATCTAATATTTTTTATTAGCACATGTGTAGCTTCTGATTCATTTGGCATTGGTAGAAACTCTTTCTGCCTCCTTTCATGTTATTCTTGACAAGATTGTATCAGTAAATCTGACTGGTGTTACAAGCTCATGTTTTTCAGGCATCCTCATTTATCATGGAGTGAGTCACTTTGCTGTTTTTGTTTCCATTTTATTCCAAAAGCACCCACAGAAGCATTACAGGAATGCAGGATCGCAGCAAATCCTTTCACACAATGTGTCTGTTCTGTGTCTCACAGTCACTTCATCCCATACAATAGCCTTCCTGAACAATGCAATCATGCCTAAAGATGAAGGAATAAATTTAAAAAAAACAAACAGAATTTTCCACCACCCTGAATATCCACCCCACATTTAATTTGCAGCCAAATATTGTAACAGGCATGCATTTTGTATGCTCTTTTCCCTGGGCCCTTTGTGGTGGAGGTGTGGTACCTGGGACTTCTTTGATTTTTGTTTACTTGCATTTATGCTTTCTGTAAGTTGAAATTCAAAGACTTTTGAGCATTTGTTTGATAAGGGAGATTCTTTAAATTCCAACTTCTGATATGCTTTCTTAACTATGTTCAGTTTTGCTCAGAGTAAGCAAAAATCTATGAAGTATACTCACTGGCATGAAAACTAGTTGCTGGTGTGCCAAATATAAGTTAACCAATGCCATTCATTAACTTATTTAAATCTATTATTTTTAAATTTTTCAAAAACAGAAGTATGTAAGAGCTGACCCAACTTTGTGGTCTTCAGATGCTGATAGGAGACGTACTATGCACAAAGGAATGTCATTACAGGAAACTCAGTCGCTGTTTGCACCATCGCTCCTCCCAATCACACCTGAACTTAGAAGCCTGGCATACCAATTCCACACATAAGAGAAAGATGTCCTCTAGACATGTGGGAAGGGGGAAGAGAGTGTTTGGTACTAGACCTACATAGCTGAGTTTTCTTAGGTGACTCCCACTCCCCTAATGTCCCCTTTCCCAGTGCTGTCTTCTGGGAAGTCAGTTTCTTAACATTTCCCACCAGGAGTGGGTGGATGAAGGAAGCATGGACAGAAATAAATGGAGAAAATTGCCTTCTTTACTATAATTGCTCCTGCTATCTGTTTGAAATCTTGGGAGAAAGTATTTCAGGTAGTTACATTTTGGGAAAGGTCTCTACAGAGCTTGGTCTGGCCAGTTTTAGACAAATACTAAGAGGGGGGAGAGACAGACAGAGACAGAGAAAGAGAGAGAGACATGATTGAAGTTAAATTTTGAGTAAAAATGAGGTTTCTAGGTCTCTGAGCTCATATTCTATATTGTGAGGAAGGACTGTTTATCCTCTGTGTGCTAAAATACAACAAACACAAAAGACAATCCTTCAGTAATCAATACTGGATGTCTTTTCACCGCTTTTAGCTTCTTGCACTTCATGGATAATCAAAAACTTAATGCCACAACGGGTGAGCCTTCCTTCAAAATCTTTGACTCTCGTAAGGTTGATAGGTATGAGAACACATATTTAAATCCTGTATGCAGATTTTATAGCATTTAATTCATTTTTCTCATTCTTACGTATTGAGTAAGGACCATTTAAAACTTTTGTCATATCAATAGAACTGACTGAGCCAGAGACTCCTTGTTGGAAATTTATAGGACTAATATATCTTCAAAAGAATGACATAATTTTTATTTCTGTGGAATAACACAAAGGGAACCATAAATATAGAGCTATCTAATTTAGAGAAAAATTGACTTTTTCACTAAAAAAACTATGCAATGCCAGACAGTGGTCATGTATCCCTGCAGAGCTGAAGATTCTCTTTTTCTTTCTCCTCTTTTGTTTCTGTGCCTCTCTCCATCTTTCTGTCTCTTTCACACACACAGTTTACTTATTTCAAAAAATGCAAAGTAGTCGATGTTGACTTTACTTGTATACATAATATATTTACCATCAATGTAATGCATTAAGCCTAGTTCTTGAAGTTGGCAAATTAAACTAAGTCTGTACCAATGTATGCCTTGGAAAGGAGCCTTTTGGAATTGTCATTTGTACTCAACAGCTGCAGAAATAAAGGACTTTCAAAGTTTGATGAGTTCATGTGTGATTGAAGTGATTTAGAACAATCTTCATGAATGCTCTTTCAGAAACACACACACAGGACAAACTTAAGTACAGAAGATCAAGGTGCACTATTCTCATAATCTGACATGTGGAATTGAAACTCCATTGTATAACTACTTAAATAAAAATGAATTGTAGACATGAAAATAAAATTAGAAGTATATTGCTTACCATCCAATTACCAGAGACATTTCTAGAATCATCTTTTTGTATCTATTTGTATTTCTCTTTCTTTTAAAGGGCATGCTGGGTATTTGATCTTAGTGAAATTTATTAAGTACTAAAAAGATATGACTTTAACATTTTTACAAAAAAATTATTTTGGAAAAAACAATCTATATGACCAGACTACTTTAGTGTGATATTCGTTTTAATCCATCTAAAAAGGTTTGAGCAGTGGCATGTCTACTCAAGACCATCTTAATGTTTAATGAGACACATAAGCCTTTGTGCTGCTGGCTCTCGAGGGTCAGTCAGTCAGTCAGTTTGGTGGCTGTGTTGCTCTTTTAGCCATGAGAACCAGTTAGGTTCTGTGCAAAACAGAAGTCATGTGCTTTCTTTTGAAAGTAATTCATTTCCTAATTGAGAATTATAAGTATAAATTGTAAATGGAATCACTTATTATGTTTTTGAGTGTGTGCATGAGAAGAGAATTCTTGAAAACTCTCTGATAAAATAGGTTTCTTACATACCGCTACATGTTAATTTAAATATCATTTAAATGTTATTTTAGACAGGGGCGGACCTATGATTCTTCAGAAGACTAGGACAGCACACACACATACACAGGTCTACTTGGTAATAAAATACATCTTTTCAAACCACAATCATAATTAGTCATAAGGGGCAAGTCATTTTCGTGGAAAACTCTAAAAAGCGAAACATTAACTGCTGAAGTTGCTTTTTACCCTTTGCAAAATTCTTTCTCCATGATATCATTCCCCATATATTTTTGAATGTGTAATTTCTAAAGAAATTACTTTTTGCCTAATATAAAATTCTAGGCAATTAGATGCAAAAATGTATTAAGGCAACACAGGAGTTGCCAATTTCAACACAGGGAAGTAAAGCAGCCGGGTAGTAAAGCCCCAGAGCCAAGCTAATAAGCACGCATGGCCAGAGCCTGTGAGGCCACAGGCCCATGGGCCCAGGATTTCGGGGGGGAGGGGGGGGAGTTCTGAAACCTCAGAGAAGTCACGTGATGAGGAGGAACATGCTTGTGCAGATCTCTGGTGGACATTGCTCTGCTCTGGGCCTACACTGTAGCTGGTAAAGAAGGGAGGCCTGGCAGCTCCTGGCTTTCTGGAAGTGCCCTGTACTGAGCCCCATGGATCATTCCATTTCCTTCTTCCACACCCTAAGTCACAATGGATCCCAGACATTAGCAAATGAAGTAGTGATACTGGCAGGGCATTGTTTGCAGGTAGAGATTTTTTTTCTTTCCCTTCCTTTCTTTTATCTATCTTTGCTCAGACACGTAAACAAAAACAATGGCTAAACAATCCACCCACTTGCTTTCTTATGCCATGCTGCTGCCCATACCACACCAGGAAAACTAAGAGAAATATGCAGTGATACAGTTTTTCCCAAAATGAAGGCCTGTACTGCGATGTTTGGTTCCTCTTTGCCTTCATATTCAGAGTTATTTTTTTAGATACACCTTCTCAGATCAAACCCATACTTTCAGACTGATGTTGTAGAGCAAGGGTTTCTGATCATAGTTCCCTTGGGTGTAAAACAGAAGGAATAGATTCTGTTCTGCGATATTTTTGGTGATTGGAGATATACAGTAAACAGAGAAGACAAAGTACTCTGCGTAAGGCTAGGTAAAAGAGCATGTATTTAGTCTAAGATGAAAGTCATGGAAAGTTTCAACATTATTCTCATTGTAGCCAATAAATTGTCACAAATTTAAAACCTACTTTTATTGGTGAATTCCATTTAACAGCGTGCAGGAACTCAGTGGGTAGACTATATGATCAAAGATTTTGTGACAGGGTGGGCTCAAAACTTGACCATCCCAGCCAGGAGTTTGGCCTAGTGGCAGAGTGCTTGCCTAGCATTCAGGAAGCCTTGGATTCAATTCCTCAGTTTAGTATAGACACAAAAAGCCGAAAGTAGCACTGTGGCTCAAGTGATAGAATTGTAGCCTTGAGAAAGCTTAAAGACAGGGCCTAGGTCTTGAGTTCAAGCCCCAGAAATGTAAACACACACACACACACACACACACACACACACACACCCTGCCTAACCTGTGGCTAGCACCCAGATTTCTTGTGTGAACCAGGTTTTAATTATTCCTCTTCGTTCCTTTCTCTCTCAAGTGCACTGAAATGTCTGTTACATTGCTCTGTGCTAGATATTGCTTAAAGTTAAAGAAGAAAGACAATTAGATCTCTTCTTTTAAGGAAATTCTAATGCAGTGAATGGACTGCAAATTATGATTGGCTTATGTCTGATCGAGCATAGGTCTGTTTGAGATGTGGGCACCAGGGTAACATATTTTTCTTTGTCCGTTTGGACCAAGCTTTAAGTAGCCACTCGTAGCCAATGTCATATTTGCCTTGGTTTTAATTACGTGTAGTCAACCATAGACTGGAAAAATTAGAGAAATGAAGCATTCATATGTCTTAAATTCCACATTATGAAATCTCACTGAATTGTGCCACATTCCACACAGGATAGAAATGTTTTTTGGCTCACAGCATCCACAGGTATATGTTACTCTTCTGTTAGTCATTTGCAACATTACAGTTTGTGTTCAACTAACTCCTATTTAACAGCAACTCAAAAGCATCCTCCTGGCTGTTTATCTATAAGAAATTGTCATTGCTCTTCTATTTTCCTGTAGTTACTGTTAACCTCTTATTGTCTCTAGTGCCTAAAGTAGTCATCAGAAGTGTGTGTACAGGGTATGCAGAATTTCAAACTTTCCCTGAGGTCCACTTCATCGCCCATGGTAAGGTATGCAAATGGTAAAACAGAAGGGAAGTAAATCTAGATAAGCCCATTTCAAACTAAAATCATTCAATTTCACAACCCAATAGAACATTTGTAAAAGACAGATACGTGCATGGTTGCTTTACATGATCAACTCAGCTACTTTCTTATGCACCTTTTACATATGCATCTGGTTATTTATGGATAACTTGGTTGGCTCACAAATATTAACAGTGAGGAAAACTTCTATCCTTTTCTCAGGATACCAAGGATTTTTAATTTATTAATATGTTCAGAGATTCTACGCTATGAAAAATAAATGAAGAATGGAAGCATTCAAGGTATGTAGATACAAAAGAAATGACGAGGTCAAAACTAGAGGGAAACTGAATCTAGTGCCTTATAGTCAGTTTTCAGCGGAAAAATCTTGAGTTTTTATACTGAATAATTTATCAAAAGGTTTGAAATTAAAAATGATAATCAATCTGAAGTTGGAAGATAGAATATTTTATTAATGTTAAGCTGAAAATATAAAAATCGCCATCCAAGAAAGCTTGAATCAAAGTGAACCATGGATTTGCAAGCCAGACATATGTTGCTTTGGGGAAATGAAGGATAGTCTTGAAAAGCAAGGATTTTGTTTCAGGTGGTCTCTGCCTGGCAATATTCACAAGCTGGATATGGCAGAATCAGTGCCAGTTAATCTCTTACCAAGGGCTTCAATTTTCAGACCTGTGTTGCAGCCAGCAGTATAGGCTAACCAAGAGCAGGCCAATGATGCTCTGGAAGTGGGAATCCAGAAAAAAGAGCACCACGGTGTTACAGACATGAGAATTGTCAGCAACATTCTAGAATAGTGCTTCGAATATTATTCATTGGGACAACAGTAAATTTATGCAAATAAGCAAAGTATGAGAATGTGATCAAAGAAAACTTGTAGCTGGGCATGGTAGCTCATGCATGTAATCCTAGCTAGTCAGGAGGCTGAGATCTGAGGATTGAGGTTCAAAGCCAGCCTGGGCACTGAATTCCATGAGACTCTTATCTCCAATTAACCACCAGAAAACTGGAAGTGGCACTGTGGCTCAAGGGGTAGGTTGGTAGCTTTGAGTTGAAGAGCTCAGGGACAGTACCCAGGCCCAGAGTCCAAGTCCCAAGGCTGGTAAAAAGAAAAAAAAAAGAAAGAAAAAAGAAACTTGTACAAGTGAAACTAAATAGTTGAGTCAAAATGTTGAATATATCAAATCAACAATGCACTAATAGTAGATGATAATAAAATCATTGAATTAGAAGTTTGAAGGAATTGTACAGAATACATCAGAAAAATTGAGTTAGACACAGTTAATTTTTAATAAATATTTTATTAGAGTTTATTATGGGATACATAAGAGATGCCCACTGAAAACTGCTCATTTACTCAAGGTTTGCTCTTCAACAGCTGGATTCAGTCAGGAATCTTGAAATCCAGGAAATCACAACAATATCAGCATGTTAAGTAGTTAGTTCTAAAGCTGTGAGTCATTGGGAATCAATAGAATTGAAAGAAATTCTGAGTCATACAAAAAATTATTTTGCTGGGTCTGGAGTTTAGAAGAGTGATAGAGTGCTTGCCTAGCATGCACGAAGACTGGGGTTCAATTCCTCCATACCACATACATAGAAAAATGCCGGGAAAGGTGTTGTGGCTTAAGGAGTAGAGCTCTAGCCTTGAGAAAGCCCAAGGACAGTGCCCAGTCCCTGAGTTCAAGTCCAGAAGTGGCAAAAATAAATATTTTGCTCATGGAAATACTGCTGAACAACAAAGACAATGGAAATAATTTAACGCAAATGGTAAAAAAAACAATGATATTTTTAAGAAATTGACCTAAAACAAAAAAATTGAAATCAGTAATTTCTCACTAGTTTTTCTCAAGAGAAATGATGGAATTCTAGGTAACACAAGCTGTAGCTTGGAACCATATAAAAGTGGAATATTTCCTCAGGCTTTATAATAAAAAAGCAGACATTATTCAACAGAAAGACACAGTGGAAGTTGATTACCAGCATGTTGACATAGTAAGTAATTCTAAATTTAAAATTCCATGTGAAAATAAAACAAACACTAAATTCTGAAACTGAAGAGAAAAGAGTGCACAAATATTGGGGTAATATGTAGACATTGAAGTAAACTTTGTAAAATCAGAAGCAGTTCTTTACTGGAAAATTAACAGTGAAAAAATATGCAACAGTTAAAATATCCACCAACGAAATATAATTCTAATGATGGACACAAATGAGGTAATGATTCTGATGTTATTGTGATTTCAGCAAGAATGTAAAGCCAGTACTTTATACTTAGTTTAAATGATGTGACAAAAGCTATAGATAGAATATAAAAGTACATAGCTCCAGATTAAGTTGTATAAGCATTCTTGAGATGGCATCATTCAAACCAGAAATCAGGAGGCATAAGCCAGTCAAGGGAAGGAAGCGTGATAAGACAGCAGGAACACCAGACTCTTAACTAAAACGCAAGATGAGTGATGAGAGTGGAGAAGAGAGGATTCCAGGTGGAGATCCAACTGGGCAACCAGCTGTCATTTCCTCTCTAGCCTTCAGGGGAACTTAGTACTGCATGACATCTCTTGATTAAATCAGTTCCCTCTTTATCAATCCAAAATGGATTGATTTGGGATTTTAATCCTTCCTATGAATCTACTCACAGCAGCTCCCAGAATATAGTCTGATTAAAGAACCACGGGATGCGTGTGTGTTGTGTGTGGGGGGGAGGGGTGTAGACACTGGACCTCCCACCGGGAATCTCCACCCTTACCTAAAACTTAAAATATAGAGCATTCTGGGAACTGTTCTGCAGCAGAGTTTAGCAAGATTAACACGCTATTATAACTTTATTTATATATTATAACTTAAGGGCAAAATGAATCCAAAGAATTTAGAAAAAGAGAAAAATTTCATAAAGTAGAGAAATATATACTGAACTTGAAAAGATCAATAACACCAAGAGTCTTTTCTGGAAAAGACTAACGAAAGTTGTCAGAGAAAGGGTGACACAGAACAAAGAAAAAGAAAGGAATAAATATTTGGAAATAAGAAAAATCAGCACTTGAATGTTGTAATTCAAAAAAGAAAATAGAGAATTTGATAAAAACCTTATGCCAGTGAAGTTAAATTTCAGATTAAACTGATGAATTCCTAAGTATATATGTTACCCAAGACATATTGGAAAGCTAGGGTCTAGTGCCAACTCAAAAAAGTGAATCAGTAGTCAAAATTGTCTATAGGAAAATTCATCATCTACATATTTCCACCAAGCATCATATATTATGCACATATATGCATGTCTACCATATGTAGATACATAATGTATATAACTTCAGCTTTCATATGTAGTAATGAATGCAAAATTCCTTGCACTATTGAGTTATGGCATAATCTTATTTCAACTGTTCACAAAACAATAGAAGAAAGGAACATTCCTGTTTGTAGCAGACATGATCTGTTTAAAAATTATGAAGCAAAAATTAATACTTCGAGACAGCTTTATATTACAGAAAGCATGATACATTTAATCAAGTTTAGTTTACCATGTAGGCTAGGTATCACACCATAAATGTCCACGGTAGTTATTTCCAGAGCTCTTCATCACACTAATGTATTTAAAATGAAAGGCATACACGTTTTAGTGAATGCATGAAAATATCCAATCAAGTCTTAATATTTCTAAAATCTTAAAAAAAACTAAGTACAATCTTTCAAAAAGCGAGATACAGAAGATATTTCTATTTTCAAAATAAATCATGTCTAATTAGGAGATCCAAGTATAAAATTGCACTATCTGTAATTTCAATACTCGGGAATCTTAGGCAGGAGGATGATGAATTAGAGGCCAGTCCAGGAGAAACAGTAAGACCCTGTCTCAAAACTATTAGAGCAATCTCCAGAAATATAAAAGTTACAAAGTCAATAGCTAAGACAAAGGGGAAAAAAGATAAATAATGTCTATTATTCAATCTGTATCAAGGATCATTCTTAGTTGTTAAGCATGGTAAGAACTCCAGAAAATTGAGACTGTCTGCTGTTTTTACTCAGGTTCATTGCTGTAATACAATAGTGGGGGTAACAAGACAGGTAGTCAAAAAACAAATATTTTCAGGAGTAAGAAAGAGCATTATCCTTGTTTACCAAGTAAATAATCCCCTACATAGTTGCTGTATTTCAAAAGGTAGAAAAATTAGTCAACAAAATATCTATAAATACCTAGAGCTATGGATAAATAAAATAAAATTTTAAATGCTAACATTGACAAAAGTTATGGAGGAAAATCTGGGTGTTAATTACCAGAGTGAAGAAAGTAATTGTATGCACAATAAAAATACAAAATTATGAAGTATTCAAAGTCATATTATTTTATTTCATCAAGTAACAAAATTTTCCATTGTAAAAATATAAACTCTTAAATTTGGGAAAATTGGGAATATATATTAAGAAAAGAATTAGTCCATTATTACTTGAAGATATTTAGAGATTTTACATATCTAGTTGAAGAAAAATAATTCCTTGGACAAAGGCTAAAAGCATATTACAATCCGATCTTCCACGTGACAGCGGCTGTTGGGTAATGGGGGCCTGAGAGGGAAGCGATTAGATTGTGAGCGTGGATGGAGATAGCCAGAGGATTCCCTCCCTCCCTGGTGAGGTGACAGTGAGAGGGTGGACGTCCATCCACCAGGCACGGGAGTTTTCATCTCTTGATTATGGACATCCTAGCTTCCAGAGCTCTCAGAAGGAGCCGTCCCCCACTTGTAAGCCAGCCAGGTTGTGGTACTTTTGTTATGACATTCTAAAAAGAGTTAAGACTCCACCCTGCCACCACCAAGTCTAAAGCCTTGCCTCCTTCCTGCATGGGATAAATAAGTAGCACACACTAAGTAAGAGACTAAAGAAATCAAGACTGTGTTGTCTCTGAAGGCTTGGCTACCATAGCAGATCCCCTTGAGGATTATCCTTACATAGCTACCAAGCAAGGGACCCCACAGAAAGCAAGGTCTTCAGATTCACTGAGACCTGACAAGGAGTGTATTTGTTTCATGTGCATTTCCAAAATTAAAAGAAAAACATTCTTCCTTATGCAAGTGTGTGGAATCCATCCATCTCAAGCTGGAGTCAGGTTGAACTGTGTTAATAGGAGACAGGTGAACCATTTGAGCTTGCTGTCCGCCTGGTGGGACAGACCATCCACGGTGTGTGTGCGCGTGGAGGTGTGGCCTCAAGCCATGGAGATGCACGGGACCCTTTCCAAGAAATCCATCTGGCAGTGAGAATTGCACATCTTTGACCACGGCCATTCCTTGCTCACAGGAGCTCTTCCCTTTCAATAGCACCTCTTGGGTTTCCCGCAGTCCAGCTGGCTGCGCAGTCCCTACCCTTGCCAAGTGCGGGTCTGCGCTGGGCATCTCCACGAACCCAAGTGCTAAAACTTTCTGTCCCCACACTTCGACGTCTATTCCATCAAAGGTCCTCCAGAGGAGACGCAGACACACTGTGCATCTACCACACTGGGGGTGTGGGAACAGCTCGAGGCCCTTGATCTTTGGGTAGGTGAACCCCAGCCCCCTGGCCTCTGCAGTGGGGCTGCTTTCGGGGTGTCTGTGGGTAGATGGAGGGGCAGCGCATTCACTACGTGGGGACACTGCGCTGTCCTCGGGGCCTCCTGGGTCTCTGTCTACTTGGAAATAAGGCTTTGGTGGTAGGAATAGAGAAGGAACTGCAGAGTGGTTCTATAAAACCCAGTCCAGCCTGCGACACGCCATTTCTTTTTAATGGATTTCTGCAGAGTTGGAAAGTTTTCTAAATTTCTCCTTAAAAAAAATAAACCCATAAATGTCAGGAAGAATTTTTTTTTTCTCTCCCTAATGGAGTTTGCGTGCCAAACTGACTTCTCTGTGGTGTCTGTAGGTGGGCTGCAAGAAAGGCCAGTGCAATTGAAAGGGTTTTCTGAAATATGGTCTCTTTTAAAGGAAGACATTTTAAATTACATAAACAAGACGCTGTGTACTTAGGTTTTCAGTTGCTAAGCAGGTGATACTACCATCAGCATTATTTTTTTATTATTTTGAAGCATGATAAAAGTATTTTAATAAGCCTTTGATGTAAGTCACTGAACACTGTAAGTCTTAATAATCCATTACCCTCCTATTCACGTGTATGTTGAGATTACCAAATGAATTGTGTTTATGCTGTTGCCAAAATTGTAATATTCTAGAGATGTCAATTACTGTGCATCTTCAGTCCTTTTATCACTTTTTTTTCCCTGACTATCCCGTAGGTTAAGGTCACATAATGCCATAGGAACGCTGTATGTATTTTTGCTAGTACTGTAGTTTGAAGTCAGGGCCTTGTCTTGAGCCACATTTTCGGCCCTTTTTACTCTGTAACCAGCCTGCACAGTGGTCATCCCATTCAAATTTTCTACTGTATCTGGGTTGATAGGTACACAACATGGGGCCCAGGTTCCACTGTTTAGATGGGGTCCTGTTTAACAGGGAACCATGATTCTCCTGATTTTCCACCTCCTAGGATTACTGTCATAAGCCACTGGCTCTTGGCCAAAACATCAGCAACACAAATCCACAAAGCACATCAATTATGCAAAATCATAAGTTCTCTTTTCTTTCATGTTTTCAAATTAGGTTACACAAATTTGTGGACCTTTTCTTTGACATAATTAGATTAAGTGTCAAAAAGTAAAAAGTAATTGCAGTATGAAATCTCTGAACATTCACTTAAATAGAATCTTTTATCAAATTTTGCTTTGAGTTGAGAAAAATGAAATGTTTACTTTGCTTGTTAAAAGCATTGAAAAAGCATTAAGTAGTTAAACTTTTCTGAAATTGTTTAGAAATACATATTTAATGGGAAAAGTCATATTTTTATTGGAAGAATCAACATTGTGAAAATGACAATCTCGCCAAGGGCTATCTTCAAATTCAACGCAATACCCATCAATATCCCAATGGCATTCTTTAAAGAAATAGAAGAGGCAATTCAAAATTTCATATGGAATAATAAAAGATCCCGTATAGCAAAAACACTTCTTAGCAGAAAGAACAGCGCTGGAGGAATTTCAATCCCAAACTTTAGACTCTATTACAGAGCTATAATTCTCAAAAACAGCTTGGTACTGGCACAGGAACAGGCCTGAAGACCAATGGAATAGAACTGAGGACCCAGATATTAAACCACAGACCTATGGCCATCTAATCTTTGACAAGGGAGCCAAAAAAATAGAATGGAAGAAAGATAGCCTCTTCAACAAGTTGTGCTGGCAGAACTGGTTAAGCACCTGCAGAAAACTAAAGCTGGATCCTTCTTTGTCACCTTGCACTAGAATTAACTCCAAATGGATCAAAGACCTGGAGGTAAAAGCTGACACTCTGAAAACTTTACAGGAAGGAATAGGAGATACACTAGGCCTCCTTGGCACAGGTCAAAACTTTCTTAATAAGGACCAAGAATCACAACAAATCAGAGAAAGGCTGGATAAGTGGGACTGCATTAAACTGCGGAGCATTTGTATGGCAAAGGACATAGCTAGTAAATGAATTAGGAAGCCTACAGAGTGGGAGAAGATCTTCACCAACCAAACAATGGACAAAGGCCTCATATCTAAAATATATCAACAGCTCAAAACATTGAATCACTCCAAAACTAATCTCCAAAGTAACAACCATCCCATTAAAAAATGGGCCAAAGACTTAAAGAGAGTCTTCTCTGAAGAAGAAACAAAAATGGCCTATAGACACATGAAGAAATGCTCAACATCTCTGGTCATAAAAGAAATGCAAATCAAAACAACTCTAAGATTCCACCTCACTCCAGTTAGAATGGCCAGGATCAGGAAAACGAATAATAACAGATGCTGGAGGGGATGTGGCCAGGAGGGATCACTACTACACTGTTGGTGGGAGTGCAAACTCGTTCAACCACTATGGAAAGCAGTGTGGCAGTGCCTCAAAAGGCTAAACATAGAACTCCCCTATGACCCAGCAATTCCACTACTTGGCATTTACCCAATCATCCAGAAACAAGGGCATACTAAATCCACTAGCACAATGATGTTCATTTCAGCACTATTCACCATAGCAAAGATATGGAACCAACCTAGATGTCCCTCAGTTGATGAGTGGATCAACAAGTTGTAGTATTTGTACACAATGGAATTCTATGCTGCTGTCAGAAAGAATGACATCGCCCCATTTGTTAGGAAATGGAAAGACTTAGAAAAAATCATATTAAGTGAAGTAAGCCAGACTCAAAGGAACTTAGGCTCAATGGTTTCCCTCATTTGTCATAATCAGTAGAAACCTTGGGCTCTACTAGCAGAGATCTGCAATAGAGCAAAATCTTGATACATAAGGCCATATAGCATGAAGCTAATTGAAAGGACCTCCAGGATATTGAAACAAAAGCCATATAACGAATGATTGTTGTCCTTAATGTACTATGTTGTCTCTCATCTCCTTTGCTGTCCCTTGGTTATCTCATATTGTTATAGTATCTCACTTTGTTATCTGATATATTGAATTTATTTGTATTTGGTTATTTGAAATTTGATAGGGAAGGGGGGAAAACCAAGACGGGTGTGGGATGTGGGGGGGAGGGTAATGGGTACCAAGACATGTGAAAGGGTCTCAATGTATGTGAATTAATGCACCTTCTATCTGGCAATAAAAAATTAAAAAAAATCAGTTCCTAATTTAAAAAATGACAAAATTGTACTCACTCATTTCTCCCCCAAGAGGAAAGGAGATCCTGCAATGTATATTAAACCTTATACCCATCCCTAAATTATGCTAAATAATTTGTGATTGCATGGCTCTCACGCAGCCTACTCGGAAAGTTTATGTTGCTTTAAAGAAACAAGACCCATATATAATTAGATACGTTAAACTTAAGGGAAAATAACCATGACCATGGATGTATTAAATGCTATGGCATGATGTTTACTGTGATAATCATGCAGAATGCTGGCTATTACAAGCAAGGTTAAGTTGATGTGAGAAGAGATTAATAGTAAAATGATTTTAGCACCCTGAGAGGGTTGTCCTGGATTTTGTGAACAAACTGAGCCTGATGAATGACAGCTTTCACAACATGGGGAAGCACCTAGTAGAATGTTGGGACTTAGGTCTTGAGGAGTTTCTAAATAAAGAACTAGCATGGGTAAAAGTGGAAGTGTGTGTTTGAATTTGATATATTTTGATGGTTACAAAAGAAAAAATGTATGTGGTTGTGACCTAAATTGTCTGAGTAGAAGGAGGAAGGGCGAGCCCACATCCAGTGGTTAGTGTCACACTCTGAAGGGTTCTTATTGTAAAAAATGTGGACACTACCTTTGAGATAGAGGGAGAATTGAAAACCCATTTAGAGAAATGAAAGTTTCCTTTTTTGCCAATCCTGGGCTTGTGCTCAGGGCCTGAGCACTGTCCTTGGACTTTCTCAAGGCTAGAGCTCTACCACTTGAGCCTCAGCACCACTTCTGGATTTTTTCTATGTATGTGGTACCGAGGAATTGAACCCGGGTCTTTGTGCATGCAAAGCAAGCACTCTACCACTAGGCCAAACTCCCTGCCCAAAAGTTTGTATTTTGATTGAGAAGTCACCACTGATACTGGAAAACAGCAGATTGCACAAGCAAGAAGGGGACGATCTCGCCTCCAAAGCTACCTGTGTGCTCCTGAGGTCTTGAGAAAGGGACAAAGCAGAACTAGCAGGATTTACCCGCCAGCTGGGCATCAGGGAACATGTGGAAGAAAAGCCAGAGTGGTTGCAGGCACCCGACCATCAATATCATTTGCCAAAATGAAATCTGACAGTACTTAAGTTGACTTGCCCATTAAAAAATTCAAGGAAGCAACTTTGCTTTAGAAGAAGTGACGATTTTAAATCTTAGATTAAACTTAATTTTAATGATAAAAAACTAAAAGTCATTAGAACTTTACTGCTTCCTTTAGACTTTTTCTCAGTGACTTTAAAAATAAAACATGCATTATGCTTCTTAATTGTTAATTGGCCTATTTTAAGCCCATTAATGATTGGCTCATTACACCGATCATTTATGATTATCACACAGACAATCCTATTACCCTTGATGAATTTCCAATTTTATTTATTTACTCATTTATTTGCGTGTTTTCTTTCCTGACTTGAAGGAACAGAGGATGTAGGCAGAGATGGAAACGGGAGAAAAGTATGAATGGTGAGAAGCACAAACCACTGGGAGAGGGAACAGGAGAATTTGAGATCAGAGCTGGTCAGTTATGGTAGGTGGCTGACTTGGTCTCAGGCTGCTGCAGTATGGAAGATCCAGCGGAGAGCTCTTCAAGGCCAAGGTGGATCTCTAATGTGCTAGGATAGAAATCCTGGAAAGATGACTGGTTCCCAAGCCAAGGGAATTTCCCAGAAGCCCCGGGAAGTGAGGAATACATGACTGTCACTTCACAGCTGTCAGCATAAAGCCAACCCCAAACATCTGCTGGGCGGGAGCTAATGTCTTCCTGTGTAATGCTCTCCACCTAATTATCTTTCTGAAGGACAGTGCCAGGCTTCTGGTGGCCTGGCTAATCTGCCTTGCCCTGTCTTGCTTTGCGCGGTGACTGGTGTTTTCAATAACCTACATAGCTTTCCTCTAGAACGTCTACCTTGGTATCAAACCAGGGAATGAAAGGAGCAATTTGTCTCGAGGGATCAGTTTGGAGGGAAGAATGGACTGATCACCTTCTCCAGTGACCTCGAGACCTGTTCTGGATCAGGCCCCAAATGGAAGAAATGGTGTCCCACGAAGAGTGGGAGAGCGCTTCATTAGGCCTAGCCGTAACCCCTCTGTGGGCCAATGTCGTGTTTGTTTTTGTCCATTTCTTTATTGAGGGATAAGAATAATAAGAATATCCTTTCCTACATGGCCAAGTCCTGCATTACAACTCTAAAACAGTTCTGTGCACCCTCCCTGTTAATATTTGAACCCTGGCTAAAGCTGATCTTCTCAGGTCTCTGAAGCTCCAAGCTGGTCCCACAAAAGATCTCATCTTCTGTGAGAGTGACACTGTTCGAAACAGCAGCCCCAAAGGAAGACCTAGACCAGAAAGAACTCTCTAGCTTGAAGCATCAGATCTCCTCTTTGGCTTCTGGTGAAAATAAATTTGATAGGGACTAAGCTCTCCACTAACTTCCTGATGTCAGTCAACTCTGAAACTAATCTAAGTACGACAGAGCTAGCTGCTGGTGAAATGAATCTTCTTTAAAGACTTGGCTGTGAGATATCGAAGCGCAGCTTCAGACTCAGTCTGTGTTGACAAACTGCACTTCAGGCTGACTCCCAAATGTTGCGGTATCATTTTCCTACGGTCAGTTCTTTATACACAATGACAATTTCCTGACTCTCTCCAAGTCTCCATTTGTCTTAGCCTTTCACTTGCCATGTCAATGTACACTTACTCTTTTGTTATTTAGAAGTCCCAGTTTCTTGATATCTTTCTTCCAAGATTGTTTCCTTGACGTGCAATTAGCTCATCTAAAGTGATTCACTGAATCTTTTCAGGTACCTTGTGACATGTTTTTCTTTTGAGTTTGAGTTTAGTGTCTGTTTCAGTGGTGTAGAAAAGGGCCAGGCCAGCTTGTAACCCTGTCACTTCTCAACTGGTGGAGCAATGTACTATTACAAAACAGTACTGTTCAACAAGCTACCACCTGTACATAGTGCCTTTCACCAACCACCATTTTACTATAGGTTGACCAATATGGCATTGTGTTACAAGAGAAATTTACAGAAACCAGTGAACAGGGGAAAAAATGTTCTGAAGTGTTCAAGATGGCTTTATTTGACTTTCCCAGGACTGTGTATATATACAAACATAGGAATGCATATATGTCTAGATACTATGCATGTATATGTATGTATGATATATGTAAGGGTGTGTGTGTATCAGCTAAGACTTCCCAGAAGTACATTCTTAGTCAGCAGATGGAACCATCTCATGACCTGCCCTAGAATTTCTACGAAGTCACTTCCAGTGGCTCCCATTAAATAAACAAATCATCAAAACTAGTGATGAATTTATAGAATATAGTTTCTCCCTAACCTTTTTTTTCATGCATTTAAAACGTGGAACAAACTAATGCTGATAACCACAGTTGTCATGAGGATTGAAGAAACTTCCTAAAATTACTTCTTTAATTGTTGTTTACATTCCTTACTAATTTGTTCCTATTGAAATTAATTTTGTTACTGATCCCATCTTAAACTATTCATTATTCTGAACGGGGTTCTCATCTTCAAGGTGTCAACATTTCACTTTTTAGAAATACTTGTACTATATCTGAATTTTAATGGGAGGTTTTGGTTCTATTTTACCATTTAGTATACCAAATTTGGTAGAAATGGATTGTGCTATTTCTAAGCTAAATTTTCCCAAATTTTTGACTTTTCTTCGCTTCTCTTGAAAATATATTCTGTCTTTCTGTACGTCTGTCTTTGCCTGTCTGTCTCTCAGTTTTACCTCGACGACAAGATGGTCATAGAGGCCTTTCTTCACTTCTTCATCCTATGCAGAGTGGGTTCCCATGCTGAGATGGGCTGCTATCTACCTTTTGATCTTACCTTTTTTCCTTACATACATTATTCACCATCTGCACGGCTGTATTTATGGAATGCCTTCCCCCGGAGAATGGAAATTTCATGATAGCAAGAGTAGGTGCTTAGTGAACTAGATAGATAGATAGACAGATAGATGATAGATAGATAGATAGATAGATAGATAGATAGATAGATAGATAGATAGATAGATAGATAGGCAGGTAGATAGATAGATAGATAGATAGATAGATAGATAGATAGATAGAAATTGAAATACAAGGAATGGATTCAATTTTTTCCTGAAGTTGGTAATCAATAATTCTTGTAAAATGTCCTGTCACTAAACAGGACGTGATGTAGTAAGTACATGGAGGAATGTCATGAAGATGATGCTCTCCTCTCCTTCCTCTCTCTTTTTCATTCTTCATCACTGCCTTGTCTTGGTGGCTCAATGCTTGGCTGACAATCTGGCCTCAGTCCTACACCCAGCATACTGGATTTGGTAGCAGACTCGCCAATTTGGCCATGATTTAAATGTCTATTGGATGGCCTGGGGCAATCCAGCCTTTGGTAAATAATATTCCCACACAAAGCATCATTTCTCCAATTGGTTTTGGCCAGATCCCCCTGTGGACTGACCCCAGGCATGTTGGCCTAGTGAGTGTGTCCAGGGGACTTTCAGTCTGCCCCAGTTCAAAACCCAGCAGGCTGAGGTGGGAACTTAATGGGAAAGATTTGTCTGACCCGTTCAATCACCTTGATGTGGGTTTGAATCTTTATCTATATTCAAAATAAATAAAATAAGAAAAAATACTCCAATGTATTTAGTCAACACACGTTCCTGGAAAGTAGTCTATAAGAGCAACCACATCCACAATTCATCTTTGTTCATTTTCAAATTAGGGTTCTTTTTTTTTCCTGGAGGGTGTTGTTTTATATAGGAGATGCTCAGCCATAAATCAGATGGAATGGTAATTAACCACATCCTCTTCATAATGACAAAGACTTTGAACACTTCACATAACTCTTAGACATCCAGTCACATGTAACATAAAGAACTGTAGGATTTTGAATGCTATTGGGGGGATAAATGAACAACAGGATTTTAAGACAGAAACATGGAATAGATGTGATTGCAATTTTCAGCAAAATAGCAAATAAAATGTTCATGCAAATGTCTGCTATTTGTTTTCTTAATAGTGGTTTTGATCTCAGAACATCTAGCAGGGTTGGGTTGGGTGTTTTTCTCTGGTGTGTTGCATGTGTTGAAGATGAAAGCAGACAGTCCTTACATTTGCCCTAGTGTTGATTTCCTATAAATAGAAAACTACCCAGTTAACCTCATCTGTCGTAGTCATACAGAGAGCTTTATTAAAAATAAACACTAAGTAGAGAGGGAGGAAAATGTGGGATTTCTGCTTAGATGCACACATCTCTCAAACACTTTATTAAGATGTGCAGGAAGACTCCTTCAGGGTTAGAAGTGAGATATCATTATGGAAACTTGAGATCTGCTACAGCTTCAGTGCTTTGCAGCAATTATGTAATGGATGAGTTTATGTTGGAAAATATTCAAAGTGATAACATAAATGTATCAACCCTCCCCCATCTTATTTCTTTTATTTTGTCACATATGGAAGATGCATTTTTGTTTTGACAGGCAGAGGAGTTGCTCTTTTATGAAAAGATCTCTGAACAGTAATGAGAATTGAGCAAAGAATGTTACCAGATTCTACTCCCATAAGGAATTCAAGTACTGATTAATCTTTAGCATCCTGTAACAAATAATTGTGTGTGTTCATCATTTCCGGTGGTAGCACTCACCATCAAAAGTTTTGCATTTGATCTTATCGGGATGTACATGAAATCGGTATAGCAGGTCGTATTTAGACATCCAGTCTGCAGTGGGCACATCCATAAATTTCTGACTAACCACCCAATAAAGGAAGGGAGGGAGAAGCCACCATTCACATAATCCCAACTCTCACAACATAGTCTTGTGGCAAGTTACCAACCATCCAGCACAATTAGGACTATTAATACAAAACTGGACTCCTAAAGAGATCCAAAGAATATTTGGGGGTCCATAAATCAGGCTTGCTAATAAATAAGTGGGCCTGAGCCTGCCATTCCATATCTTCAAGAATCTATTTTCCAAAAGTAAAAAGAATGTGCTCTTCATCATTACCAGAAATTCCATGCCAATGCAAAAATTCATTCGAAAATCTGGATTTAGACACCGTGCTGCCATTTTGGCATCAGTACAGTCCCAGGCAAGGTGTGTGTAACAAACTATTCTCATCTATAAGTCAGGGACAAAACCAGTCCCTGATTCTTTAGATCCTAAGTGTGGACTTAAGCTACTAAACTAGGAAAGAGCCCATAAATTATTAGCAATATTTCTATCTTCCTAAACAATCTAGAAAGTTGTATAAATGTAAATGTAAATTATTGACAAAGAGCCCTCTGACTTTTGTGAGGATTATCATGACGTTTACCCAATCTCAGTGACTAGGGATTCTTTGACTATCTAAAAAACAACACCAACTTTTTTTTCCCCAGTTTTTGATATCAGAAATCCAAAGTCAAATTAGAAATGCTCTTCAGTTGTTACAAAAGCGTATTTCTCATTTTGTTCTGTTGTAGCCTTACTGGTCCTGATGATGGTGGTGATTGCTTCTTGTTCTTTTGTTCTTCTTGTTCTTCTTCTCCTTCTCCTTCTCCTTCTCCTTCTCCTTCTCCTTCTCCTTCTCCTTCTCCTTCTCCTTCTCCTTCTCCTTCTCCTTCTCCTTCTCCTTCTCCTTCTCCTTCTCCTTCTTCTTCTTCTTCTTCTTCTTCTTCTTCTTCTTCTTCTTTCTTCCTCTTCCTCTTCTTCTTCCTCCTCCTCCTCCTCCTCCTCCTCCTCCTCCTCCTCCTCCTCCTCCTCCTCCTCTCCTCCTTCTCTTTCTTTCTTTTGATATTGGGGTTTGAACTCAGGGCCTTGGCACCAACAATGCCAGGCTTCCAGGCTTTCTCTCTCTTCCTGTAGAGAAGATATCAGTCAATAAAAAGCATGAATATCCTCCTAATGACATATTTGCTTTAAATAGCTCTTCAAAAATAAATAAATACACATCTCTTCAAGAACACATGTACAAACATTCACAGTGAAGATCACACTTCAGTGTGTAATCTTGGGTGGAAGGGAAAAATGCTATCTCCACAATAGTGCACTTTTTTTTTGCCAGTCCTGGGGCTTGAACTCAGGACTTGAGCACTGTCCTTGGGCTTTTTCCTCAAGGCAAGAACTCTACCACTTGAGCCACAGCACCATTCTGGGTCTTCGTGCATGCTAGGCAAGCACTCTACCGCTAGGCCAAACTCCCAGCCCCAGACAGTGCACTTTTAATAAATTTTTAAAAATGTTCAAATTTCAGTTTCTTTAATATAATTTTCTCCACATATGGAGAAATAAAGAGCTTCCTTACTTTAATTATAATTATAATTGTGTAGGAATTAGTATAGGTCTTTGAAAATATTTTGTCCTGAATTGGTAAGTTTGGTCTTAAGATTGTAACTTTTATATTTTGAAATAAAGCTTTAGATAATGACTAATATTTTACTTTCTATGACATATTATTTTAAACTCTTGTGATTTGATAACACAAAGCTTAGACATTTTGGAAAACCTAGATGTATGGATCAATTTGAGTAAGAAGGGAATTCTCTATCACTCAGAACCAGAGGAATTCATACTGCTTGCGATTTCATCCAATATAATTAAATAGAATGTTTATGGTCTATTTAATTGAGATGAGGATATCAAGAGTTTTATGAGATATTGGATTAATGTATGGTTTTGCTTTTGCATATATTCAGTCTGGAATATCAGTTGGATAGTCAAGATATCTGGACCCTGAAATATCCACTGACATTTGCTTTGGAATAAGTAGATCAAGGAATAGCTTTCAGACAGACATCTGTGAAACATTGGTACATAGGTGGTACTGAAGCTATTTGAGCAGATGAAATTTCCGGAGTGTAGAGAGTGTTTGGAAGGACAGATTCATTTACCCATCAGACCTACCATGCTCCCCAAAACTTTGAGATTCCCATGAAAATTAGTTATACTGCTTCTAAAGTCAAAAGGAAAAGAAGGCACTTCAAACAAAAATTACAATTTTATTTCCAATTCAGTATAAGGATTCCAGAGGCCATAAAACCTCACTATTGCTTACCTAGAATAATAAAAAAAAGTGTTTAAGGCTTAAGAATAATTTCAATATTTTAATATCAATATCTCTTTGATGGTATGGGTTGATGAAATAGAAAGTTATCAGCACTCACAAAAGTTATAATGTAAATTTGGCTTGATGATCTATAGATAGCAGCCTTTAAATGACATGGAAGAAATGAAAACCTACCCAAGAATGTCTGATTGCACCTCCTTCTTCAGATCTCCCCACCCCCTGACTATCAGGATGGTTTGGGTCAGATGATTCAAGACCACAGAAGGTCTCACAAAGGAAATTTTTATGCTCTGAGATTGTTATGTTCATGTTATACCTCAATTACCTTCATAGAGTACTTCCCTTAATGCTAGCCTAAATGATTTGCGGAGTTATTAATTTTAAGGCTTAATAAACCAGTTGCAATAGCAACAATCATATCGCAGATGTTTCCCTGAAACCTTTCTGAAGCGTACACCTTTGTCAATATGTTATTTTGAACATTTCAAAGGAAAAATACTGGCAAAGGCGATGCATCTCTCAGATTTTAGGCTCCAAATTTGCATTAATAATTATACTCCTTTTAAAAGAAAATTTCACAAGTGCTATTGAAGAAACAGTTGATGAGCTAATATCAAAAAAGACATAATAGTGTAACAGGTCAATAAAAGACTTACCACTCTTGGAAAGGAAGTATAAGGTGAAGGGAAAAAATAGTAATCATAGAATGTATATGTAGTTATCTGCGTCAATCACTTTATTAAATATAAATGCTACAAATAGTTATCAACATTTCAAAGGTGATAGACATTTTTCCCCAGTGAGTGGCCGTGAGTATTAACCACTGTTGAGGAGACAGCCCCTTCTACAAGTTGTGGATAGGAATTTGTGGTCCTAATTTACTTCCTTTCTCCATCATTCTCATCTGAAATTGAAGTTAAGACATTAAAACTCTTACAAAACCTTGATTTTTAAGATCACCATAAATAATGGCTACATATTTCAATGATTAGTTAAATGACTTGAGCTCTGGCTTCCTCTTTTATAACCTTTCTGAAAGCATTTTAAAAGTTGTTTAAGTATATCCCTATAAGCCAAAACAGAGAGAGATTTTCAACAACTTCCTAAGAGTTGGTTCAAATACTATGGAAGAACAAGTGTTTGCCTGTCTGCTATTATCTTCAGCTATTTCTTTGGGAAAGGCAGAAGTCGATGGCCAGGGTTCACAAGATGAACCTTGAGCTCGGTTTAGTGAAACACTGCCACCGAGAGATTCTCGGAGTTATATCTGCTTTGGTATCCTCAAGCTGTAAGTGAGCAGGATTTTCTGGTTTATATCAGGCCCAGATTAAGAAAAGGAACCCTGAACTATCCTACATTGGAGTTCCAGTCTTCTGTTTGTGAAAAACTGAGGATCCACACAGTGCTATCAAAACAAGGTGAGTGGTTAATGAATGACATACTCTGGGGTAGAAAGAGAGGCAGGTTAAGCTTTCTACACACCCATGCCCAGTGCTTGAGTTTCAACAACACCCTTCTCTGTCCCCAGACTTCTGAGCTAGGACAAGTCATAGCTTCTCCCGAGGCTTGGAACCTGTGGCTCCTTTTAAATACCAGCCTAATCTGTGACCAGATGAATACTTTTCCCCAAGAGAAACCCCAACTCCATCAATTTAGTGATGCATGGCAAATTTCAGAGTACAGTTATGAGTCATATTCAAATGCTAAGTAAGAATGAGCACAAGGCTTTTATTTGTTCTTTAAGAAAAAAATACACTTTAGTGAGTTTAAATCACCAACCACATGCAGGATAAGAAATGAACTTCTGAGTTTGGCCTTCTTAACTTTCTTCAGGAGTGCACAAGTGGACCTTTAAGATCTCCCTGAAAGATTAGGGACCTGTTCATTAATTTTCAAATCACATAACTTTTAATTTAGATAGCATGCATAAAGGCATTTAAGATAAACTTTGAAAAATGAAGTCCTGTTCCCCTGTCAGTGACCTCAGTCCTTGCAAAAACCATTCACAACGTCTTGCGTGATGTACCTGGGGAATGTAATGCCCTATTCACTTGATAGTTTTAGAAAAGCCATGAGCTAAGAGGCTCACTTCCCATCAGTTTTGTAATGAAGTAAATTACAAAACAGGGAAAGTATTTCTCATCTTGATTATTATAAGTATTAGATTCTGCCATTGGGTTGTGCTTTGCATGATGGGTTGCACTGGGCCACATGTGGCAATTTGGATATTAAAAGATGCTGAAGATCTGGTCCCTGGCTAGTGCTATTGAGAGGTGATTGGGTCATGAGGGAGATAGTTTCCTCAATAAATCAGCCTGCTGCTGAGTTCATATCTGCATGGAATTTTAAGAAGATGGGCCTGGCAGGAGGATTTGGGTCACTGTAGGTGTGTCCTTGAAGAATATATCTTGTCCTGCATATGTTGCACTCTCTCTGTCTCCTTCCCTCCTTCCTTCCATCTTCCAACTTCCTCCTCCCCACCCCATTCATCCACACACCATCCTACTTACCAGAAGTAATCTAGTCCAGTTAAAGGGAGTTGAGGGAAAATGAATTGCAACCCTTGACACTGAAATCCAAAATGAGCCTTTCCTCCTTGAAGAGGACCTGTCTCTGAAATTTTTTCACAGTGTTGGACAAATTCTAATTATTGCAGGATGTGTTAACTGGCTTCTCCAATAACTTAGGCAAATGTGCTAACACAAGCCATCCCTGTGGCCTGGATCCTCCAACTGGCTCTTTCTTGGTATTAAAAATACATTTGTGAGGCTTAGGAAGAAGGTTAAGAGTGTTGGCTCATTACAATCAAACAGAACAGAGATGATTGATTCTAAAGACTAATATCTACTTTCTCTACAGTGGAAATACTCTGACTTAAAATAATTTCAGGATGATCTTATTTAAGCTCATTTTACAAAATGTGTATTACTATTTAAAACATAGACACATAGAGATCCCCTATTAGCCAGCAATTCCAATTCCATGCATTTAATATGGCCATAAACAAGACCATATTAAAGCTACAAACAAAACCATGCTCACTGAAGTATTATTTACCATAGCTAAGATATGGAACTGATTCAGATGCCCCTCAGTAGATGATTTGATCAAGAAAATATGGTAGAAATACACAATGGAGTTCTACACTTCCATCAGAAAGAATGACATTGCCCCATCCATCAAGAAATGGAAAGACTTAGAAAAAATTTGGGTAGCCTGTGCCTTAAATATATATGTTTATTTGATTTTGGTAAGGGAAGGGGAATAACAATATGGTGAAACACAGGACAAAGGCTGAACCAGTGCTGCAGCAACATTCACAAGACACTCTACTGGATATGAACTGCAATTTGGGGAGGGGTAGTGGGGGATAGTTGAATCCTGGGGGAGGGAAAGTGGGAGAAAACAAAGGATGGGGTAACAGTGCTCTATAAGAAATGTACTCATTACTTTTTGTAACCTCTCTGTTTATCACCTTTACAATAAAATAAAATAAAAATGAAAAATTGATGGAATAATGTTTCCTTACAGAAATCTGTGGCTTTCCAAAATAATAAAAATATTCTGTTTTTGCAGGAATATTATTGATGTTATATATCTTTTCTTCTTTATCACAGATGATATAAAACGTGGGAAAACAGTTTGTTTTTAAAGTTCAACTTAACTGTCACTATGGGTGTCATTGAATAATTGACTTCTACAAAACGTTTGTTTAGGCAACAAATCTCTGCATACTTGAAAAGTCTAATAAAAGGTTTTATTACAGCCACTGACTCAAACTAGATAATTGTGCCATGTTAAGTATTAGTTTAAGCCAAATCAATGGTTTCAGTATTATGTAGACAAGAAAATGGCCTGTCATCAGCGTTATTGATACTTCCTCCAACTTGTTTGTGATGGAGGAGCTGTGAGCTGTTACCTTGGAGACTTTCTGGAAGATCCAGAACTGCTGCAAAACAGATTCTTTGTGACCCAAATTGTCTTTTGCACAAACTGAAATCCTGGGGTGGATTTCTACCTGAACCTATAAGTTTGCTATTTTGGACTGACTGCTACTTATGTTTATGATGCATATTTTAAGTAATTATTATTATTGCTATTTCAAACTTCCTCAGAGACTTTCTGTAGATATTCAGCCTTATTTTCTTTTTTGTACATAATGAATAGCCCATTTGATTTTATACTAAAGGACCAGTTATTGATCCTTTTTTTAAATCTAAATTTTGATTTACTATGCTGCAACTTCTCTTCCAATCATGATAGACAAAATTGATAAGACCCAATGATTTTTAATCACATAAACCATAAGCTTTCTGAATAATAAAAGCTCATCATCCTACCTCTGCTTGTAAAAATGTTACAGCTAACTATTGGCTACTGGCGGCAAGTTATTGGAGCACAACTTTGTTCTGCCTGAGTCAAGCTGCTTTTGCATGGACAGGCACTGTGTAAACCTGCATGCTAGGCTTCCATAAGCTAGAATACAACCTTAGAGTCAGTAGCTTTTCCCTTCGAGAGCCACATTTTCATTTCCGCAATACCTACCACTGTCCCAAAGCCCTTAGCTGACATAAAGCAGGTGTTTATATACTGAACTTGATACTTCAGCAGCTGCATGGTTCTCAAACATTTGAATACACTTCAAAAAAAAACAGTAGAGAACACACACACACACACGCACACACATACACAAGCTCGTGTGCTCACACAAACAGCAGTTGCTTCCATTTCTTGCATAGAAAAACCAATAAAACCAAAGCCTAGATCTCCTTTTAAAATGGATTCTTACAAGGATAGTTTTATTTAAAATTTCACTATAATATCCAGTCATTTGTCATTCCACAGTTTTCATGTTATTATCCCGGTTCAATGAGAATTTCACTGGAAACCAACAGGTGAACAATAACAGATGTGTGTGGGTATCTGAGCCACCTAGAGACCGTATCCCGTGATGAATTAGATGAACCCAGAAGGTGGATTTTCTAACTTTCCCACTGAAAGACCTACCTGATCGATACAATTAGCCTGTGTGTCAGATGTGAGTCAGTTAAAAGCATTTTTTTACAAGAGAAAAGAAAATCCAACTTTACCTTCAAAACAAAAATAAAATGCCTATTTTCATAGCTTGTACAAGTCCAAGGATGGAGTTTGAAGCACCACTTGGCCTGGTTTGTAAACGTCACCTAGAACCACTCATGAAGCAGAAATCATGCTGAACCTCTACTTCTGTCATCTCCAGTCCCGGAGGGTTGCTGCTGCCACTTCACAGAGTTAAAATAGCTGCATACATTTTGAATACTTCATTCTTATAGGAGCCCATGATAAAACACTTAGATCAGTCTATGCTGAGGGAAAGGCACAGCATTCTGAACTCAAGGCCTCCCATTCTCTTTGCTTAAGAACAGGGGCTCTTGATCCTCATCTTACTCTGGTCTTTTGTTGATTACTTAATGACAGTTTCATCAAAGTTTTAGCCAAAGGTGTCTTCCAACCATTATCTTATAAATCTCCGCCTCATGACTAGGTGCTAGTATGTGAGAGTCATGGTCATCTAATTTAGATGTTCTGTTATTTCTTATTGCTGTTCTGTGTGGCACTCTATTCTTTCTTGTGTGAACTGAAGAATTGCAAGACAAAGGAAATTTGATTATATATATATATGCGTGTGTGTATGTGTATAATTTAATTATATAAAATTTAAGTATATATGTATGTGCCCATATATATTTAAGTATATATATATAAGTGTATAGGATATAGATAGATGCATAGATAGATGAACAAATAGATAGACAGATAGATAGATAGATATCCAACAGAGCTAGTGAGGGAAAATCAGGAGTGTAAATAAGCTAGTCTGACATGGGTGCTTGTAATTTTGTTTGTAATAGACATGGAGAATGTTACAGGCTCACGCCTGCAATCCTAACTACTCAGGAGACTGAGATCTGAGTATCTTGGTTTAAATCTAGTCCTGGCACTAAAGATTGTGAGAGTCTTATTCTAGAAAACTGGAAGTGGAGCTGTGGCTGAGGAGCTCAGAGGCAGCATCCAGAGTTCAAGCCCTAAGACTGAAAAAGAAATCCCAGAAAATATAACAAAACAAAACAAAAGGTTCAAATACATAGCATTCAGTTTAGCATTTATCCTTTTCTTTTGCTTCAGCATTAGACATCTCCATACACAGCTAATGCCTAAACACTTAAAATTACTTTTCCTGTAGCAACAGGCACCTACAGACGCTTGTGAACCACCTTCAGCCTTGTTTCTATCAAATGCTGCAATTCTTCAAGGTAAGCATGCTAATTATTCTAAGAAGCTTTAATTAGATCAATCACGATCCATTTCCAACCCTAACCCTGAGAAATCTTTTGTTCTATCTCTAGTTGACTTTGGCTTGAAGTCTAACCTTCCTCTAATGAGGAGACATCGTCCATATAATCCAGAAATGCGTGTACATCTTCTTGCTTTCTTCTCCAGGTACCTACACTCAAGACAGAGCCAACTTTCCAGGTACAATAGTACAAGAAATGGTATCTGAACAATTTGTTGAATTCCTTTTTATTAAACTAGGAGATGATTCCTATTGTGCATCAGAAATTAAACTACTGATGCAGAGCATTAACTCACAGGAAATAAGTCGTGATCCCTTCGCTAGGGCTTGTGGTTGAACCATGTCCTGCTGCTGATTCTACACACACTCTACCTATGTATATGCAATCAGTTCCAGCTAATAGGAAGGGTGATGATATCTAAAAGGGTTGTACAAATATTACTAACCAACAGAAAGAAAATTGCACTTCGTGGCTCGTGAACAATGTTTTAAGGTCCTTCAGGGGTGCCTAATTTCAAGTAATATAATTAATAAGAGGTTCAGTGTTATAAGCTACCAGAAACAAAGGAAAGAACCACAGGACTATTATATAAAGTAAAAAGTCCACATTTAAAAAACCTTTGAAGTATATGATGAAGTTTAAATGTTTTTGTAGAGAACATTGTGTGAACACTGACAATCATGTCAGCAATGTAATTCATTATAAGTTAAGGCAATGGATTGCTAAGCAATTTTGATTTAAAATAAGCATAGTGCCTACAAATAGGTTTAAGTTTTGGCTTCTGTTTTACTATAGATTTGAACTGAAGAAAGTTGGGTTTTAATGGGGCACTTTTTATCTTGCTTTACTGCTGATGTGTTTAATGTAATAGCACTATTTAGTCAAGCTTTGTAAGTATTTTTCTAGAAGATGAGTGTACTCTTGGATTAGTTCTGAGGAACCATTAGGAGAAATGCAAATTGGAACATTACCCTTCTAAGTTTGAAGGGTTGAAAAGATATTTCCAAATTTGGGTTTTCTGGTGAATGAATACATATTCTCCTATTTGTCTCCTGTTCATAAAGAGGCATCTAATAAGATTATCATTTCTTCATCATCCCTTGCCACATTCTGAACTGATCATAATTTCAAATCTGTGGCAGTTTACAGTTTAATGAAAGTAGCTTGATGATGTTGATAATTATTCAGAAATGTGTCTTCTAACACACATTTCTATACCCTTTGCTTTTAATTTATAGAATCTGAAAATCTACCAGATGATAAATAATTGTGGCCTTTTTATTTCAGTACACACAAATGAGGATGAATTCCTCCATACAACCTTTGCCACGTTATTTAAACAACCAAATCATTCTCAATTTTCTGGTATGCATATTTGGTGTGATCTGTACAAACAACCAAATTGAGAAGACTTGGGGCATTGAAACACTGTTTTACAATGGAAAATTTTCATACTTCATCCCCAGAATGGACCATCTCATCAATTAGTTACCTGTGTTTTCGTTTTCACTTAAGTGTTCAATGATCAGGATAATTAGACTTGATTTGCATTGTTATCTTGCTGTAATGAAGCTTCTGTCACCATCTAGGGGCATCTTGAAGACCTGTCATCAGACAACTCCAAGCTCCTCACATTTCTCACATGGCTTAGTCTTTGGTTAAAGGGGTGAGAGTAAATTCTAGGAAGCTTCTATCTGAAATTTACATCTTTTCTGATGATGTTTGTGGCAGTCAAGCCTTGATTTCCTTTCCTTCTCCTTCTTTCCCCTTCCTTCCTTTCCTCTCCTTTTCCCTCCTCCCCTCTCCATCTTGTGTGAAACTCAGTTCTACTCAAGCAACATGGCAGACTTTTCCAAACCCTTTCACTCAGGTCTTCTATGGGCCAGCATCAATTCTGCAGTGAGAAAAGAAATTTCTGAATATTTTTTAAAGACTAGATAAAATCCAGGCAAAGAAAGTTTAAGGAACTTAGAAACAGAAAATCTATGAAGAAGAATGTGTGTCATGAATATTCGTACAGATAGAGACACCATGCATTTGTTACCTGGTCACAGCTACAAGGAAGACAATTGTGTGCTGTCCTCTTCAAACATTTCCTTCCCTGTTTATGCCTTTGCTATAGAACAAGTGTTTTTTCCCCTTACTTTTTATCATTCAAGAATGATAACTTTAACATACAGGATTTCACTGGTCATGGATCTTCAGTGAGAAATTAAAAGCACATTTAGATTTGTGAAAAGAGTAGCATTTAAGGCTGCTGCTTAAAACTAGTTTCTACCTTGACCTTGTAAACAGCTGGTTTTTGTTTTTCTTCCACTACACTTTAAACGTGTTTTTTTTTATTTAGTATTTCCTCAAGGAGCCAAGTAACCTTACCCAGTGCTATATCGTTTTAAATGATCACAAATACACCATCATTATTTATGGAGTCAAATGCTTACTTTACATTGTTCCCATTATGAGTGTTGATGCATTAGAATGTTGTCCTGAATGAAATGCTTGAGAAGTGTTTTCTTTTCCCTCTGATTTTTGGGTGGGGGAAATGAGAAAGGTAGAGGTAGAATTTGCCTGGTGTGTAGTCCGATGCATACAGAGCTGGCAGTTTTGTGAAGAGTGCATGTCCAGGATGGCGTATTTACAGAGCTAGATAGGAGTGTTGTCTGTGCAGTGTTGATCCTCTTTTATATCTGACTCTCATATTTGAATATGAAAGTCATATTTGATTTTAGAACATGAAGTAGGTTCTGAGACTTTTGAGGCTATTAGAATTGAATGAATATATTTTACCCATGAGAAAGACATGAATTTGGGGAGATGGAAAGCAGAATGTGATATATTTAATCCTCATAACCCCTCCCTGTCAAAGTCACATGTGGAAACCCTCATCTCAGCTCTGAGCATTAGGAATCAGGACCTTCGAACAATGACAAGAAAGAATCCTAATGAATTGGACTACTACACTTACAAAAGAGGCCCAAACAGACTGCTTGTCTACCCTCATAAATAAAAACCCAGGGAAAAGGGCCCTCACCCAAGAACCAAGGTATATGGGTGCCTTGAACTTGGATCTCCTAGTCTTCAGCACTTAGGAAGAATAATGATTGGTGCCTGTGTAGCTGGCCAGTTTATGGAACTTGGCCTGTTCCAGGGTTTGGTACCACAATACCTTTTATGAATTTTTAGTAATTTACCACACATAGAAAATACTGTTCATGGGGCCGGGAGTTTGGCCTAGTGGTTAAAGTGCTTGCCTAGCATGCATGAGGACCCGGGTTCAATTCCTCGGTACCACATTTATAGAAAAAATGCCGGAAGTGGTGCTGAGGCTCAAGTGGTAGAGCTCTAGCCTTGAGAAAGTCCAAAGACAGTGCTCAGGCCCTGAGCTCAAGCCCAGGACTGGCAAAAAAAAAGAAAGAAAATACTGTTCATACCTTGGGCTCTCCTGGAAGAGATTTACAATAGAACAAAACCTAGATACATAAGGCCATGTAGTATGACGCTAAGGCCATATAGTATGACGCTAAACAAAAGGACTTCCAGGATATAGAAACAAAAGCCATATAATGAGTGATTGTTGTCCTTAATGTACTATGTTATCTCTTATCTCTTTTGTTGTCCTTTGGTTATCTCATATTATTACAGTATTTCACTTGGTTATCTGATATATTCTATATATGCTTATTTGGTTATTTGAAATAGGATAAGGAAGGGGGGAAAACAAGATGAGGGCCAGGGGTGGAGGGAGGGAAATCGGGACCAAGACATGAGAAAGGGTATCAATGTTTGTGAAGTAATGCACCTTGTATCTGGTGAATATAATGTAACCCTTCTATTAATTCCAAAAAAAAAACATGGGAAAAAAAGATGAGAGAGAGAGAGAGAGAGAGAGAGAGAGAGAGAGAGAGAGAGAGAGAGAGAGAGAGGACAGAGGAAGAGAGAGGAAATATTAATGCCACCAAAGTTATATATATATATATCCTTTATAGTACCCAGGCATTTTTCTTTATGATATGTAGCTTGTCTCTTATATATCTAAAGATATGTCAATGTACAATTTATCTTGGATCTATAATGTTCCACAATTGGACTTAGCCTTGAATTGTAACAATTTTTAAGCTACATAGTTAGCATATGTGCCAGGTTTCCCAAATATCAAAATAATTATATGAAAAAAAAGAAAATACTGTTCATATAGTATGAGTGTGAATTCAGTGAATGTATATTTATAGATTAGGTACAAATGTAGTACTTTCAAATTATGACTCTGCTGTTTTTGGTTTAAGTAAAAAGTAAAAAATCCAAGGGAAATAAAACTTTTGTTCTTGTCAGATGGGGGAAAGATTTTTTTTTAGTAGTGAATTGGTATCATGTTAGAAATTACTTACCATGAAAATGTCTTTCAGATGTCCTACCCCCCAAAGAAAATCTACTGTGAGCTGATTGAGGTTTAAGGACCAACCATTTTCTTTTCCTAAACAAGAAAGGCCCCATAAGAAGTGCTAGCTTAGCTCTGACTCATATGATGCTTCAAAAATATTTCCACAAATAAAACATCTGAGTAATTACCCTTATGAGAAAATAATTGCCTGTGGTATCTGAATGAAATAAGTCATTACTGCATGCACAGTATGCCTTTCTCTCACGTCTTTAAAATTTCACAGTATAAAATGGAAACCGCAGTAATCCATCAAAATATAACTTTCAAATTTGAAGTAAACATATGAATTTCAAAATTTCAAAATATTTATGCAACTCACTACCCACACACCTTTTTTTTCAATTATATGTTTTCTATGGCTACAGATTCTGAGTAGTTTCTGGGTAAATTTCACATTTGTTGTCAAAAATAGTTAGAAAACTCTAGCACATACAAGAAAATCTTTCATATGAACTTATATTTTTTCAAATCTATTATGTAGCTAGACTGTGAAATTAGATTGTCTCACTTAAGCAACATTGATGAGTTTCATTTTCATAATTTATAGTCATGACTTAAACTTACACTTACATATGTTATACGTATATATTTAACGTTGTGTTTAATATTCCATGTGGTACTGTGCTTAGCTCCCAATATGGACAGTAAATGTTAATCTTAGATGGGTAAATACATGGATAAAATAGATTCATATTTTTCCTACATAATACAGCTTAGCCAGTCACTGAATTTATGAATGGAAACTTATGAGAAATACCTTTTGCTCTGTCATATTGATTTTCTAATTTAGACATCTGCACACATCAATTATATGTTAAACTCTGTACATAATGTTCACATAAGTTGGTAAAAAATTTTTATGACAGTATAATATTTATCTCAAAATAGCTTTCTCCTAAACTAAAAAAGTAATCCGTTTTCACTACTTTTTTCCTTAGTGCTCAAGAATCTCAAGTGGGCCTTCTTTGATAAGCAAGAACCTCAAAACTGCTTCCCACAAATGACAGAAAATGTCAACGTGTCTGGCAAGGAGAGCCATCAAAACCAGGCAGTTGTCACTGAAACAGTCAACAGGGAAGTGGGACCTGAGCTTTTGTAGAATCAGAACATTTAAATCCACATTTTAGTCATTTGTTTTCTCTAGTGTATGCTTTTATTAGTTATCTGTAGGCTGGAGAGGAAGGAAAGACAGCCCATGTGTTGCGGAAGCTGCTTGCCCGCCATCTGAGTGGTTCTGCGGCAGTCGTGAATGCTCCTCTTACAAATGATTGTTCTGGCCCAGTGACTGACAGCCCAGAAAATTCTTTCTCACAGGTTTCTGCGTCTGCAAAGATCTTTTCCTGTCTCCCAAAGTCATTCTGAGTATTTTTGTGTTGATCTGCACATTCTGCTATGGGGAAATCAATCCCACACATTGTGTTTTGATTCTTAAAGTTGTTCACTGACGTGTTCAGGATGAAGAGCAATCTCATATGTCATAAGCAGGAACCAGAAAATGGCACCACCAGCTGCTAGAGATCGGGATGTAGGTGACAGAATGGAAAGCGATAAGGCGGACACAGCTAGGATGCATATTTAAAAAGTTAGTGCTGTCATCTCAAAATTATTCTGGAGTTTGGGGAACATTTAAAATTTGATGTTCAAGTCTTATGAATTGCAATTGCAAGAATTCTAAGGTGACACTTGGCAATAATAATGTTTGTTTTAAGTGAGGAGCCTATAGTTTCTAGACAATAGGATGTGGAAAAAGAGATGGAGTGAGTGATGTCGTACAAAAATGCTCAGGGATGATTAAACTTCCTAACCAGTTGTGTTGAAATGAAGCCATAGGGAGGGTTTTCTGGGAGACATTGACTTAATTGGACATTCTTTCAAAGCTATCAGAGAGCAGAAAGGCATACACACCAACCAAAATTCCAGGTGCACTGAACAATTCTTCAACTAAAACCTGCTTGATACTGATCAGTAATGGTTAGGCAGTTGGGCATAAAACAATATCATCAAGCATGCAAAGGTAAACAATAGAGTAAGAAAATCTAAAATAATAGCTAATCACCAAGATTTAAGGAAATAATAAAAGGAAAGACAAGACTGCAAACATCTTATGGAATTCTGAGTAATATGACATATACAAATTGATACTTTCTGAATAATAATTTCTTTCCATTTCTCTTAGTTATCTAAGAGCTTGTGGTGCATTTTATGATTTTAGTTTGAGAGATCTCTATTTAGTTGATGGAAGTGTTCATAGACATTAACATTCTTCTTGTCTTCGCTGTGCCTCCAAGTTTTTGGCATGCTGTGTTTTCATGTTCATTAGATTCTAGGACTTTTGGTATTTTTCTTATTCTCTCTTTAATAACCCATTCATATTCAGCAATGTGTTGTTCAACCTTCATGAGTTTGAATATTTTCTGTAGTTTATTTTGCTATTGACTTCTAATTTTATTTCACAATAATCTGAAATGATATAGAGAGCTATTTCAATGTGCTTATATATTGTTTTCAGATTTGCTAGTTGACCAATAGCAGAGTAGAGAATGTATCAAGTTCTGCTGAGAAAAATGTAATGTATTTTACACCCACATAGTTCACTATCGAGTCATTTAAATGAAATTTCCTTGTTGAGATATTTCCTGGATAATCTATCCACTGGTGCAAGCCATGTTTTTAAACTGACATTGTGTTGAGGTTTTGTTGTGTTTGACAATGCTAGGTGTTATAAAATTTGGAGTATAGATGTTATGAATTTTTATGTATTTTTTCCATATAATTTTTATTGTAATTAGTAGAAGGGTTACATTACATTCATCAGATGGAAGGTGCATTACTTCACATACATTGATACCCTTTCTCATGTCTTGGTCCCCATTTTCCTTCCCCTCACCCCCACCCCCATCTTGTTTCCCCCCCTTTCCTATCCAATTTCAAATAACCAAATACGCATATATCCAATATATCAGATAACAAAGTAAAATACTTATGGAAAGTTCCCTTTATTAATATGAATTCACCTTCTTTATTTCTTCTGAATAATCTTGATTTGAAATCTACTTTACCAGAAATAAGCATGCTTATTCTTGTCTGCCTATAGTGTTTATTTTACTTGGAAGATTGTTTTTTGGTCTTTCATGGGATTTGAAATCTGAGCCTGGGCACTGTCCCTGAGTTTTTCAGCTCAGAGCTAGTGCTCTACCACTTAGAGCCACAGCAACCACTTCTGGTTTTCTGTTGGTTAATTAGAGATAAGAGTCTCAGGGGTTTCCATGTTCAGGCTGGCTTTGAAACATGATCCTCAGATCTCAGCCTCCTGTGTATCGAGGATTACAGGTATGAGCCATCGGCACCCGGAAGTTGGAATTTTTTTTAGCACTTATAAGGAATTATTTGTTTGGTCAGTAAGATGTGATTCTGATGGGCAACAGATACTCAGATCGTGCCTTTTGAACAAATTTGGTATTCTTTGTCTTTTGATTGGAGAACAGAGTCCATTAATATTAGTGTTAAAATAGAAAATATGCAGTAGTTCCCATCATCTTTTCTCACGTATAGCTTTCTATCTTTCCCTGTTTTCCCAGCACTATATCTTTTCTCCACTGATCTCATGTTCATTGTGATATTCTATGTGCAGGGTGTCTTCAACAACAAAGGTTGACAAGGATGCAGAATACAAGGGGCCCTACTACACAGTTGCTGGGATTTAAAGTCCATTCTGCTGCTCTGTAGGGAGGACTGGAGATTTCATTTACACAGAGTCAAACACTAAAAACAGAATTATCCTCTGATCTAGCAATACAACTCTTGTGCATGTATTCAAAAGTTCTGTGGTGGGCCATTGAGATGGCTTGCAAAATGAACCACAGTGTTCCTCCAGGTGGAAGGACTCGGGAATCTTCCCCTGGGCTGTGCAGGTATCTGACTCTACATTTATAACTGCTGTAGAGGCCCACTGACTTTCCTTTCCACCTCCCACCATCACTGTGGCTCTTGTATGAATATACTCTATGATTCTTTCTCCACATTTTTACCATAAGCATTGGGGGCTCCATAACTGCCAAAATGGCCCGGCACAGTGGCTCACACCTGTAATCTTAGCTACTTGGGAGTCTGAGATCTGAGGATCATGCTTCACAGCCAGACTGGGAAGAAAAGTGAGAGTCTGTTATCTGCAATCAACCAGTAAAAACCTGAAAGTTGAGGTGCTGAAGTCTACCCGCATCTTTTTTTGTTTGTTTTGTTTTGTTTTAATGTAGCTCCTCTTTCTTTTGGAACACGATTCAGTACTCTGAACATTCCAAATGGAATTTTAAAGACTTTTTAAATTTAATTAATACAACAAGAAAAAAAATTATGCCATAACGGCACCCTAAATTAGTAATTTCGTTTTTATGTCTTTCACATAAGACATATGTTAGGCATTTAATGATCTTATGCAAGGACTTTGGGATCTTTAAATTTAATGCACAGGTTAAATGATATATTTTAAGGTATAGATTTTGCTTTTATTTTTAGTGTGGGGAAGGGTGACTCTGCTAAAAACAAAAATGCAAAACTATAGAGCAAAACGTTTTCAGACATTTCACAAAATACCCTGTCATAGGGTTTGTACTGCCAACAGAGCCTCTGGAATAGTAGCGTTGATATTCACTCATTTGTATTAATCATTAGCATTAGTCTAAGTAATATTCTTTTGCCAGAAGAAATAAATTATTATATTTCTTAATAATGACCAACTTTTATGTTTTTCAATTGTCTGTACTGTGCTTAAGTAGTTGTTCAAAGGGTTTTTCACCTCCATATGTTAGCTTCTGATCCACGTCACCCAGCATTGTTGTCACTGTTATCAGTACACACCGTGTAAGATCATAATCCCTTACCAGCTCTTTCGCACCCCTGTGCTTGTTACTGTGGTGAAGCTTCTAGAAAGGTTGGGCATTCCAGGCCCTTTACTTTCTATTTCCATCCCTCTGAGGTTATCCAAAGTTCACTTGCCTTCTCACTTAAGTTTCTAAACCAGATGAATTATGTTTTCTATAATTGAGCTAACCAGAGTTAATTGCCTAATAGAATAAGCCTACAGTAGCAGGGGGAAAAAAGAATTAATTGCTTGGAAAAGAATGCATTGTATATTTCAGTCACATCTACACAATCATGCTGCAAGAAGTCCCAGATAAAGGAACTTTCTTACAGTGACCAGAGGCTGTAGCCACTGCAAGGCAAGTGCTTGGAGTATGGTGTTTTGATTCCCATTTCATTTGGCCCTGCTGGCAACTTTGAGCCTGTGATGTCACAGGATCACATGGCAAAAAGTATACAATGAAGGCAAACTACTCAATAGGCCAAAGCAGACAATGGGGGAAGGGAGACTGGATCCTACTCTGCCCTATATCTTCCGTTTACATCCAATCACCTGACTCCTTCCACAAGGCTCCTCTTACTAAAGATGCCACAGCCTATTCACCGCACTGCAGGTAGGCCTACGAGTGTCACAAATACATCATAGGGAGACTTTCCAGATGCAGAGCAGAGCAGAGCAGAGCAGAGCACAGAGAGAGTGTGACGTGCGCTGATCAGGAGCCCAGAAAGACCCCACATTTCCACCTAGAGCAAGTAAGGAAATGGATGTGGCATTTCACCCTCTGTTCAACTCACTGCCTTCCCACGATGGAACTTCAGCTTTTCCTAGTGCTAGCATGGCCTCCCCTGAAAAATCTGGCCCCTCACCTTCATCCATCTGAACCACAAATCCTCAGCAGATCTCCACCAGCTCTGGCATCTTTTTACGTCTCTATTCATACATCACATTTTCAATTTCCTTAGCACTGCGTTTCAAATTAAACTCCCAATTACACGTTTTGATCCTCTCTCTGGAGCAGGATTTGTTTTCCTCGTAGAACTTATGGCAACCCAATATAAACATGTTCCTTCGTTATTTCTCTTATTTGTCCCTGTAGAGCGGCAGTTCCCTGAGAACAAGGCTGTCTGCATCCTGTCTCACGCTTGTCTCTATCCTCAATGCCTAGGACAGCATTTGACTTATCACAGGAGCTCCACACGTTGGTTAGATAGCTGAATGCATGTGGTGAATATGGAAAGGTCTTAGGAGAATTGCTACAAATAGGAAAGATTAGGAAGGAGAAGTTTATGAATCCAAGCAAACCTGTCACGGTATATCAAGATGGGAGATGCTTATCGTAATTCAGTTCTCATGCATGCATCATCAGAAGCAGTGTGAAAACAAAATTGGACACCAGGTCCCCAGGGAAAGAGTGCATTCATTCAGCACCTAAACACGATTCTAACTTTCCCTGACCCAGGTCTTAGTTGGCCTCAATCATCACAGGCTGTAAAGCAGGCGTGATCTCCAAGCCCATTGAAGTCTGGTATACAAGTGGGAGAAAAAATGAGACTAATATTCTCTCCCCACACACACACTGAGCTTTCTGTCTTGTTTTTACTCCCTCGTATTAACTTTCTGTGCTGAACTATTGCTCCCTGGAGAGTGGCCAAAAACCTGCAAAGAGATGAAAACGAATACAATCAGAGGCCTCCCTCTACTTCCTGTTACATCAGTTGTATACACCATGTGTAGTGCCTTTTCTGTACCCCACAACTACATGCATTAACTTTTTGACTCCTTGTGGAAAGCTGTTCCCTTCCTCATTTCCTGGTGGATTATAATTCATTATTCAGTAACCTCTGAAGAATGAAATGCGTCTCATGAACTCTGTATTGATTCTTATCAGTTTCACGTATTTCATTACATTGGCTCGTTTCCACAACCAGTGTGTACTTCAGGTTATGATGAACTCAAAAACAAGAAATATGTTCTCTTTTCTTTGTTTGCATGGAACTAGTCATATAATCACAGGCATTCAGTTGAATGGGTGGTTATCATCAGGAAACAAGATGATGTTTATAAATGTACAATGAATGAAAATATAAATGAATAAAGCCACTTTTAAAGAATTGGAATGAAGACAGCAGCTCGCTTATAAAGCTTGCTAGAAATCACATTGGAAAAGCCATGTATGTTTGCTAGGATAAAAGACAACATTTTCTGAAAGGAAAGACAGCTAGCCGTAATCGGAGGAGTGGAGGATCTGTGAGTAGAAAAGATGTCAAACTAAAGCAAGAAATGCAATGTGAAATCCAGTGGACTTTAGTTTCAGGGGCAGGCATCAATGCCATTTTAGGAGCCAGGAAGGCAGTGTGCTGGTCTGGGGAACTATTTAAAACCGAGGTTAGAATTGCTCCAGGTGACTCTGTAATTATACCCAAATTCAAAGCCCTTATTCAGTATAATCATCAGCTAACAACAGGGATGATGGGAAACAGAGAAAGAAGACAGAGGTACAGACTGGGGTGGCTGTAAGCATAACTTCAATGATTCAGGCTGGTAATGATGGTCCTTAATATTCAAAGCACCATGCATGTTTGGAAAGGGGTCATGGAAGCTCTTTTTTAAAATAATAATAATAATAATAGTAGTAGTAGTAATTTTTACTTTTCCTTTTTCTCTGGAATATATTTATACCCCAATTCCAGTTTGCCAATGGGAATGTCCTCCTTTATCTATTTAAAATATGCAGTAAAAAAGTGCTTACAATCTATGCATTTTTTAATATATACTTGTTTTTTTATTAGTATTACAATGAAAGAAAGCTCCTACTTTTTTAAATCAATAGAATGAACGATTCAAGTATGATGCTATTCATATTGTCTGATTGTTTCCTTTGTAAGTTTTCAGTTGGGACATAAAGCTCTCTGGGAAAGTATTCACTTGTCAGAATAAAATGACATTGTTCCCAAATGCATATCTTTACAAATAGGTTCTTAGAATTGCTATTAATTTATTAGACAATTAAATACAGCAAATGAAATGCAGGTTGTATCTAGATTCACATAATTTTTTAATGATACTCATACCTTTTCCTTCACATACAAAAGTTTTTTAAAGTCTATAGAGATATCTTGAAACATATTTATGCAGATTACTTTTATATTTATGGAAAGGGATTGCTTGTTCCCCCAGGTGGTTGTAAAACTGCAATTTCACTTTGACATGATACAAATTGGTTTAGAGAAAACAAATTATTCTAAAGTCTTTAAAAACCAGAATGATGCTGTTCGAGCTGTGTAACAACATAAATAAATCTAGAAGATGGTGACTTTTATCTCTCCAGAACTCGATGGGTTTGTCTTGGATCATGTCTCTGAATTTGGGTCACTATTTTTATCCAGGGATGATTTTTGACTTGTATAAAGACATGGAAAGCAAGAACCACCATAAGATAAGAATTAGTGTACAATATTTTGAAATGTATGTTTATACAGATCATGAAATAAAAGTATTTTTCCAAGAAAAATGTTTCCTTTTTCATGCTGTTGTGAGAAAAAAGAAACTTTTTTAAGGCAGCAAGTGGGTTTTTTTCTATTTTTTAAAAATTAATGTATAGAGGGGTTACAGTTACATTCTTTAGGTAGTGCATCACTTCTTGCACATTGATACCCCTTCTCATGTTTTTGTCTCTGTCTCTCTCCCCTCCCCCCATCAATCAGCAAGTGGGGTTTATACCTCAGCCCTCCTCCTAGCTCTCCTGTGAATAGGGAATTGGGCAACATAAGTAAATTATAAGTTTAAGAGCATACTTTAAAAATATACTTTATTGAAGTTAAGGTATATTACAAGCAATACAGAAATTGTAAGCCTCCAGCTAAAGGGCTTTTGAATGATATAACCATTAAATGAGTATGCCAATAATGATAAGACGTGATTAATATCCCATAGACCCTACTCACACCCAACTCAAAAGTCATTCTGATCTTTAGAGATTAGCTTTGCCTGCTCTGGGATGAACACAATGTCAGTTCTAACAGAAATTACAAATTGTGTTCACCTATTTATGAAGACTTAACCAAGAAGTATCAACATGGAGTCAAAGGATTTGATCAGTCCTTTGATCAGATCTTGTTTTAACAGAAATGAATTTTTCTTGGTTATTAAAATAACACACAGTTGGAAATGAAGATTCTGCTTTCATGGTAGCCAAATGATTGATTCAAAATTGTTTTTTTTTCTACACTAATACATTTTTCAGAGGAGAGGCCTAAACCCTACCTGATTCCCCTAACAAGCAATGAAGATACTGGATTATTGAAACAGGCAAAAAGTATGACAGATCGGGAAAGAAGGAATCTTGATAATTAGCAATTGCATGTAGTTAGAAGGATATATATATATAAATATATGTAAAATAACCTATTGAACGTTGGTTAAAGCATAATGCTTATTCTTAAAAGTTTTTTTTTAATTCTCTGTAATGTTGTCCAACAGTTTAAAGTGTTTAATGAGTTCTTACTGGAAATTAACTATTTTAGGAAATGATAATGGTCTTAATCATGTCACTAGAGGAGATACCAGTTAAAAAAGTTGTCAGGAAATGTTTTTACTTTTGTTATAAACCAAATTGAATTTACTATTGAATAAAGTAAAAGATTTGTCAATCTATTCTGTTTTCCCTTCCTGATAAAATTATGTCTTATCAATTCTTTATAAAGAAACTTATTCTTTCTCTGGCTAAGATAGCTAGGAATAGAAGGGAAATAGTTCTAAGCCACCTGGGAAGTTCAGCCCCCCACACTGTGAAGTTGTCCACTTCTAAGAGCAGGACTCATTCTTGGACACACGTCAGGAGATGATGCTGCCGTTTAGATGTCATAGAATGTACTCACACACAAGAGCAGGCCTGCCACACACCACCTTACTGACCACATTCACACAACTGCCTTCACAGTGGGCGACTGACTGTGCCTCCTCCTAACCTCAGGAAGGCCAGTATCATGTCCTCTCTCTAACTCTAGCTCACCTGTTCAAGATCCCACTTCCAGAGGGAAAATGGAAACACGGCTAAGGACTCTCAAGTTCTATGGAAGTATGCATTTGCCTGGACTCTCTTTCCAGATAAAAGGAGTTTAATGTGTACAGAATACAAAACGTAAACTTGGGAGAGGTCTATGTCATAGATTATCCTCACCAGAGCATTGATGTGCATAGTGCAGCCGAAGGTTCAGCGTTGATGGTTCTTGAAGGATGGGCTGAATTCCCTCAGGGATTTTTTTGAAATTCAGATTCATAGGACCCAGTATGAATAGCTGAGTATTTGTATCTGAAGAGTACATTTTCACATACTTTTGGGATAATGTGTATATATAATGAGATCTGAGAAACACGGGTAGAGTTTTACAGTGCATGAAGGGCAGAACCATAGTGCCTGTTAAGATCCAAACAGTACTTCATCGAAAACTGATTTTGAGCTCTGACATAAGCAGCTAGTCCTGGGCTTGTAGAAAACATTGTAAGTCAGAACTCCTCACTAGGGTTCTTGTGATAAAGCACATTAAAGCCTGTTATGCAAAACGTTCATGCACTATTTCAATATCTTAATAAACTCAAATATTGAATATGAATAAACATTCTTTTCTCAACTTGTTTTAGCATTTAAAAATACATGAAGCAGAAAAGGAAAGGTGATGGAAAGCTCATATAAATATGATATTGCAAATTACAGTTTGGCAAAGATGATTTCATACAGGATTCAAAGTAGATGCAATTAGTGCTACAAATTAGAAGTTGCAAATGATGATTTAACAAACACATGATTTAACAAACAAATCAGAGAAGAGAAAAAAAAGTTTCCAATGAATTTAAATCTCTAAATGTAGATTTAATCTTGTGAGAAGGAATTCTCAGGAGAAAAGACAAGTTGCTATTCATCTTTCCAAAAACCTAGAGAACACAGAAGTTGAGACAGTTACCAAGGAAGATAAGAGAATCAATTTACACAAACTAAGTGCAAGAGGACCGCATCCAGTGCTTTCCCGATTTTATATATCAAATCAAGTTAAATGAGACCCACGCTGGCTGTATGCCCCCATGAGCAAGCAGCACTTGGTTTTGTTTTGTTTTTGCTTTTTTTTTTTAGTCCATAACTGGGGCTTGAACTCTGGGCCTAGGCTCTGTCCCTGAGTTCTTCAGCTCAAGGCTAGGGCTCTACCACTTGAGCCATGGTGCACTTCCAGTTTTCTGGTGGTTAATTGGAGATAAGAGTCTCATGGCCTTCCATTCCCTGGCTGGCTTTGAACCTCAATCCACCTAAGTACCTAGGATTATAGGCGTGAGCCACTGGTGCCTAGCAACACTTGTACTTTTGAAGCAAGTTGTAGGTAGAAGATGATGAACTAGATAAGCGAAGAACAACAGTTGGCTCAAAGCATGTCAAGCTTTGGGGAGTGAGGTGTACCTATCTAAGTATCTTCCATTTTAAGCATAAAGTTAGGTGAAAACTATTTTAGTTTGCCTAGCCCATAGGCACCAATCAAGCTTGCATTACATAACAGCAGTTGTGTAGAAGCGTGGTATGTGGAATGAAGAGAGAAATTCAATACATAATGTACTTATTTTTATCAGATATTAAGGAAATGTGATACATGCAATGCAATATTTATTAGTGCTCTAGGATATTAAAAGTGACTTACCCACATACTTCTCAGAGCATTCTTTAGTACTACTCTGAGCTGGAAATTGCCTCTTTCCATTTTCCTGCTAAGGAGCAAAATGAGAATCTCAATGACATGACCAAGGTCATTCAGCCTTGAAGGGGCCTTGTTGGTAACAGAGTTCCCCTCAGACTTCCTTCTATGTCGTTAACATTAACATCTCCCCATTAACATTTATATCGTAATAAGCAAATAAAGAAGCTCTCTGGGCACATGAAGTTAAGGGATAATGTGTTAAATCGTATAATTGCATCTCTAAAGAAAATGAGTTCAAATTTGTTCCACAAAAAAGGAAGGATCGAGGTCAGTTTTGCACACACCTATCACTGCAGGCTCGGCTTCCCACTTGACAATCCCTCGTGCCCCACCATCCGTCAACAGCTGCACTCTAGTATTTGAAGTGACACTTTCAAAAAGAGCAACGACACAGGAAGATGGGAACTTTCTAAAACAATTAGGCCAAAGCAAATCTCGGTGAGGGGTATCTACTGTCACAATAGCAGCACGAGGGATGACGAGAGGCTGCCTCTGCCTCAGTGGTGCAGGGGATTGGTCTTCAGTCACATGCGTTTATGAGACAGTATGGGTTGAAAAGGAGTGCTATAGACTGAATATTTATGTGGGCCCCAAATATATATGAAAATTCCCAGTTCCCAGGATGACAACTTTATTTGTAAGAGGTTGCTTTGGGAAGTGGCTGCTTGAAATGAGGTCACATGGAAGGGGATTATAGAATCCAATTAGCAGGGCAGACAAGAGGTCATGATCTCTGCAATGTCAGGTTACGGCAAGAAGGCAGTCACTAGCAAATCAAGAAGCCAGGCCCCCCAAGAACTCCACTTCACTGACACTTTGACCTTGAAGTTGCCAGATTCCACAACTGGGTGAAATGCCTTGGGCTTGGTCAAGTGGCAAAGTTTAGGCTATCTTACAATACTTAGCTGGAATAGGCTGAGACAGGGAGGCAAAATAAAGCAAAACAAAGGACACATTCTTTTCTGTGTATAGTTTCATCAGCAGCACATTTTCTCCCTGTGTCATTAGGACAGCTTTGGAATCCATGGTGAGTGGTGGAGAGAAGCTGTTGTAAGATGATGAGCAGAGAGAGGTAGAGACAAGATGCAAGAGACAAGAACATACTTCAAGTTGAAAGTGATGCCACAATACATTTTATGCAGCTCCTCTCCAGCAGAGTTTTGCATCTCTCCAAGGGAACTGTATGTATACAGGAGAGCATGATCTGTATTCTGCTATAAGATAAACTACCTGGACAGTCTGAAGAAATGGTTCCCTAACTCTTCTCAGGGATCCCAAAACATTGACTTTCACAGTTGTAAAACATCTGGCAGCTTTTTGACTCAAAGAACATAGAGATTTTACTCCCACAAAATTTCTATTCAAACCAGGTACTGGTGGCTCACACCTGTAATCCCAGCTACTCAGGAAGCTGAGATCTGAGGATCACAGTTCGAAGTCAGCAGAGGCAGGAAAGTCCCTAAGCTCATCACCAATTAATCACAGTAAATCTGGAAGTGGTGCTGTAGCTCAAGTAGTAGGGTTCTAGCTTTGAGGAAAAAGAAGCTCTGAAACAGTTCCTAAGGCCAAAATTCAAGTTCCAGGACTAGCAGAAATAAAAATATAAAAAAGCACAAATAAATAAAAACTTATACTCAAAAACTATGCATCTTAATTTGTACAAAAATTCTGGCATTAATTTTAGCTTCACATGGCTCATAGCAGCAGCATTGATTTAACATGATTAGTGTCAAGGAGTAAAATCTGATTTGATCCTATGATTGTGGTTTGCTTATACTCAGATGCTGAAGAAACCTAATGTTTTCACTGGTTAGTAACCAGTTTTTCTGCTGGTTGTTCAGAGTAGTTTTTAAGAAATTACAGAAAATTATCACATTTTACTTGGTAACTCATTCGATATCTAAATAATGTATGTTTTCAAACTGAGTTAGAGACTTCTCTAGTTGACCTAAATTAGTTACATATTGAGAGATTTCACTGTTACAGCTCCACATTTTTTAGACTGCACTGAAAGCACTCAGTTACTCTATCATGCCTCCTCTCACAAATAGATCCATAACAGATTTTTCAGTTCCATTTCCATAGTTGTAAGTAAATGATTTCAATAGTCTTAAACCTCTTCTGGCCTCCCTTTCAGCCCAATCCAATCCCCTTCCTCCTCTTTCCCCCACTGATAACTATTTCTCTTTCATCACCAATACAGGTGGAAGAAGAGAAATAGCAGTTGTCAATCACATCCAATAGAGGTCCAAATTCAACAGCCCATAGGGATGTATGGATATCCAGTTTTCCCAGTACCATTTGTTGAATGGACTGTCTTTTCTCCCTTAACTCTCATCAAAAATTAGTTGGCTGTAGGGATGTGGGTTTTTACTTGCATATGAAATTTTCCATTGATTTCTGCAATTCTGTGAGGACTAATACTGAGGTGTTCATAATAACTTTGGATAATGGGATTGTTCAATGGTAAATTTCTTCACATTTTACCTCTCATGGTAGGATTGTTCTTTTCATCAATTCAGATGGATATTTTTGCTTGATGTACTAGTCTAGTTCAGAAATTTTTGTCCTTCAGGACTTCAAGGACATATCTTTCTATGCCCTCTTGCCATTATTGTTTACCACGAGAAATCAAATTTCATTTGAATGAGCCTGCCACTGTAGGTCAGTTGCATGCTTTCATTGCAGCTTTCAGTGACTCATTATTTATTTTGTAAGTTTAGTATTTTTTTACTATCATGTGTCTAGGACAGGTTATTTTTCTTTTTTGGTCTTGTCTATAGTTCTGTAGACCTCATTCATAGGAATGAAGCTCTCTGGTTTCTAGAGGCCTCTGGTTAAAGGCCTTTGCCATTATTTTGTTGAATAAGTTCTCAATGTCTTTAACATTTATTTCTTCTTTTTCAGACGACTCCATCATATGTTGTCTTGATCTTTTGATGGATGCTGAGAGGTCTTGTAAGCTTGTGGCTATGTTACATCAGTTTCCTCTGTTTTATTTTCAATCTCTCCTACTCTGTTTTCAGTTCATCACACATTACATAGACTTTTGAATGAGTTTTTAATTTGTGCTCTTATTTTGTACATGTCTTCATGTATTCACTTAACATTGTTCTCACATCCTATATTGTTGTCTTTATTTGTTCATTATGATTTTTAGTTATTTTTCTTTGTTTTCTCTAACTATTGGCCCAACTTCTGCTAGAGTTTCTATCATTTTATAACACATGTACTTTTATTTTACTGACAATTCTTACTTTATTAAGCTCAGTTTTAATCTTTTATAGTCTTTACTTTCTTTTTTTTTCTTTTTTTTTTGCCAGTCCTGGGCTTGAGCTCAGGGCCTGAGCACTGTCCTTGGACTTTCTCAAGGCTAGAGCTCTACCACTTGAGCCTCAGCACCACTTCTGGCTTTTTTCTATGTATGTGGTACCGAGGAATTGAACCCGGGTCTTCATGCATGCTAGGCAAGCACTTTAACCACTAGGCCAAACTCCCAACCCCTATAGTCTTTACTTTCTAAGCCTCTTATTGTGGTGTCACTGGCTTGGGAGCGTGCCATGTTGTCTTGTTTATTCATGAACATCGAGATCTTTCACTGGGATTTATGTCTCTGTGTTTATTGTCTGGGAAGGTTTTAGTCTCCTGAACAGAAGCATTTCACTTGTATGTGTAGTAGGCAGGAAATAGGGGCTATGGGAAAGAGATGGAGTGAATACTCAGACTAAAGCACGTGATTGGGTTCATATATAATGGTTTTGTGAAAGGGTCAGAGGTGAAAATAATAATAACAATAAATCTCTAGGAATCACTGGAAAGTGATCATGAGTCCATGCTAGAATGGTGAAACTGGAGAATATTTTGAATATTTTGGCACATCTGTCTGTAGGTGTGATTGCCCCCAGAATACTCTATTAAGGTAGGGCTTCAGTGTTGGAGCTGACAATGCCTATGTGGTTTGGCTGGGCAGGGCTTTCCCACAGGGACCTGGCTTTCGATCCTAGCCGCTCCTCTCTGGCATGGCGGCCGAGTCGATCACTGGGAGCTGTTGGCGCCACTGTGGCAGGCCGAAGCTGGGTGGCTTGGCCCCTTTGTGCATCAGCAGTCTGGGCCCTCAGGCAGTGTCATGCTGCACTCTCCTTGCAGATTGCTTCTCTGAGGTTTCTTGTGTTTCATGGAGTCCTTAGTTTTTCTTGTCTTCTTTTCTTCTCCTGCTTAGACTCTGCTGCTGGGTTTCGGTTCATTTATGAGTGAATATGTGCATTGCTGTGATTTATCTTAGATTAGAATGGCAAGCTGTGTCTTGAGGCATTTCCATACATTCAGCACTGCACTTTTATTATTCCCATTGCTCTCCTCCCTCTACCCACAGCTGAAAGAGCATTTGGCGGGTTTCATTACTCTGTCTTCATGTGTAATACCCTTTGGTTCCTTTTCACCATCCATACTGTATGTAACCCTTCCTAAATAGCCCTGTTTTTGCCACTTATATCTGGATCCAATTATTTCATCATCATCACCATTATCATCATCACCATCATCACTACCACCACCATCTTCATCATCATCATCATCATCACCATCATCACCATCATCATCACAATCATCATCACAACCATCATCATCATCATCATCCTCACCATCATCACAATCATCATCACCATCATCATCATCACCATCATCATCATCACCATCATCATCATCATCATCATCATCACAACCATCATCACCATCATCATCATCACCATCATTATCATCACCATCATCAATCATCATCGTCATCACAACCAACATCATCATCATCACCATCATCACCATCATCATCACCATCATCACCATCATCACCATCATCATCACAACCATCACCACCATCATCATCACCATCACCATCATCATCATCATCACCATCATCATCACAATCATCATCACAACCATCACCATCATCATCATCATCATCCTCACCATCATTACAATCATCACAACCATCACCACCATCATCATGATCATCACCATCATCACCATCGTCATCACCATCACCATCATCATCATCGTCATCACCATCATTGTCATTACAATCATCATCACAACCATCATCATCATCACCATCACCATCATCAATCATCATCACAGTCATCATCACCATCCACACCATCATCGTCATCACCATTATCATCATCACCATCATCATCACAACCATCAGCAACAGCAGCACCATCATCACCATCATCAGCACCATCATCATCACAACCACCTTCACAACCATCACCATCATCATGATCATCACCATCATCATCATCACAATCATCATCACAATAATCACAACCATCACCATCACCATCATCATAATCATCACCATCATCACTATCATCATCACCATCATCATCACAACCATCATGATCATCACCATCACCATCATCATCACCATCATCATCATCATCACCATCAATATCATCATCACCATCATCATCATCATCATCACAACCATCACCGTCATCATCATCATCATCATCACCATCATTACAATCATCATCACAACCATCATCATCATCACCATCATCATGATCATGATCATCATCATCATCATCATCACAACCATCATGATAATCACCATCACCATCATCATCACCATCATCATCATCACAACCATCACCGTCATCATCATCATCATCATCATCATCACCATCATTACAATCATCATCACAACCATCACCATCATCATTATGATCATCATCATGATCATCATGATCATCATCATCATCACCATCACCATCATCATCATTACCATCATCACCATCATTATCATCATCCTCACCATCATCATAATCATCATCACAACCATCACCGTCATCATCATCATCACCATCATCATCATCATCATCATCATCATGATCACCATCATCATCATCATTACCATCATCACCATCATCATCATCATCATCCTTACCATCATCATAATCATCATCACAACCATTACCATCATCATCATCATCATCATTACAATCATCATCACAACCATCACCATCATCATTATGACCATCATCATCATCATCATCATCATCACCATCATCATCATCATCATCATCATCATTACCATCATTACAATCATCATCACAACCATCACCATCATCATCATTCATCACCATCATCATCATCATCCTCACCATCATCATAATCATCATCACAACCATCACCATCACCATCATCATCACCATTTTCATTACCATCATCTTCATCACCATCATCATCATACCATCATCATCATCTACTCCACGATGAACAAGAGTAAACAATATCTAGCTTGTTGAGTTTAGCTTATCTTGCACAACATATATATGATATATCCCTGACCAACTTCTAATATCCCCATGGCAGTATTAAAGCAAACCCTTGAACCCAAAATGCTTTGTCTCCAATATGTGCAGACCAAAGAATGCTATCATTAAAATTACCTAAGTCTATCTCAGAGGGATTTTAGAAATAGTTAGTTGAAAGTTTTCATAGAAATATGTAAAGACAGCAAATTGAAAAGCATATTGAAAAGAGTGCTATTTATCATTGATAATTATTGTTATTTTAGCTCTCCAATTAAAAAAATCAGTACACCTTATCTCATATGTCAATAAGTCATGCAAAGTCACCACTTTATAGTCCCTAATTTAAAAATCAGAAAAGTCCGTGATGTGTCTAGTGTTGCAAACAAAGAAATGCGGCCATCTGAATATGAGCACAAGCCTCTAGAAAATGAAGCATCCTCTTTCCCCTAACGCCTTCCTAAAGTTCCTAGCATTCCTAAGCATACTTATCCCATCTTATTACATCCACACGATGAACATCTGATCACGCATCCCCTGTCCATGGAAGGAAGGGTTCCACTCTAATTGTTCTACTTAGAGGCATGAGTGAAATAAATGTAGCTGGGTGTTTGCCTCTATGGACTCAAAGCATGGAAGTGGTGGGAATTAAGTGGGTATGGTAGAGAAAGCTTGTCTTGCAAGGCCCTGATTAACAGGTGGCATGTATTATGATGATTTACTTTTTTTCTCATGTTCACAATTTTGTAAAATGATAAAGATTGTTTGCTACTTTTCTTCTACTAGTGGGAAAAAGTAAAGAAAAAGAAACACCTGCTAAGCATGCTGTTTTCACTCAATTTGTCTAAGTCAAGTCATATTGATTTTGTGCATTTGTGTCTAGCCAGACAGAACTGGGTGATAAGGAGCTAATGCCAGGCATTAAAGACTGCGAGACTCCAATTAACCACTAGATCATCAGAAGTAGCTCTGTGGTCATTGAGCTGAAGAGCTCAGATATAGCTCCCAGGCCCACAGTTCAAGCCCACCCCCGACTAAAAAGCATAGAGACATAATATTGGATAATGTTTTCTTCTAAGCCACCATTTCACACTTTGTGTTTAAACATTCAATATTGGTAAACTATTGCATATTCTCATCCCTCCAAAATTCTTCTTTTTTCTTGTGTATTTACTCATTGATCAACAGAATTCAAAAACACTTTTTGCATTTTTCTTTCAATCAACAAGCCTTGGTTTAACATCGACACTCCTGTGGCATGTGACCATGTGTGGATTCATGAGGAGCTCAGGCTTTCTTGTGTAATAGAGAAGCTGTGTTCAACTCTGGGAAAAGTCTCAATTTCTGTCTCCAGAGCTTTTCATTTCAGCCACACGGCCATCACTCTGTGGCCAGACTCCTATGTTTCCTCCATGACCGTGTAAAATCGTGCTCATCAAAATAAACTGCAATAAACAAGTTTTTCTCATGTGCTGTTTTCAGGTGTTTTTTTTTCTCTTTCTATTTTTCCCTGCTTTGGTTTATTCCCTGCTGTCACTGTTGTTGTTTTTTTTTCTGTATCCTTTGTCTTATATATAAGTTTATCTAACTTGGAGAAGGGAAGGGGAATCTAGAAACAGTGAAAAGACAAAGGGAGAACCAATGAATTAGGGATACTCACCAGACACTACATTGGAAATGAGCTTTACAACATGGCAGAGAGCAGCAAGTGGTGAGAGAGGAGGGAGAAAGTAAAGGAGGCAGTAACAATGTTCAAAAGTAAATGTACTTATTACCTTACTTACACAATTGTAATTCCTGTCTATACAACCTTGACAATAAAGTTTAAAAAAATGAAGAAAAACTATTACATGCAACAGAGGCCATCACCCCTCCTACATAATTGCCTTTCCAGGTCACTTCTTTTCAAGCCTCAATTGGAGGTTTGCTTTCCTTTTGTTTCTTTCTTCACTCACCCAGTTGCATTATCTGATCCCTTTTGTCAGGATTCACTTAAATTTCTTTCCTTTTCTTCCACCTCCTCCTCCTCCTCCTGCTCCTGCTCCTCCTCCTCCATTTCCACTGCTGCTGCTGCTGCTGCTTCTGCTTCTGCTTCTTCTTCCCCCTCATGATGAAACCCTCTTTGTAAATCCATTGACAGTTACACCACACACTTGTCGTATTTCTGGACCTCCTTTAGACATTTGAATAGTAGAAAGTTGACTGTGCAGATGATATTCAGGGATCATGGTAAGAAGCATCGCCCATAGGTTAACCTTAGCTATTGATAAACTAGCTCACCAGCACTCTTCTAATGATCATTTCTCTGACTCCTGTGTCTCAATATCCTGCAGTACCTAATTTCTACCATCCATAACTTTTCAAGTTCTAGGTAAATCTTTTAGAAACAAATCTACTCCTCCTTCATTTTGTTCACGTGTCAAAAATTCCCTCATCTTTCAGCACTCCATTTAAAATATTTGTTGTTGAGTCTTCTATTTTAAGTTGACAATTTAAAATCCTTATTTAAACAGGAGAGAACAACTTAATTGGATGGAAATCCTGAAGTTTCACAGTAGTAGCCTTCGCAACTTGGAGCCATAGAACACAGCATCTATTTAGTAAATTGACAAATAGTTCATAGACATTTTAATTGTAAGAGACGGAATGAACATCCTTGGTGCATCAAAGCACAAGACTCTTGGGACTGAAATAAATTAGTTCAAAATAAACATTATTTCAATGGAAGACCAAGCAGGTTTACTTGTTTACTTGTCTTCTCAAGTCTTTTTTAGAGTTAAAGATGATCAGAAAACAACAAGCCACGTGTGAAGTGTGTCTAAGCAACACAGACTGAAAGAATAGTGCTAACTGAAGATAAGCCTCAAAGATAACTCACAGAGATGCAGAAAGAAAATATCTAAATGATTGTACTGTTTGTTCATTCTTCTCTATACTCCCTTGCCAAGAAGGAAATTGGAATTTATAGATAGACACTAAGAGTTTGTTGGGAGAGTAATTGAGTAAATCAACTGGAAGATTCAAGTCTACCAGTTGCACCTCCAACACAAATATTTCCTTCCATTTAGAGGACAGGCATAAGAGGAGTGCAGTTTATCAATCTGCTCTGTGTGAAGTCATTTTTGTAAAATTCTTTGTTGCTTGGTGATGTAAGAATAAAAGGCACCTTTCCCTGCCTTCTTAGAGAAATTCTTCTGTATACACAGATACATTACAATGCAGAGGAAAAAATCAATTGCACTAAGCTTAATGAAGTCTTAACTCTGCCTTTTATGTCCTTTAATTGTGGATAGAGTGAAATGTTTATTCAAGCCAAAGGACAGGCTCAGCTAAGTGTGTCCTCAGATTTGGAAGCAAAATGCATTTTTTTTAGCATTTAACAAAGCATTTTAAGAATACAAGGCATCTTTGATCAGTGTCAACCTTCTCAACATTCTCACCTATCTCTCAGTAGTTGTATCTAAAATGATTTTAGAGTCTCAGAACAAAGTATTCTGGTCTTTATAATTTATTTGTGAAATGCCATGAACACTTCTGTAATGTTTTTGGCAATTCACATAAACTAAGCATTAATGTTTTCTGAATTATCACAGTACATTTTTAATTATGTCACTTATTGAAATCTATAGCTATGGTCTCCTCAGAGATAAAAATAGAGGAAGTGGTTTCACCATTTCTTGTGGAAAGTTTGGGATAAGACTAGCAGCATAGCCTGTCATGGTGGCTCATGCCTGTAATCCTAGCTAGTCAAGAGGCTGAGATCTGAGGATCAAGGGTAAAAGCCAGCAAAGGCACTAAATCCTTGAGACTCTTATCTCTAATTAAACACCAGAAAACTGGAAGTGTCTGTGTGGCTCAATAGCTAGCACATTAGCCTTGAGCTGAAGAACTCAAGGACAATGCCTAGGCCCAGAGTTCAAGTCCCATGACTGACAAAAAAAAAAAGAGTAGCATCACAATTCACTTGTCTGTCCAGAGTGTATTCGTGAATTCTTTGTTAGAAAACTGCCTCCCTAAAATCCATCTCACAATTTATTTTAAGCTAAAGTTTTCATTTAAGAATTATTATATATTGGCCAATCATATAATTTATATATATGTATATATGTCAAAGTACCTATACAGAAATACTGAAGTAAATTTAAAACAATGTAAGCAACTCTCCATTTGCTGTTGGTGAATTATGAATTTCATCCAAATGTGTAATAGAGCCAGGAACTACTTTTATATCTAGTGATTTTGGTGATTTTGTTTTCAAGACTTGGCTGAGAGTTTCTCCTCGAGTGTTACTAGTGAAATCACTAGCTTGTATTCAACTGGAAAATGATCAACACTGGCCATCTCATACCTTAGCTGGTAGAGTCCACTCATTAATACTATTGACCAGTGTTCAAGCACGGCTTCCTCAAGAAAGACCACTGGGAGAAATCATCCTGTCATGACTAAGGGTCCTGAGAAAAGAAAACAGGAGAGGAGAATGCATTAGCCTCTTACTTCTAGAAGGACATACTTATGATAAACAATTTAAAGGGAGATAGAGCATTTTTCAGTCTACACACTAATTTATAGAGCATTTTTCAGTCTACACACTAATTTATATGTAATCTTCCCATACAATAAGCTGCTAAACCTACCAATCCATTTTCTCCTTAAAAATAAGCTAGAATAAAATGAACACATTTACTCTATTATTGTTGAGCATGGATTTGCATGAACGTGATCATGTAGAAAGTCGAATACTTGATTTAAGTTAGCCCAGGTCATGTACCTCAAATAAAGGGAAAAATATCTTAAATCTATGGAATTTCAAGAACATATTTGATTTCTACAATCATCAACTATTTTGAGTATTTGTTCACTTGAATAACTTGATGATATTAGGGTTAGGGTATTGTCAGCACACCCACTCAATAGGTTTAGCCACTATTCTTGTAATGTTTTGGTATTTGTACAAAAATACCAAATACAAGTTTAGAAACATTGCCTCAGGGTAGTTCTTTCTTGGTCTCAGTTAGAACCACCCAGGAGCCCTTATTTCACATTTGATGCTTAACCTCTCCGTTTTAATTATACACAGAATAACTATGAGAGAGAGAGAGAGCCAATACTAAGAAATGAAAAGAAACACAAAGGTACTGCTCAGTTCCCGGTAAAAATGGTATGAGGGCTGGGATGTAGTTCAGTGGCAACGTGTACATCTATCAAGTGCAATGTCCAGGGTTTAATACATAGTACTGAAATAGAAAATAAAAACAAAACTATTCAGTTTACTAGGCACTGGCTGTTGAGGCCTGTAATTCTAGTTCTTTAGGATGCTGGAATCTGAAGGTCAAAGTTCAAAGCCAGCCCAAGCAGGAATATCCATGAGACTCATCTCTTATTAAACACCAGAGAACCAGACGTGGTATTTTCCTATCTTGCTAATTACATGGTAACAACATGCTAACCTTGAGTGAAAAAAGCTCTGAGACAGAGCCCAGGTCCTGAGTTCCAGCCCCATGAATGACCAAAAAATACAACCCCCACAAAAAAATGTATGAAATACATTCCTCAAGTCATACTAATGGCTTTGAACACTTCAAAAACCTTTAGAAAACTTAAATTACTTTTATGGTATATATAAGTTAAAGAATCTATAGAAATTTATTTGTTAGAAAGTTTATTTAATCATACTAAGTATTATATTAAAAAAACATTAATGATATTAATCAAAAAATATAAAAATTGCATAATGTAGTGTTTTGTTGAGAAAAATCACACAGAAGATTGAAAAACACAGGATGCTACTGTCTTGAGATTTGTGTAGAGTTATCTCCTTTACAGCAGACTTCCTTCCATATACCCAAACAAAAGGCACTTGATCCACCAAAATGGTGCTTCTCATGTCAGCCTACAGAATTTTCTTCTCCCTCCCCCAACTTCCTGTCCAGTCTTCATGTCAACAGAAGCCTAAATTTCATCTCCACTTAGTGTGTGTAACCAGCTGTGATTTTATTTTCTGATGCTGCCACATGAAAAAATGTTGTTGTTTTTTTCTGAGCTATAGGTGTTAATTGGTATCTTTGTATCTTGCTAATTAAGTTCTAGCAACACCTTTTCCATCTTCCTCATTTGCATTTAATGAACTCCCTTGTTGTATTAATTTATTAGATAATTAGATAAAACAAAAAACGTTCAGTTTCTTTAAGAGTGGCTTTGGATCCTACATCTTAAATCTTAACAGAACAATGTATGTATTACAAGGGAAAATGTAAGTTCAAAGAGAAATATCTTTCTTATGGGTGTAGACCCTCACGCTGACGTAATAAATAATGTGGTTTCTAGGACAAATATGAGAAAGACAAGATTGCTTCAGAAACAGAGAGAATAACAATTATTTTGTTGTAAGCAAGTCAGGATCACATATGGTGCAGCATGATGTACAGACTTGAAACCTTTGCAGTATTTAGACACAACAAACACATGATCACTTGAGCAACCTGCCTTGCATAATCTAATTATCCTTTTTATTTGCATGTTCATTTTCCTTTCAAAATTACTTTTAAGCCAGGTGTGATTAAATAACAGGTATTATTAAGATATTTCTCTCCAGTTTGTTTTGAGGCTAGAATTTATTTGGCAAAAAACACTGAAAGAAATTATGGATGTGCAGGGTAACTGAATATTGTTTAATAGAACAATATTTTCGGTTCATTGGCAGTTTGGGAATTGTGGAAAGTGCTTTGAGTGGAAATTCCTAATGTTATTGACTGTACTCCATGGCTGCAACTTGAAATAGTTTTAGGGTGAGAATTTTCTATGGTACAGCCCATTATCTGCTGTTGTTCATGACATCTGTTGTTGCTTGCATTTTGTCTTTGACTAAGCAATGGGTTGCATTGAGTTTGTATATTCTGACTGAACTGTTGTAAGTCCAAACATTCAAAAGCTAAAATACAAATTCTTTTAATTCATATGCAATTATTTTACGTAGTGTGGTTATGGAGTTTGAACTCCGGACTTTGTGGTTACCTGATTGGTGTTCTATAGTTTGAGACACAACTGGAAAGTTTTGAGACAGAGCTTCACTTTATTGAGGGACTGGCCTGAATTTCTTATTTTTCTTGACACAGCTAGGATGTAAATTCTGCATCACCCAGCCCAGCTGTTGTTTGAGATAGAGTCTAGAGATGGATATTTTCTGTTTCTTTTCACAGATGGATCTAGAAACAGGACATTCCCAATCTTTTCCTGTACATTGATTGCAGGTATGAGTTACCAGTAATCAGAAATAATGATCAAGTGGCCAGAAGTTTGGCATAATGATAGACTGCTTGCCTAGCATGAATGAAGACCTGGGTTCGATTCCTTGGTACCACATACATAGAAAAAGCTGGGAGTGGTGCTGTGGTTCAAGTAGTAGAGTTCTATCCTTGAGAAAGCTCAAGGACAGTGCCCACGCCCTGAGTTCAAGCCCCAGAATTGTCAAAGAGAGAGAAAGAGGAGAGAGAGAGAGAGAGAGAGAGAGAGAGAGAGAGAGAGAGAGAGAGAGAGAGAGAGAGAGAGAGAGACAGAGAGACAGAGAGAGAGACAGAGAGAGAGAGAGAGACAGAGACAGAGACAGAGACAGACAGAGAGAGAGAGACAGACAGAGAGAGAGACAGAGACAGAGACAGAGACAGACAGAGAGAGAGAGAGAGAGACAGACAGAGAGAGAGAGAGACAGAAAGAGAGACAGAGAGAGAGAGAGATTAATTCTTAATGTGAAGTAAACTTCCCAAATCAAAACCCTTCAAGCTGTACCTATTTATTCCAGATAGATACGAGCAGAGCCAATCAATGTGGGGTTGGATTGTATGCAATGCACCGTCATTGCAGGTTGAGCTGAACGTTATAATGACATGCAAACCTTCTGGTATTTTTTGGATAGCCAGGATGGTAGAAGCCACTCCTCTTTCGAACAAGGGGTAACAAGGAGCTTTCCAGCTGGGATGAGCACATTTTAATAAGAAGCTTTCAAAAGTAGAAGGGCCTCTGCTCCAGTTCCTCCCGAAGGAACAGTGCCAGTGACCCAGGCCTTGCCTTCCATCAAGCTTCCGGGAGGGACGGGCTTCGAGGGAAGCCAGTTAACATTAAGCAATATGCATTTGCCTCCACTCCATCTTTCTGTGAAATGCACAGAAGTTAAACCTCTTCCCACCATCACTTGTAGCTCACGAGTCAGAGGAGAAGAGACATATTCAAGAATCCCAACCAGGTAGTCCATATAGCAATCCATAACTATTGGTTTTGTTCTGCCACAAATGCTAATCTTAATCCCTTATGACTGTTCAATCTGTAAAGGGCAAGGGAATGTCCGGAGAGGCAATCGAACACACAGAGATAGCAGAACTGTGAGAAGATTGTTTGCAGAAAATACTCTTCCCATGTGTGGACTTGGCTTTGAAACAAAGAATTACAACAGGAAATTAGGAATAGGCTGGTGCAGCCTCATAAACAAGAACAAAATTGTGTCAGCACACCAAAGTATTTCATGAGACTGCCTTTCCCTTAGGAGGCTCACAGGTGGTATAATAAATAAAATCAGCCATCCTTCTACATGTCTAACTTACATGGTTATTTTGGCTGAGCAGACCACTCATTATTTGTAAGCTGGTGCATAAACACAGACACTAGTTGAATATTTATGCACAGCTTCAGAATCCACCTTCATTAATTTGTCTGCATATGGGGAATATGCCTATGAGGGGAATGGAAAATATTTACTCTGGGAACGCTCCATGTAATACATTAAATACAAATGTGCTCCTGGTGCGGGGTCCTGGAATTCTTGGTAGGTGTTGGGTCCCAACTGATCCTTGCATTCTATCTTCCCATGAATATGAAACTGAAAAGCCACCCTTAACACTTATCAAATGGTGATACTGCCACCTTCACCCAATAACACAGGCTCAAATTCTTTCCCAGGCATAGGGTAGGTTATTTGCTTACTGGTAGATTATCTCTCTTCAGGGCCAAACTGAACATGATATTTTCTAATATATTCTTGCCTGCTTATGTGTCTCTTGATACTGCTTTGTTTTCTACTGGACAATGATATTAACCAGTTATTTGCTACTGTTCTCTAAGCAGAAGAAAAGACTCACAGGTTCAAAGAAATCGACAACAAAAGAGTTATCTATATTTAACATTCTCTGTGCAAGCAATTCGAAATTCATACATGGAAGAGAATCTCAATGGGATGAATGAACTTAGTGTTGCAAGAGAAAGCCAGAAGGCCACCACCTTTCATTTTAGACTCCTCTCATGAGAGGGATAAAGTCTTCTGCCTTCATTTTCTGTTGTAAAGGAGTAATAGTAGCCATTGAGCTGAATAAACTACTTTACAAGTATTTCTTCTAATTGCTAGAGAATCTACTCACAATTTTGTTACACTCTGGTTATTCTAGGCATCTGTCATGGTGGAGATGTTTTTTTCCCCCCCAGGGTAAAGTTACTGTCCTAATTTCCCCAACTTAGTGTGATCCAAAGACAGAAAGCAGCTGAACTATCTAATGAGTCATCTCTGACTCTCCTGAATCTCCCTTGAAGGGAAAATAAAATTTCATAAGATGATTTAAGCTGATGGGGAGTAGAACAGGATGGATTTAAGTTCTCAACATGTGAATGAGCATTTGGAATTCAACCCTAGCAAAACACACACACACACACACACACACGCACACGGGCACACGCGCATGCATACACATGCACCCACAAATGCACACATAGAATTCATTGTCTATCTCTCTGCCTTATGAAGAAATAAACTTTCAATTATAATAATATGATGAGATACCTTCTCTGTGCTGCAAGATTACCAACTCTTGTCTTGTCCAATTCACCATATCATTCTGAGATGTTAGGTCCAAACTAACTTACTGTATGTTCTTTGGGGCTAGCCAAGCACTTAGGTGCAGACTTGGCAGGCACCAAAGAGAAAGGGGAATCTACAGTACATGTTATGGAGCAAGAGCAAAGTACCTGCTGATGTATGAATTGTAGTAATTTTATCTTTACCATCCTAATTTTATCTTTACCAAAGCACAGGAATTACAAGCTATTCATGTAAAGTTGCTAACTACTGAGACCTACTTAAAATATGAAACTATAATAGCTTTCTCTCCCAATATCTGTTCAAGCGCAGCGTATAAGTGTTGTCACTATAGAAAGCATGATATAATTGAAAAGAAAATTGCTTTGAGGTGTGGGAAAGCGTTTTTCAGGAAAAACAAAATAGGAAAAAACAATCCAGAGAAACTGAATTGCTATCTCTCCAGAAGGGATGGAGAGAAAATTCTACTAGTCAAAAACAAGAACAGAACAAACTGAGATGGAAACTCTGGCTCTAGCAGATCGTGTAGGATAAGGATTTTGCAGGCGAATTGTGGAAACACAATCAGTAATTATCAAAAATGCCAGTGATTATCTTTAATTGGGTTTGATGTGTACTTATTCTTGATATTCCTGTTTATCAAAACTATCCCAATTGGCCCGGGAGTTTGGCCTAGTGGTTAAAGTGCTTGCCTAGCATGCATGAAGACCCGGGTTCTATTCCTTGGTACCACATACATAGAAAAAAGCAGGAAGTGGTGCTGAGGCTCAAGTGGTAGAGCTCTAGCCTTGAGAAAATCCAAGGACAGTGCTCAGGCCCTGAGCTCAAGCCCAGGACTGGCAAAAATAAAAATAAAAAAAAACAACTATCCAAATTGAGGCACTTATCTGCATGCAATACAAGTCTCATTTTTTAGTGTGAGTTTTCTTATTTTAGAAGAAATATAAGGTGTCTTTTCTTCTGTATATATGCACATAGTGTTTTTGTTGATCAAATCACTTTTAGTTTACTTCTAGGAAATCAAATATAGTTTGAATTTAAATGTCCTTTGATTTCATTTCTTTTGACTAACTATTTTATTCTCCCATAAATACACATATACATGTATATATATATATATGTGTGTGTGTATATATATATGGGAGAATATACAAAATATCCCAAAAGAAATCATACCAAAGTAAATATTTTCTCCCTATATTAACCTTGTAAGATTTCTTTCTAAATTGTATATATTATTTGAACAAAATCATGGTTACAAAGTATGAAAAGTCCCTTTGTGAGGAATATAGGCTCAATGGTTTCCCTCATTTGTCATAATCAGTAGAAACCTTGGACTCTCCTAGCAGAGATTTACAATAGAACAAAACCTAGATAGATAAGGCCATAAAGTATGATGCTAAATGAAAGGACCTCCAGGATATAGAAAGAAAATCCATATAACAAGTGATTGTTGTCCTTAATGTACTATGTTATCGCTCATCTCTTGCTATCCCTTGGTTATCCCATATTGTTACAGTATTTCACCTTGTTATCTGATATATTGTATATAAGTGTTTCTGGTTACTTGAAATAGGATAGGGAAGGGGGGAAAACAAGATGAGCAGTGGTGGTGGGGGGAAGGAATTGGGGACCAAGACATGAGAAAGTGTATCAATATTTGTGAAGTAATGCACCTTCTATCTGGAGAATATAATGTAATCAATTAAAATTACAATAAAATATATGGAAAAAATTCCCTTTGTGTTCATCCATCAAGTCTCCACCTATGGATGACATTTCCTGGCATTATTCTAGTTCCCAGATAAACTGACAGAGAGCCCATTAACCATCAGAACTGGATAAGTGTGGGTGGATAAGACTTTACTCATCATTGCACCATCTGAACAAAAGATTTCTAAGGAATTTAGACAATATTTACTACCAGGAAAAATTAAGTAGAAGTTTGGGAAACTGTTCAACCTTTTTTTATTTAGAAAACTATCAAGTCTTTTTTATTTGAGGTTTGCCACTGAGAATCCAACCCAGAGCTTCCTATTTATTGATTGTACGGTGTCCTGAATCTATATTGACAGGGTTGAAATGTTCCAGCAGCTAGCCAAAAGAATTAATCAGTCCTAATAATCACATCAGTTTCTTGATTGGATTTAGGCCTCAGTTACTGCAAAGTTAGGTCAATTAATTTGTTCAACATCATTTGTAAAGTTTACAAAAACACACTGAGTTGAAAAGGCTTTAAATAAAAATTAGAGCAGTCCCCGATTAAAATCAGGGCTCCCGTCACCAACATTGAAGAATGAACTCATGGATTAATCCCCAGTAACATTGTGAGTTTAGACAGTATTTACTGTCAGACAAACAAATGAGCGGAAATTTAGCCTTACATCTACAAGACGACTTGAATATTCCTTATTTGGACATTGAACATAAATTTTACATTGAAAAGCTAGATTTGAATAACATTTTTGAATAACGTTTGTAAGGAATGTTAAGGAAATGATTGTGATTCATGCAAAGAAAGGTAGTTATAGGACTGTGAAGCATGAAAACATGGTAGGAGAAATTGGTGGAAGAAAACATGACTTGTGAAACAAAGGCAGGGAGATGACATGTGCTTGATGATCACCGCAAAAATATTTAGCAAACTATATCAAGTAGGATAGGCAACAGTTAGAGTAATGAGAGAATGCAATTTCTTTTAATTCGTGAAAAACATTGTTAGTAATGTCTTTAACGGGGTCACATAATCAGTTTAATAATTTCTACCTCAAAATTCTGAGTTACAAAACCACAGAGTGCATGCAAAATACCTGTGCAAGATTTCTACCAATGTGACATCTCACTGAGTAAGTGCAATTCTCAAGAAGAATTTAGCATGTTTGTATGCAGAAGATGTAGACACACCGTAAACATTTTTTTTTGCCAGTCCTGGGCTTGAGCTCAGGGCCTGAGCACTGTCCTTGGACTTTCTCAAGGCTAGAGCTCTACCACTTGAGCCTCAGCACCACTTCCGGCTTTTTTTTCTATATATGTGGTACCAAGGAATCGAACCCGGGTCTTCATGCATGCTAGGCAAGCACTTTAACCACTAGGCCAAACTCCTGGCCCCCACTGTAAACATTTTGACTTCATCTAATTCTGATCTATTTTTTAATCTCTTAAGATGGAAATAAGCAAACTATTATTCACTGAGTGTGTGTGTGTGTGTGTGTGTGTGTGTGTGTGTGAGAGAGAGAGAGAGAGAGAGAGAGAGGGGGGGGGACAGAGGGAGGGAGGGAGGGAGGAAGGGAGGGAAAGAGAGAATTATGATCTGAAAGGGTTTCCTATTGAACAAAGTCCTTGTGCTGTTACAAGGCTACATAAACAAGATTGAATACCTGACAATGGGATTAGTACTTGTTGACGAATTCACATTATCTAAGTACCATCTATCCTTTTTATTAATAAAAATATTGTGATGCTTATCATTTTTGTTCTAAACACTTTTATATTTATCCCAAAAGGACACTAAAACAGTAAAAAACAGATTTTCAAATAGATATAACATTCTGTAATTTTCTTGTACAAGTAGAACTTCCACCAAAAGGAAAAGGATGTTGGATGGATGAATTACATTTTACCCACTTTAAGCTTGAGGTGGGTGAACAACTGGATCCTGTGATGTAATAACTGATGCATGACTGCCAGTTGTGCAAAGTCCTATAGAAATTCTATAGTTGAAGTAGTCTTTCAAAACAGGGAAAGTGCTTCGCAGGAGGAGCCTAAAAACAGAAGGCGGGGGATAAAGCCCAATAATACTTCAGCATAGATATAAAGATGTGGAGCCAAGAAAGGAGATGGAGAATACAATACTAGAGAAACTGGAGCGTCCATAAAGAGTACACTCTGTAGGGCTGGCTATCTCTATGCCTGGGAAGGACAGCACCGCCATGTTCCTGTCAGGAGACAGGGGAGTGGGGTAAACACAGTGTAACATTCAATGTACCGAGGCAAACATAATGGGTGGGGCTGAGATAGATGGGCAAGAATGATGGAAGGAGCCTGGCATGGTGGCTCACGCCTCTAATCCTAGCTATTCAGGAGGCTGAGATCTGAGGATCAAGGTTCAAAGACAGCCTGGGCACAAAAGAGTCTGAGACCCTTATCTCCAATTACCCCCTAGAAAATGGGAAGTGGGGCTTGGCTCAAGGTTAGGGTGGTAGCCTTGAGCTGAAGAACTCAGGGACAGAACCCAGGCCCAGAGTTCAAGCCCCATGACTCCCCTCCCCCGGAACACACACAAAGAAAAAGAGTGAGGGAAAGAATGACAGTGACCCACATGCACTGTCTTCATAAATGACATGTGGAATAGAAACCTTCCTGTAGGATTATTTTTAAATATTTGTAAAAAATAGTCTTTTCCAAAAGACCACTTAAGGGTTTTTTTAATGAAAAGAAAGGAATTCTCTCAAATGAATCCTTGAAGCAATTCACACAGTGATCCGTGTCTGAGATTTCTTTGAGCAGTCTCCAGGTTTCATTCTCTTTCTTCTTAGATGACAATTCTGAAGTGCAACATCTCTTCGGACATATTTTGGAGGTTATACAGCTAGCCAGTAACTGTGTCAGGATTAAATTCCATTAACTTCATTTCAGCACATTTCTAGAATCTTTAGAAACTGCCCTTCAAATGTAAGACATACTCTTTATTTCTTTATCCCATTCTCCAGGCTGGGGTTGCTTTATTCTTACCAGCTATCAACACTTTGTTTTCTTCTCAGCCTAGATATCATCACTACCAATCATTTCTCTCTTGTCAATGTAATTGGTTCCATCATCTTTTATTGTTCATTTCAACCTGACCTTGAAACCTTAGATCAAGATCAGTCCTCTGATGTCTCACCTTTGTTTCCACACCTGTGATACTGAGCACAACACCACAACAGCGTGAATTTGATCAAATTCTAGTTCTGACCATATTAGATCCATATTGCTGAGAAGAAAAAACATTTCCCACCTTTAACATTTGCTATGCTTTTCCTGTATTGATATATCTTCTCTGTTTTCCTCATAAGATTTAGAACTGAAGTCAACTGTTACTCCCCAGAGCTATTGTACACCATCAGAGAAAACACACTCACCTATGCTCTGTTCCTGTAAACATGCCTAGAATGGCTGTGCTTTGTGTCTTTCAATTCCTTCCATTATCTCTTCGTTCCTGTGTCCAATGAAAGTCCATTTCAGTAAACTTTGAAAAGCTTGTTGCATCAGTAACTACATTTTCTTTTACCATAAATTCCCAACATTTTATAACCTGCAAGGTTTTTTCCTCTCCCAGTAGCTATTATCTAAGTTTCATTCTTATGTAATATGAACTTCTTTAATGTTAGATTAGCTTTAGCTAAACCTTCCCTCATCATCATCATCATCGTCATCATCATCATCATCATCATCATCACCACCACCATCACCATCATAATTTTCTTCTTCCTTCTCATTTTTTCCCAAAGATAACACTTCGAGAAAGTCTCTTTTCATTTTCTGAGCAAGCAGATGCACCTGAGGTACACTGGAATACAATACACTTGATTACCACTCTCATTGTTAACTTATGTCAACACAGAGCTACTAATGCCATTGTTGCAATGTTATTTCTATCCATGGCCCTCAGATAACTATTTTAAAAAGTTAATTCAGTTCAGCCAAATTATTCTTTATATCTTCACATTATTTAGGTGGTTAAAAGTGACATAAGAGCAAGTAAATGATGATCTTTATTGGTGATGTCTAAGCATTAGTGCTTTTAGAGATATCCGCATGTAATTCTGATATGCAATAAATATGGTGATCTTTGGACCTAAATATTGACATCCTGTAGAGAGAGGGGAATAGTTATAAGCTTTCTTAAGAAAAGGATTATACAACCTGTAATAAACACAGTCTACGGCAATGAGGAAAGAGGACATGGAACTTAGAATGGGCTTCAGGAATATTCATTGCTAATACATTCTGCAGAGTGATGTGGGAAGGAAAATACACAATAATTTTGAGGGCCTCAAAAATATGGGAAATATCCAGATTTATGGGCAGAGAAAATTCTTTAAAGGACACCAATTTAGGTGAATGAAGAGGGATATGAAATTTTTTTAGTAAGAATTGAAATTGTTAAGTAGTTCTTTCCCAGTAAGATCGATGTTAGTAGTGACAAATGAAAGGAATGAGTGGGAGCTTGTCTGAAGGGAAAGAATTACAGAAGAGCAAGCCTAGTATGTGCTGAATTTTCACTTATCTTGTCAAGGAATCAATTATTGCTTAGATTTGAGTGCAGATGCTGCCTTGAAAATGGTTTGATCACATTCAAAGTCCTTCCTCTTTGTGGAGAGATGTACACCTTCGAGGGGAAGTACAGGCTGCAGGGAGCATTCGTGTTAAAATGGTAGACAAAGCAACACAAGGAAATATGTAGCAATGGAAGTTATGCCAAGTCCATCATCAATCACAATCTTGCACAAAAGCAATGTATATAAATGCCCAGCAGAAAAGCAGAATTTATGTAATTATGGTAAGCATGAGAGAATATGTATGCACTCTCTCTGATTCTGTATCTCTTGGGATATGTATGTGTGCATCTGCATCAAGACCAACTTAAAGTGAGGATGGGAGACTCAGGAAGGATCGGAAGAAATTCGAAGTTGAATTTAGAATCTGTAAGAAAGGAATTTGGTTGTCAAGACTGGCTAAATGTTTTTCCATAGTCCAATTTAGAAAAATTGAGCAGACTGCAATCATGATTTTTCTAGGTATTGCTTACCATTAATGTAGATACGTCAGGACTGAATAAGCAAAAAGGTTTATATTTCCAGAATTCTAAGCATCAGGCATTGTGCAATGGTCTTTCCATTGAAGGACGACATTCTCCAAGCTTCTATTTGATAGCAGTGTGATTCAGATTTTTCCTCAGGTTTAGATAATTTTATAAATATTTTATAACCTGAACTTCAGCGATATCATAAGTGATGACCGTCTCTAGTAAGACAATCAAATCAGACCCTCTGCCTGAAAAAATATATGCTCAAGATAAACTAACCCCAGTTAGGGTGTGATGTTGCTTTAAGAGAAATTATTTAGGGACGCCATGCACTTTATAGTGTGGTTGTGCTTTAGGAATTAATTACAGATGAATTAAATGAATGCCATTTCCAAATAAAATATTTAAATTGCAGACTGAGAAATCCAAAGTCCTGAAATACATTAGTATACAATATTATTGGTGAACTATCACTTTTCTTAAATTTTCTCAGAGGCTTCAGAATAGAGTTAGTATTGTAAAATATTAAACGTTCAGTATATTCAGGAAGAAGTAGCATGAGAAAATAAACCTTGCGTAAAACTTCACAAGTGTCTGGGAACATACCAGTAGCATGTATTGGAAGTTTCTGAGGAGTTATGCAGAGTTAATGAAGAGTTAATGAAGTTTCTGTGTAGTTAAAGGTTAGGTCAGAATGTGGTTGAATAACAGCTTGCAGCATCTCTAAATTTAGATCAAGGAATCTGATCCTTGCCGACAATGAGGAGCCTCGGTAATATCCTGAGGAATTGATTTGAGAAAAGCAAAATCATATTTTAGTGCCAGCCAAGTGGTATACAAAAGAAAAGGAGAAGGGTCATTGCTTAGAGGGCATTGTCCTATGTGATGTTTGGGGGCCAGTTTAGGGGCTGAGTTGACTGGAGTAAATGGCAAAAGCCCAAATAAAGACTTCTTAGCAATTGCAAGAGGGAACGCAAAAGCACATGAAAGGAAATCAAAAGTGACTCGAAAAGTTCTAGTCCACATAAAGACAGCTGATGTCATCAAGCAAGAAAAGAAAGGTATCATTTAATGTAACTGAGTTCCCAAACTAAAGACACAAAATATTTTGGTTATTTTATAAGTACTCCGAATATTCAGAGATTTGGGGAACTATGAGTTACTCGCTCTTACTGTAAGATTAGACAGAGTGTTACAAAAGCTACACAGATGACTTTAGAACTGCCTGGTTTGTATGTAGGGTGCATGCTACTTTTTCAAAGGGCTTGATACAGAGTTTGAAAATGATTTTCAATTTGAGAGAACTTGTCATCCTGCTTTGAATATTTAAAAGGATGTGTTAGTACAGTTTCTCAGCTCATTTCAATATCATGTGGCTTTTTTTCCATGCTCCATACATTGTATCTATATTCTTGCAGCTTTCTATAACTCAGCCTTAGTTTGGAATCTCATGATTTAAATGCTCATAAAATATCATTAAGAAGCCTCAGTGCTCTAAGTAATGTGATAATCCATGTCCTGCAGTTACTCTAAATAATATATTATTAATTTTCTCTCCACCATTTCCTCTGATGATCTTGAAACCTCAGTTTAAGATTATAAATGAGGTTGAACATAGTAAACTAAACAATTTAAGAGGAAACCATGTTGGAAGTGCTAACAAATTATACATTTCTTCAATGAGATAAACCAGATTGATGTTGACAGCGGAGGGGAATCATTCCCTCTCTCTAGGTCATTCAGTCCGGGATCTTTGCATGTTCCTGTCAATTGCTTCTTCTGTCTTCACACTGCTTGCCAAATGTTTCCCTATAATATCATTTTTTTTAATATTAGCACTTTCATTCTCAAGCTAATCACTTTGAGCACTGGTTAATCTCTATGTTTTTACTCTTCCTTGTAGTATTTACCAAATTAAATTAACTTTGAGTCACTGTAAGTTCTCAGCGTGCTTACTGCATGTCTGCTGCATAAGAGTGTTTGAAATCTACTATATTCATATTATCCCAAATCTGAAAGGCTAAACACACACACACACACACACACACACACACACACACACACACACACCCGGGTTAAGCAGAAACATCTGGCCTATCTTGTAGGGAAGAGCCTCTAATAATGTAAAAAATGCTGTCCTTGGAATTACTAAGGGGATCTTAACTGCATTAACAGATTGAAACCCATATTCATACTGGATTAGTATGTAGAAGTTATTTCTTGATCATGTCAAGTGCCCCAAAGTCTTTTGGAGGTGAAGATTCTGTGGTGACTCTGACATCTCTGTGAGGACATCTTTGGTTCTTTCTTTTTGGGGGACTTGCCAATTTCCTTATTATTTGTATTGCCTTATTCTTATTGCTGGAGGGAGGCATGTCACGGGATTCCCCTCTTCTCCAGGGCTCATTGTGTTGCAGTCTGAGCCATCGTTTTAGGTATCTGCAGCTCTTCCATTCTCTCTCGATTTTACCTGCATGTATTTCCACCTAAACTAGAGCTGGCAGATTACTTGAATGAATCTCCAACTTCTGCATCCAGTTGCAGGCCTTCTACTCAATGTCATCATGGCTGGTGTTTCTCCCCTGCTTGGCTTCATCATAACAAGTAGTCAACATCACTCTACACATTCCTTCCACAGTGGACAGCTCCTCACCGTGGAGTCCCTGCTCATGTCTCCCAACTCCTCTCTTATCTCAACTCATTGCCTACAGGTGGTTATTTTCTCTTCACTGAATAGGGTATTCAGTTGGTGCTAGAAGGCCTTTAAGCATTTTGTTTTCTACGCATATAAACCTCTGATTTTGCTGAATGTTTGCAACGATGACCTTTGAAAACAGGAGGCTTCTACACGTATGAGTAGGAACGTGAGGGCCTCTGCAGGCTTTGGCTAGCGCACATTTCTCTGTTGCCAGAGAATCACGGGATTCAAATTGGAACTGTATTTTTGATCTGGATTCCAGCATAAAATGGCATGAGAAATGCAGCAGAAATGCCACATGAGTGAGAAATGCATTACTGTTGACAGCCTGTGAGATTTTGCGGGGCAGTGAAGAGCACAGTGTAGTGTGGGGAATAGAGATAAATGTGGTACCCTTACCCAAGGTAAGGGTACAAAAGTGGATACTCATACTTACAGATTCAAATTCAACCCCAAAGTGGTTCCAGCGTTCCCTAAGTGCATCCCAAAGGGGAAGGTAATCTCCAGCACAAAGAAACCAAGAACCGAATCTATGAATATTGTCCTTTTAGATATAAGCAGTAAACTTGGACTTCCTTCCTAAATGACAAAACAAAAACAAAAAGACGAACAAAGCCTGGAGCATATTTCAACTGGTAGAACACATGCTAATCAAGCACAGGTCTTGGGTTGATACCTCAGGACCAAACACCAAAATAATAAATATACAAAAAGGTTTTAAATGGTTTCTACAGAATATGCTATTTCTTTTCTCCTTGATAATACTTCATTTTTATTTTTTTGGTGAGTTATGGAGCTTGAACTCTGGGCCTGAGCGCTGTCCCTGAGTACTTCAGCTCAAGGCTACCACCCTAACCTTGAGCCAAGCCCCACTTCCTATTTTCTAGAGGTTAATTGGAGATAAGAGTCTCAGGTCCTTCTGTGCCTGGGCTGGCTTTGAATCTTGATCCTCAGATCTCAGCCTCCTGAGTAGCTAGGATTAGAGGCGTGAGCCACTGTGCCTGGCCTCCTGGATAATTCTTTACAACCAGTCATACAAAAATTAATCTACTCAGAAGTGGTGCTGTGGCTCAAGTGGTATCTTCTCTTCTCAATGAGCCTTTCTACCTGTGTCCGGTTAGGGTACAGAATGGCCCTCCCTGTGTTCCTCATGTTTAATTTCCACCCTGGGGATGCACTTAAGCACTTTTTCATGTGGTTAGTGATAGGCCTGACTCTAACAACACTGTTTTCAATTTACTAGAAGACTTATTGGCATGGAACTTTCTGGATCATTTCGGGTTGTAGACCCTAACAGCATTCCTTTGACCTCAGTGACCACAGCTGAACCTGTATTTCTTCTACTGTTCCACACTGATCTCTACCGTCCTGGATTAATACTTAACACCTGTGCATGAGAGTCTCACGGTACACCTCAAATACAACATCCTCCACACGCCTCTCCCAAATGCCTTCCAGCTTCTGACAAGGGGAAGCCGGCTTCCACCTCTGACGACTCAGTTGCTTGGATTTTGATTATGCTGAACAATGATTCACAGTGTAGAAATGCCAATCTTTCTTTCTACTCATGAAGTCCTATGAAATTCATGTTTGCAGTTTGGTGGACACACGCTTTCATTTCTCTCAGAGAAAGGGTGAGGGATAGAATGTCCACTCATGCAGAAGGCATACTTTTTGCCAGATCTGGGATTTGACGTTACCTAGAAGCTAATAACTTAGCCTTTTAATGTTTTATGAATGCAGGAGGATAACTATGACTCTTGGGTCACAAGAAAAAAAACATTTTATTATCTACAGTACAAGAAAACCATAAATATCAAGCTGGTACTAATGTATATGCCCAGAGTCCCATAGGGATTGCGAAGTCCTGAAAAAGATGCTAGACCATTACTGCAAAGGAGTCATGAGCCTAGGGAATCCCGAGCTTTGAATGAAAACAGCTCCTCATGTTTGCTCCATACAAACACAGCACCGAGACACGGCTCAGGGGCACGAAGCTCTGAGGCGTGACTTCATTGAACTCCCAGACATGCACAACAGCAGGAAGAACGAGCGCAGAGCTTCTCGTGAACAGTTGGGAAAATTTCACACTCCCATTGGAAATGCTGGGAATTCTCAAATTTCATTCCTGCTATTTTTGTCTATATTAAATTTCACACTCCCATTGGAAATGCTGGGAATTCTCAAATTTCATTCGTGCTATTTTTGTCTACATTAAATTTTTGACAAGTTTGTGTTGAGCAAAGTATTAACTTATTGACTATTTTTATACATTTTCTTTCCATCCCCTCCTTTGTTTTATGCACCATGAATAATCAAAAAATATTTTTAATTCAATGTCAGTTTTATCTTTCAATTTCATAGATTCTTTACATGCTGTTAAGAGAGTCCATATGTATATGGTTGTGTATATACATAGGTATATATACATATATGTACATATATAAAAGTACCTGTGCATATATAGTATATATTTAATATATATGAATATACCATATTGAATACAAACCTATGTATTTACAAATACATATGTATATATGCATATATTCCATAATTATATAAAACTAATCTGTAATTATATACATACTATAGAATAATATGTATTCAATCAATGAAGATTATATGTGCTAAAATATTTGCTGACTAGGCTAAAAACTATTAGAAACATACCTTCTTTTAAAATATCTTTATTTAATTTTGAGTTTTAAAATTTTGGTACAAGTTGACACTATAAGTCAATTTTCTTTGTGTGTGTGCGTGTGTGTGTACTGGTCTTAGTGCTTGAACTCAGAGCCTGGGCATTCTCCTAACCTTTTCTTTTGTTTTTTTTTTTGCTTCAAACTAGTGTTCTACCCCTTGAGCTACAACTCTGCTTGTGGCATTTTGATAATTAATTGGATGTATGATTCTCACACTTCCTACCTAGGCAGTAAGGATTTTACCTCCAATTTACCACCAAGAGGCTAGTCGTGGAGCTTCTGGCTCCGATCCTGAAATCCTATCTTCCTGAATATAGTTAGGATTAAAGCAAGGAGCCACCAGAACCTAGCTGTCTGCACATTTTGTCCAGTGATTTATTAAATGACTCCTTTTTTTCTTGTTTCTTTCTTCATGTTTTCCTCCATTAAGTTCTAAGTATTCTCAAAACTCAAAAACTAATGTGTATATTTTTCCATTTTGACTCTTAGTCATTTCCATTAATATACCTGTGAAAGTATGCTGACCAAGTAATATCTGATGAGATGTACTCTTATGTATTTTTACTATTATTATAACTATATTAGTAATTATTACTGGTTGTTTATAGCAGGAATTCTAGTTTTGTTAGAGATATTTTACTATATCTAAAACTATAGTATTTTACATACTTACAAGTTAATATACACAGTCTCTTAGTAAGTAGAGAATTGCTCTAAGCTTTCCACATACAGGAATAAATGGAACAAATTCTCTTCATCTATAAAGATCATGTTGATTGTAGTGAATTCTTGTCAGATAATATGAGGACATTTCGGGGGAGGTCGTAGAGGTATCAACATCCTTCCACCTCTCTTAGAGTATGTTATTTTAACTACAAAAAAGTAATTGACAATGAATACAAAATGTGACTCCTTTAGAGTTAGGCATTCCATTTTGTATGGAGATACACTGAAGGGCTATTTTATCAAAGATACTAAGGGAAACCAAGAAGCTGATGGTGAGGTTAAGGACAAACACTAAACTTGTTTTTCCACACAGAAGGTTGTCTAATCGGTAGCATTTAGAAATGTTCATCTAGGTGACTATATTTGCTAATCATGAATTTTTCTCTGAGAAATAAATAACGAGCATGGAAATGCTTTCCTCTGCAGGAAGAAATTTGATTCATTCTGCTGAGTTTTAGGAAATCTACCTTTGCAGCTACCTTTTCGAGAAACACCAACCTATAGCAGGCACAGTTTTGGGAGGTGTACCTGCATAGCAGTTTTGATACTGCAATCACTTTTCTCATTGACTGCATGCATCTGATTTTACCTGTGTCCTCAACGCATGGCACTTACAGCAGAGTGGCATTTTACTAAAACCCAACAGGCATTGCACAGTCTGCATATTTGTCAGTCTCCTTCCTGATATGCTTTAAGAAAGGATGAGTTTTAAGACTCAGCTTCAGCTCAGAGGGAGAAGGCAGAGGAAGATGGTTTCATGAGTTCACTATTTAGTCTCACATAGTTTGATCATTGCTAACCATCTAAGACACCACCGAAAGTTCTCACAAAGACAGTAAAGAAAGATCCAATCAAACTGATGACACATCTCAAACCATTTCACAAGATGATAATTTTAGTCTGATTTTGTCAGAGAAATGAAGCTTCAAAAAACTTCAATAAATCATCTATTTGTAATCACACTCTCTTCAGAGACATCCTTAGATGAGCAATGCCCTCATGAATTGATTTCCTAGGAATCGAGTTATGTCTCCGAGTTCCAGTAAATGATCTGTGAAGCCTGTGGGGTTCAAATTAACATCAAAGTCGTGTGTAGCTATTTAGTGTTGTATTTGGTTTTCTTCCTTCTTGGAATCTTAACCTTAACCTGTTGTCGGTTTTCTTTTATTTTGTCTGTTCAGACGAGTTCATGAAAACCACTAGATACCCCCTGATTCTTTTAGAATAGACTGAGATATGAAAACAATTCCAGGACTTGAATTTATAGTTAAAAGCAGCCTGGAAGAAAGAGTAGAATAAAGAAGGGAGGTAGGCAGGCAGGCATGCAGACAGACAGACAGACAGGCAGGAAAGAAGGAAGGGAGGGCGGTAGGGAGGACAGAGGCAAAGAGAAAGAACAAATAAGCAAAAAATAAAAGAAGGAAAAGCAGAAGTTTTAGCTGCTAGCAAAAAGGCATATAAAATGTGACAAGAGATAGGAAGAAATATTAAAAAATAAACAGATAGGGGAAAAAGTTGAGGAAATAAACTGATTCTGAGAGAAAAGCACATGCCCAAATACACATTAAAGAGACAAGATAAACAACACTACTAGTAAAACAACAAGTTGCAAAATAGAATGTGTATTTCTGAAAAAAAAAAGAAAAACACAGCCAGCAGGAAATAATGGAGGAGGACACCAGTGTAAGTGACCCTGTGTTTACTGTATAAACTTGGACACATTTAGAATATTAAAGGGATGCTGTTAATTTCTCCTGTGGAGTACCATGCATAAAGCATCATAGACTCAGCCTCGGGTTCTCTGTAGGTCCAAACTGGCTGACAAACCTTCCCTGCTAGCCGGAGAAGGGATTGCAATGGCGCCACGGTTCCAAGTGATTTGTGATGTGGTTGACCCGATTCTCTTCCCTGTGACTCACCTCGTAGTATCACACTGATCGTGTCGACACTTGTAGGAGTGGTGAACATGACCATTCACCTGCTGTAAGATTGGCAGCTGAGACTGGTTAACACTGTTAACCACAATCACATGAGTCCAACAAAGCAGTTGAGAAGCAGAAGAAAAGAACTGACAGGTACATGACAGAGACATCTAGAGCACAGGAAAGATCCTCTCAGGCAATATCCAGATGCAGGAGTCAGAGGCCAGAGAAAACACGGCCCTCTAGAAGCTGATAATGGTGGCTGCTCAATAACTGTTCACCTGAATGCTTGAAGCAGGCCTCTGGATAGTGCAACTGCACATGATGTGAGGGTGATGGTGATGGCGCTCAGTGGGAAAAAACAAGAAGGCAATTTTTGGATGAAGACTAGATATAATACTTTGTATTTTCTAAGAACTTAGTAAAGTTTAGCAGCATAAAAAAAGCATGAGCTAGAGGAGAGAAGATGTAAGTTAATACTGGTATTTGAACAGATAGAGTGAGCATATCTATTTTTCTTTTCCCATGGACAGACAAATGCCAAGAAAACCTCTTTTCTCATCCCCTGGTGAGAAACTGCCATGTGACTGAATTATGGCTTCTCCATGGCATGTTTGGAGATTTTATGAAGCATGTGGTCATGGCCAAGGTGCTTTCACTCTTCTCCCGGAAGGATAAAGAGGGTTCAGTCATCACAGAAACAGAGCCACACGGGGGAAAAAGTGAGATGACCTTAAAAATCCAATTGGAAACATGTACTTGGGATGCTATTAGAGCAAACTATATTATCGTGTTGTTCAATTTGTGGACATTTTGAAGTATCTGTGTTCACTGCCTTGACCACCATACCCACGAAAGGCATCCAGGCAAGAAGAAAGACAATGAGAAAAGTAATTTAAAAAGGAGAAAATAAAAGAAAGGGGAAAATGAAGGTTTCCTAGAGGTAGAACAGAAGCAAGGATGGACTTAAACTTTCTCGGTGGAGTAGAAACAGAACCCTCGGATCCTCGGTGGAACAGGCACCCAGGTGGATTGTAGGATGTCTTGACAGACAGGGGGTTTTGAGCAACAGGGATTTTGAGGTCTGGAGGAAGAAGCATGCTTGGCATCCAGCTATAGAAAAGTTCACATCTGCAAGCAAATACTGTGCAGAACTTTGACTGCAGACGTTTGCAGGACACTGGGTCTCCAAGTTCTTCAAAAGAGGAATGCATTTCTTGAATGAAAAGCTAGAAAATCTATTTTCTTGTCAAGATCTTGTCAAGAAATTAGCTTCAGGGTTAGTTCTGGTTTTGTTTTTCAAACAAGAAGATAGTACCAAATAAAGGGTATTTTCTATCCTAAGAAAGTTCCCTGTGAGATACTGTATTAATACTTATCAAGAATATGGTCAGTTCACTCACCATAGAACTGTGATACTTAACCATCTGCAAAGCCAGCTCTGGGAAAGAGGTGTAAGTGCCTATTGAATTACCTGGTTCAGATAAGGATCTATTTTGTTTCTCCACCTGCATTCATCAACCACAACCAAGATTAATCACACAGATTATTCAGTCTGTAAGCACTTACATCAATTGTATGAAAGACAATGTTAAGAGAATTTCTTAAGTTTAGGAGCAAAGAAACCATTGAATGGTTGTGGAAAGCAGCACTTTGTAAGTTGTATGCATTGGAACCTATAAAGAATTTTATATGGTAGAGCCCACATCAAATTTATTCAAAATGCCTATATTAAATGAAATTGCATTATTCCAACTTACAATTAATCACACAAACTCATGAAAACACACAAGCAGCACTCTGTAAAAATCTGTTACATTTATACAGTAGAAATCTGCCACTTATTTGGGGAGAATTATGCAGTGTGCTTCTTTATTATACACCAGATTATCCTCACTATGGAATCAGTTCTGTTACAACTTGCACTAGACACTGACAGAACATTGGAAAACAGTACATAAATATATAAATTATTTCTAAGTATGTGATAAATGGCAAGCCAACAATTTAGATAAGAAGATTAAAGAACTGAAACAAGTGGTTTATTTTACTAATAGGACAATTCAAGAGCATTGGGCAGACAAAGGTTGAATTTCATGAAGGATTTGTACATTTCTAAGAATTATAGTTAATGAGTATGAATTAAAACATCTCCCAACACATCTTTTTTCTATTCTAGTGATGTGAGAGAGTAGATTTTCTAATGGAACCTCAAGTGAATGGATGAATGAATTAATACCCAGACAGGCACAAAACTAATTAAAATCTTGTAACATAGATTTTGTAAATGAATCACTACACTAGAAAGAAACTAAGGTGATCATTTGTAGGCTAATTAGAAATAGAAATCTAGACAGGGAAGTCAAATTCTAAAACATGTCTCACCTAGAGGATAGTATCTAAAAATGTTGAACTAAAGCTGATTTGTTAATAGTCACTCAATGTAGAAAAAAACAACAAAAACATCAACAAGGGCCCTAAAAACATGTGTACCTGTCAGCAGAAGTATTTCCAGAGAGCACTGAAAACTAAAGCTAAATCCAACCCATATCTTCAGGTGATCAATACAACACAAATAAATGTAACATAGACACACACATGCACACGCACACACACGCGCATGAACACACACACATATATACACACAGAAATTATATCAATCAATAATTTAAGAAAACAAGAATACATAGACCTCACATTCAAACACTTTACATGACAAAAGTAAACAAACACATAGTAAGCCAGAGATAATTTTAATACTAAATGTGGAAGAAGCAGTTCAAATTTTCTTTGGAAGATTTTCATATGCATTGCCCGGTTAAAAGAGTTGCCAAGAAAAGACATCTAGGTACATCTGCGCTCGCAGCCCAATGAAAGCCAAAAGCCATACAATGAGTGATTGTTGTCCTTAATGTACTATGTTATCTCTCATCACTTTTGCTGTCCCTTCGTTATCTCATATTGTTACAGTATTTCAATTTGTTATCTGATATATTGTATATACGCTTCATTGGTTATTTGAAATTGGATAGGGAAGGGGGAGAAACAACATGAGTGGCTGGGGTGGGGGAGGGAAATGAGAACCAAGACATGAGAATGGGTATCAATGTTTGTGAAGTAATGCACCTTCTATCTGGTGAATATAATGTAACCCTGCTATTAATTACAATAAAATATATAAAAAGAAAAAAGAAACATTGAACATAAAGCTATTTGGGGGAATCAGATGCCAATTACACTTCACAGAGAATATTAAATATATGCATTTCATATATTTAAAGAAATGAAAGACCATCAGGTGCTGGCAGTCTACACCTGTAATACAGTTCAAAGCCAAACTGGGAGGGCAGTAAAGTCCTTGAGAATTTGATCACCAGTTAAGCACCAGAAAGACAGAAGTAGAGCTGTGGCTCAAATGGTAGAGCATGGTAGAGCTGGAGCCTTAAGCACAAGAGAGAGAGAGAGAGAGGGAGAGATAGGGAGAGAGAGAGGCAGAGAGAGAGAGAGGGGGGGGGAGAGAGAGGGAGAGAGAGGGAGAGATAGGGAGAGAGAGAGGCAGAGAGAGAGGGGGGGAGAGAGAGGGAGAGAGAGGGAGAGAGGAAATAGAGAAATTAAAGATCAATTTTGAAATAAAATGCATCTGCAGGGTCAGGACTTATTTTGAGTCATAATCATATGTATTGCAGGACTGGGATGGATGGGGATTAGAAGAACATAGACACCCTTGTTTATGTCAACGCTCCTGCCTGGACTTAAGAACTGAGGGGTGGAGGTTTTGAGGAGAGCAGAATCTGCAGGCTCCTTTCTCCGTGCAGTGGCTCAACTTGGGAGAACTTCTGACAAAGGCTGCTATTTTAATTCTTGTCGAATCCCAAGAATGATTACTAATAAGTACTATAAGTATAACAATTTCTGGCAATACAACTGACTAGAGGACTTCTTGTCACCAGAACATGAGCAGTTCCATGCTGGGATTATTTTCTTGGAAAACGAGTGGCTACCTACCCTTCTATGGGGGCTTGAAGGAGGTTTTCTGAATTCTGATTTTATCTTTGCTCATGTTTGACATTATGTATCTAGAAATAAAACTACGCATTCAGTTTAATAATTTTTTTAATTGAGAAATAGCCTTATGTTAAAGAAGGTCATTGGACAATAGTTTGAGAAGTATATTTTAAAAATAATTTATAAGGTTAAATGCCTTCAAGCTTTGAAAATAATGAAATCTAAATTTAGAAATAAAAGTTTGATTTCAGCCACTTTAACTAAACACGGCAGCAAGGCCGGGGGACAGAGGCAGGAAATGGGGAAATTGACGGGAAGGACAACTTAGTGAGGTATGTCAAATCCTATTAGCCCAGGTCCTTTTCTTGGCTAGGAGAAAGACAGTGCTTCTGTTGTCTTGTCCTCATGGCTAGACTTCTGTCTTTATCCTCCATATTTATTTCATTTGCACATTAGTCTTGTTTCCACATTTGCCATGCTGGGTCAGTTTCACCCTTGACTTTATTTTTTATGATGTGCTTTGACAACTGGAAATAATTTTTGTCACATTGTAGAGTTCTGTACTGAAAATTTTATGATTTAGTGTCTATAGCAAGTAGTGGTATCACAATAAGATTTTTTAAATGTATTCCTGTGTTCTGGAGGAGTATGTCTGATTACCTGGGTTCCTTTGAAGGTTGATGACATGCAAAGATCGACTTGAGGTTTCTTACCCATGTAAAGTAAACCATTTAATCTTGAATGTGTACATACCCATCTGAACTATGTGATAGTTTATCATTGGTTCACATTCAAATGCCAGACACTTTTATTAAAATACTGGCAGGTTAGATCTTAAGTTCGATGGTTCGTCATTTGCTATTACTGATGCCTTGCACATAGAGTAAATATGGAATTCAGGAGAATTTCATGTAGATCATCTCATGTGCTTCACATAATATTCCTGACAGCTGGCTAGAGAGATACTAGTACTTTACCATCAGAATAGGAAGAGAGACTCAGTTGGCTTAATGGATTTGTCCTAAATAACTCTCATAATGCTGAAATTCTGCATTAAACAGTGAGAAAAAGGGAAGGAAAGAAAAATCTGACACCTTCACAAGTTGTGTGTAGCCCTCCAGTGCACATTTTCTGCCAGAAGGAGAGGCCCTTCTCACTCTCTTTTTGGCTCTGGTAGCGTTGTTGTTGTTGCTTGTTTGTTTGTTTTGTTTTTGCCAATCCTGGGCCTTGAACTCAGGGTGTGAGCACTGTCCTTGGATTTCTCAAGGCTAGAGCACTACCATTTGAGCCACAGCACCACTTCTGGCTTTTTTTTTTCTATGTATGTGGTACTGAGGAATCAAACCTGGGTCTTCGTGCATGCCAGGCAAGCACTCTACCAATAGGCCAAACTCCCGGCCCCTCTGGTAACGTTTTTTTTGGCAGCTTTCTTCCTAAAATGATACGTTTCATTTTCTTCTTCACCTTATATTTTATTTTGTGTTGTTTCTGTGTGTTTATTTGGTTTTCATTTTCATCCTTTAAAAATTCTCTGGATGACAATGTCACTATCAGAGGTTTTGTTATACGTTTCAGAGATACGGGAAGATCAGTACTGATTTTGGAAAATCTGCATAACAAAAGATAATGACAATAATTCAGAGAGGCCAGGCAATCTGAGCAAAAATTCAAAAGCAGTGGGCTCAGTCCATATGAATGGAATGTGAACTGGTGGGATGTCTGAACGAATATTTAGATTCTTGTCTTTAAAAGAATACAAGGTAGTGGTTGGCAGTTTGGCCTATTGGGAGATTGCTTGCACAAAGCCCTGGATTCGATTCCTTGGTACCACATACATAGGAAAAAGCTGGAAATGGTGATGTGGCTCAAGTGATAGAATGCTAGCCTTGAAGAAACTGAAGGACCATGCTCAGGCCCTGAGTTCAATGCACAGTACTGGCAAAAAAAAAAAGCAACCAAGAATTACAAGGTAAAGGGAAAATACTACATTTACTTTAAGAAATAGGCAGTTGGTAAAATATCAGCATGAAAGTTACAAGCAAGATTCCTCATTGTTGAATATTGAGTCGAAAGTCCTAATTCCCTGCTTTATTCTATTTTTTAAAATGTAAGAGTAATTTCATGAATTCAGAAAAATTCTGCCCTGTAATGAAAATGTCTAAGATATATAAATAATATATAAATGATACATCAATAAATGCCATTTCAGGGGATAGTTCAAAGCATATGGTAATTGAACAACTAATTGAATATTAGAAGAATTTTCAGTAAAATGCTATAAGTTTTGAATTGAATTTGTGTATATAGAAGTTTTAGGAATCTACAGTTTTGTCTGTGTTAGGTTTTAGAGCTGCAGGCATGGATTTCAGTTTTGGATAGCAAACACTTTTAGTTTGCTTCCAACCATGCATTTTCAAAAACTTTTAAACAAACTTTATCTTTACAAACATTCTGCTGAAATCGTATTTTTACATGCTTACATTTTTATTCTCTCAAATTAAAGAGAGATATGACATCATTAAAATTTTACATTATTAGTACTAGAAAAAAAAATAAGGCTAGATATTGACTGATCACTCATTTCCTCTTTATTTCTAAGAATATTAATCTTGAAGTTAGGTTTAATTTACTGAAAAATATTCCTAGAAAAATAATCCAATTTATTTTTAGTATGACAATAAATTGACTGTAAAAGTATATGGATTATTTTAAAAACTGGTGCAACATTTCACATGGATTAATAACAGATAATAAATAGTTGGTAATTTCATCAAAACCTCAACAGAGGAAGGGGATAAAGGAAGAGAGCAGGTCATGCTTTCATCAAAACCATTGTAGAAGATAGTTGGCCTGCTACAATTATTCTTTTCTCATGAAAACTTCTTTGAGAGACATAATGGCCACGGTCATTTCATTTTGTAATTTATTAAGCAGTCTGAGGGTGAACGGAGAGTTTCAATTTGAGGTTATGGTTATAATTACTAACTGCAAGATTCCTGTTGCCTTTCATTAAATAGTTATAATATTTAATTGAGGCTACAGGGCATCTACGCACAGCATAGCGGCATACATAATTATCAGTACACATAAAAGAAAACTGAGGGTACTTTTGAACACTGAAAGAGATTATCAAAAATTACATTTTTAATTTAACTTTTGACTTTAATCTTCTCAGTGATTAAATACACATCTTGCAGGGTTTTTCTCCCCAGCAAATGGAGACATTAAAATAATAAATGAACCATAAAGTGAAAAAGGGTAAAACAACTTTGCTCTGTAACATAAACGCATAGATCTAATGAGCATGTACAAATTATACTATGTTTTTATTTTCTGACTGCTTTATGAGAAAGGACAGCAGGTGACATGGGCAGTCCATTGCCACTAGCCTTGCTGGGAAGCATTCTCCTCTCATAAGCTTCCACAGTACTGGGATCAAGAGAGAAAATAGCTGGATGGCCTTTGGCCCAGCCCTTTGGTCCCACAACTTTACTTCTAAGGACTACTTATCTCTTTGACCAGTGGAAACTACTAAGAAGGGAACATAAAAGAGACTTGGCCTCTCTGTGTGAATCTCTTTGAAGATTGCCACCTTCCAGGTTAGCCTTTAAGGGAAACTGAAGATATTAGGAACCTGAAGTGAAAGGAAAGTTTGCTCAGAGAAACTTCTCTGCTAACAGTTCCCTTAGGAGATGTGAAAAATCCCTAATTATAGAAATAAAAGTGGCATTATGGGAGTGAGGAAGTAACGACTGACTTCTTAAACGTGAACATGTATATTAGTTATGGGAAACTTATTAAAGCTATGAAATTCTTGAAACAAGAATGAAATGGTTTCTCTGGAATCTAAGCAAAACAATGGAAAATATTGTTGTTATTTCAAGATTTTTCTACCACTTTATATTTTAAAAGTTTCTTACAATAACTTCGTAAGCGATCCCCTTCTTACCCTGGCTGAAAAAAAAAAGACAAAGCTAGTTTTATTGTTTTAGGAATTCTGTAAAAAGACAAAGACAATTTTTTTGTTTCAGTTATTATTTACATTTATTATTACTATTTTTATTATAGTTGTTAACATTTATTTTTGGAAAGATGGGAATAAATGCTTGATTACCTGCTGCCAGTAAAGTTTGTCAATTACACTTAGAGCCTTGTGGAGCCAGGTTAGCTCTTTTGACAACATATCCAGTTTGAAGAAGAAAATTAAAGTAATTTTTAAGACATAAACTCAGACTTAAAAACCAGAGTTTGATAATTGTAGGAGAAAAGAAGCATACACTATATGGTTCGTTTGAGGTTTATGATTCTTAATGGAAAATATCATGGTAGGTGTATCATTGTGGTTTTAGGTGATACACAAATAACCATAGACAATATTGTTCAGGTCAGCCATTTTTCTGTCTCACATGACCTTTAAGGAATAATCACAATGACCAACCTGTAAGTCATGTGAGCCCCTGGTATAATACAGAAAGTTCCTTCTGCTGATACATTGAAACAAGATCCCAGAATGTGAGTCACGTATATTTTCTAGGATGACAATTTTCAGGTGAAGAACACCCTGTGGTACAATTTAGTGAGAAATTAAGTTAACTTCTGCATATGTCTATTCTTATTTCCAAATAACAAAAACCTCTCACAGACTGGCCAATTTTAGTGAAAGCAAATATTAGGGAAAGGATAAGGGGATTTCAGATGCTATATACAGTCGAAAAAACTAGGAGACCATGAGCAGGTGCTACGAACACTGTGTTACATGTGAGCATTTGTTACAGTATAGTTTGAACAAGTTCATTCCTTCATGCCGTGGTTTTAGGATAATGAAATATAGTCATAATTATACATAGTAACAGGAAAATTATCCATTTAAGAAACATTGTGATTAAATTATTTGAACATAAACAATGTAAGTAATAAACAAGATGAATGGAATGGGTGGGAGGAGGGAAATGGGGACAAAAGCATGAGCAGGATATCAATGTGTGAGAAGTAATGCACCTACTATCTGGCAAATATCACTTTAACCCCTCTCTATATAACAATAAAAAAGAAGTACCATTCATCATTTGTACTCCAAATTTTAACCTTTGCATGTTATTTTGTCTCCACACTATTCTTGTGAATTATTCAAAGAAGCATTTTCAGGCTGTAGCTGGGATAACAGAATAACTCAAACAAGTATGTAGTTGATCTCAGGACACAGCGCTGGTTAGTGGTAAAACAATTAGCAATAGCCACAAGATTGGCTTGGAATATTCCTTCAATTTGGAGATCCTCAGGGAAAATGGAAGATTTGTACAGCTCACTGAAAGCTACTACTGCAGGGGATCTTGGGGCTTATGTGTAAGTTTACGCTGATTGTAGAAAAGCTTTTTATTAGCGCTCAATAAAGAATCATGTTTTTACATATTTGCAGATAGTCCTTCCATCCTCAAAGTGAAGGCAGCAAAGTTCTTCCTCTTCTCTTGTTCAAGAGAAAACTTCACAGGCATTAGGAAAGGCAAGCTGGCATCACATCAGCATCAGCATTGAAAAAGGTGAGGTTACTACATTTCTGTTCTGAAGGCAAATCTTTTTTTTTTTTAAATTTATGTTACTCAGTGGCTAGGGATATTTACCATGGGCTATCTACTTTCCTACATATTCTACACAGAAACAGCTAAGCCAGGGCTGTCACACTTCTCATGGTACCTACAGAAAGTGACAGTGTTGTCCCAACACACTTCAATTACTGGTACTGGAATCTCATGTATGGACATTCTGGTTAGAGAGGTGCAGGCATGATCAGGCCATGCACATTGCATTGGGTTTTATTTAGTTGTTTGAAACGAATGTGCCACGCATCACTAAAGTTATAAAGAAAAGCCCCTAGAGCAAGAGGGCTGAACCTCAAGCTGAGAACCTAAACTCATTTCTAGTTTGTGGCTGCAGCTATTTATTATCTAATGGCATTTCTATGAATTATATTAACAAAAGTATTACTTAAATATATTTGTTTCCAAAAATTCAACTGAAAAGATAAAAATCTATTACTATTTGGTTTAATAGTCACAGACCAACTAAAGTATATTAAAAAAAGAAAACAGAAAAATACCAGAGATATTTTACTTTATAATAGAATTTTATAGGAAAAAATAGTAAAATTCAGTAAAGCCATTAAAATATTTGTATTCTTTGCTTATATTACCTTTCATTTTAGATGGAATATAAAGTTTTCTCCATGTATTCCTATAGGAGTGTTTTACGTTAGACTATCTTCTGCCTTTCTCACAAAGGATCCCTACAAATTGCCTAAAAATCAATTCCAAAAGTTATAATTTACTTTTCATTTTGAATCCTGCTTCTGAAAGATCATTTATATATTTGAAATTCACTTTTAAAATTTTTTCACTCACGTCCAATTTCTTCGGTGAACCAAACTGATGGGTTAATTATTAGAGCACCTCAGAGCCCCAGCCATCATTAGAAGTTGGCTATCATTTCAAATGCATTCCACTCTGTAATTTCAGCCGCTCAAACAAGGTCACATCCGCCAGCTGGACAGTCAATGAAGAGCTGTTTCAAAATAGACCGAGAAAGACATGGAATGATGAGCACTTCTCTTCATGGGACAGGCCCTGAATATCCGGACTTAAGGAGAAGTGGGTGGAATTCTCATTGCTAGGGACAACTGTACACCTGTAGCCACATCTCCTGGTCTTACTGAATATTGATTCCCAGTTTAATAAAGAAGGGCAACAACATGTACTGGACCGAGTCACTAGTAGGTTAGAAAGCACTGGAAATCTCTGGAGTATCTTTAGTTTCAAGGCTCAGCAATGGATCCTCATGACCACTGAATGATAACTTATGCATATGTAGTTGAACTGGGCTTCAGGAGACAAACCAAGTGATCTCATAGCAGCAGGAACTATCTCAGCTTGGAAGGTATATGGGTCCAGGTTATCAGAGCAGGAGATCCATTGTTCAAATCTGTGGAGTATGGGATTTGTAAGTATAATAGTAGCTCACAAGACCATCTTATAGGTTCTACTCATGCTCACGGGCAAGACTGAATCCAAGCACACGTGGAGACGGGAGAGCCATTCTCCCTGGAGCTTTTATATTTACCTTTTGCCCTTCATAACTCAGTTTCAGTGAGTGAATTACATGACTTTGCTAATTTATTTTTTGTGCATAATGGGAAAAATAATTATTTCTGAGGCTTTCAACAGTATTTTAGTGGCACATGCTTTGCCCCTGTGATTGGATGATGTCTCTCCCATACTAATTTATTGGGTGCTCTTTTCCTGGGCTAAATCAACTATGTTTGTTGCCTAACATACACACTTCAATGATTCTTGGACAGCTGAAACACGGAAGAATCGAGAATCTATGACAAACTAAAGGTGAGCAAATACTGTCATTATTTTGAAGTTACGCTGTGAAAAAATTGAACACTGAAGCTTGGGATAGAGATGGGATGGAAAGAGATGCAGGAGAAAGATGGAAGGAGGGACACTGATAAAGATTCAATAGACTCACTAACGGATTTCTAAAACTTTTACTGAATCCAATAACATAAAGTTAAGAAAAAGGATGTATGATGCACTAAATAATTCAAATGACTGTGTGCTTTCTAAATTGAGAAGTCTTTTTTATATCCCTGAGACATAGATGGATATATCTGATGTATTTTCTCAGTTATGAATATTTTCTTTTTAATTTTCCCTTTTGTACCAGAATTTTAATTTCACCATTTAAGTGTTCTTTCCTGTACTTGTCTCCAAAATCACACAAATAATAAATTGCTTATAAGAATTTTCTCTTAACAATATTCTGTTCTTTTAATAATCATAAAAATACAACTTTCAATATTTACCAACTTGTACTATCAAGCACAGGATTCAAACTTATTCCAGTATAAGCGCAGAGTAAATGCTATATATGATTAAATCTTCTTTTCATTACCCTTCTACCTTATAATCATTCTTAGTTCATAAGTTCCTTCAAAATTTCTTTTTGTATTTTGTCTATTCATATTTGTTTTTTTGCTCTGAACTTCTTTAAAACAAATAAAACCCAGGGCAAAACTTTTGCCTGGATAACTTGAGAAGTTTGATTTGTTCCACTTGCATTCATGCTATTTAATTTGGTTTGCTTATCCTAGCAAGTCTAGAAGTTAAACTTTCTTTTAAAGAGATCACTTTGGAAAATCCAGCTAAACAAGTTCAATTCAAATGTTTCCTTCAGAAAATGCCCTCGGGAAAGCATTCACGGAAGTGACTCCATGGGTGCATCTGCTACTTGTTTTACATGCTTGGTGGCTTTTCAGTTGTCAGAAATCAGTGTTTCTCTTTACTGCACAGAAGGAGTCAGAGGCTTTCTCTGGGCTTCCAGTACTGCAAATGTGGGTTAGGCATTTGACTGTCCTTGCCCCAAAGGAGTCCTGAAAACACCACTTGATTCAGCCTCACAAAGGACTGCATTTACTGAAGCCTTATTTTAAAACAGACACAGGTGACAGCTCCATTATTCTTGCACGTTCACATGCATTCACAGCTGTTTTTATTTATCCTGGCTGTATGGGCACACATTTGTAGTAATTATTAGTTTCTGATGCAGTTAAATAGTTCCAATGCTTATCAAGACTGAATTCAATTATCAGGATCACACTTTTACCCTCCACCTCTTTGGCCGTGCTTTCTTTAGGAAATTGCCACAACTAAGATATCTGGACTTCATTTCACCTAAAGTGGTCCTAGGTCCCTTCTCTGTTCCTCCTTAAGTGGCCCCTAACATTTCCCCCTTTTACTTAAATTCTAAGTTAATTACAACTACAGAAGAGATTGCAAAAATAACTTTTGGCTGCAAGAACTATTACGAAAATATGTACAAATTGCTTGTGGAGTCTTATTGTTAGGGTCTTCGTGTTGGTTTTTGGATGGTAGGCCTAACTTTTCCTCTCTTGGCTTATTCTTTCACTGTGCTTCCATCACTGTTTTGAGAAGTTAAAATAAAATGATGGAGTTTAGGCCTCACCAGGAAAAGGAAACAAGAGGGGGGAAATAAATAAAGGCCCATAAAACCAGGAAGATGATAACGAAGTTATCCAAACTTGGTGGAGAGATTAGGAAAACGTTTGAACCACAGGAGTTTTAAGATGATTTTGATTTGCCTGACATAAAAAGTGATTATACCTGAAGATATCATGAAGTTCATTGCATGAAAATAAATACTTGATATTTGTCTCTAGAATTTATACAGAAGTGAAAAAACATCACAGAAGTGTTGATTTGCTTTTTTAATGCCGCTGTTTAAGGTGGCAAGCAGACCAGAGGTGGGTCAGGCTGTAAAATGCAGGCAGCATAATCAATCACTCCATTGCCTCAGGCAACCACAAAGATGTTCACTGAGTGGCTATGTTTCATAGCAAAAATCCACGAATATTGGAAGAAGTTATGGAACCGCATAAGAAAGCAGAAGAAAAAATAGAAAACTAGTGCAAAATGTAAAGTAATCAATGATGGGAGTAGATTTTTCTTCTGTCAGATAAAGATTATAACATTATTTAGTTGTAGCCAAAGGGGCTTTAAAATACTGTTCCTTTAAAAAATTATTCTCCTAATTATTTTAAACAACACTTCCACTATTGTCAGTGTTTAAACATGCATAATATCAAGATATAACTCCGAATTGTATATTTATGTATCAAACGGAAATGCTAACAATGGTGCCTTTTCTAGGAAGAGAGTCAGATGGATTCACTGTGATTTACAGTGATTTTACTGCTAATGATATGACTCTACCTGCCTTTAGTTTCTGATCTCTTCTTGAGTTGTTGCCAGGGACTCCTTTAAAACATTTTATTTTCCTCCACACAACCATCTTTTTCGAACGTTTACCCTCTTCTAATTTAAGTCTTGTCCTAATACATTTGCCTGAGAAAGGAGCTACAGTTGGTAGAAAACTTTTCTGAAGGAAGGATTTGAGGGAAGCCTCATTCCTGTTATAACTCCTACTTCATTCATAAGTGTGCAGTGTTTTAAGTACTTGATGTGTATATTTGGGGGTTGGCACAGGCAAGGGTGATTATAGAAGTTACTAGCTAAAGATCTTATTAAAATACTTAGTCGTTTAGTAACACACCTTAGTGAGTATTAAGGGCACCTCATGACAACACCCAAATCTCTTAAATAGAAGTGTTTGTTGTTGTTTTTTCTTTTTTTTTTTTGGCCAGTCCTGGGCTTGAGCTCAGGGTCTGAGCCCTGTCCTTGGACTTTCTCAAGGCTAGAGCTCTACCACTTGAGCCTCAGCACCACTTCCAGCTTTTTTCTATGTATGTGGTACCAAGGAATGGAACCCCGGTCTTTGTGCATGCTAGGCAAGCACTCTACCACTAGGCCAAACTCCTGGCCCCAAATAGAAGTTTTTTGAAATATGAAAGGGAAAAGAAGGAATGAGTTGTCACACTACTTTCTATTTACTAAGTAGTAACTTTTAATTTCAATTCAAAAGGAATATTTTAAAACTTGATAAACCTGGAACAAATCTCTCCATTGAGTTTTACCCTTTTATGAAAGACTAGGGAAATACATTAAATTTCCCTTAGTCCTTTCAGAATATACTTTTACTCCCTGTACTCATCTCTACCAAAATATATCCACTTTGATCTATTACAAAAAACCGAAGTCATTTATGCCTATACTCCCAATTCCCATGGAGTGATATTTCTCAGCAACATTTAGAAAGCCCCCTCTCATCTTGAGGCTGAAGAAAGTACAATTTTTAGCTTTCAAAATAACTTACTATACTAGTTCATTTTATGCTACTGTAACAGAGTGCCTGAGGCTGTTATTTTTCTAAAGATAACAGATTTCTTCATGGCAAAGCTAAGGGAAAATTCTCAAGTTTAATGATATCTCATATACTATTAGAAGAAGGAAGACAGGAAATAAGAGCATAAGGAGGCTGTCTTTTTCTTTTGTAATAACTCTCTAAGAAGAATTTACTCTTAATCCTTTCCAAGGGCTAAACTCGCATGTCCAAATAACCAAACACTCAGGCCTTCTTCAAAGTTCTACGTCTCCATAACACAATTAAGGTGGTCAGATTTCCAGCACATAAATACTTGACTGACAACTTCAGCATATCCAGACCATGGTACTTTTTTCCCAGTATGCAAGATCACTTCAAGTCAGCATGGGAAATCTAGACTTCCTTCCTTTGTGTTAATATCTCATTTATTTCTGAACTACTTCTGGTCTACTTTGTGGGGGCATTACTGATTGTAGGACTGTTTAATAGGCTGTATAGACCTTTCTTCTGCCCAAACCAATTGTCTATAAAAATATATTTGACCAAGTTATTTATAGTAAACTTTAGATCTGACAGACAACTATCTCCTTTCAAAGGACTGGTGCTGGTAGATACAAATAACATAAGAGAAATAGACAAATGTTAAATTGTGAAACAGCAAAGGGGATACTTTATGGAAATAAACTCACAAGATAATAATGTGAATTTGACAAGGTGATAATTAAAGTCCCAGATAGATCTCTGGCACATCTGTATGCCTTTCAGTAAAGTTGGTTAGCATATTAACTACTGATGGAGTATTCTGGAAAATATTCATGGGATGTAAAACTGAAAATTGTTATTCAGTTCAATTTGTATAATAAGTGTAATAAAATGCAATGCATGCAATATTACACAAGAGATACTAAACTCCATTACAGGCATTTTAAAGGCCAAGCACGATCCTTAGGTGATGATTTTTGCCTTGAAAATCATCACATTTAAGTATGAATCTTCATATTTAAGTATGAATTGCTTTCATTTGCTGCTGAAAGGAAATTCTGCATAGGTTTAGTGCACTGTGAGGGCAATACATTTTTATTTTGAATGAGTTGAAAAACTTTGGGATAGTATTTTGATGTACACACATGCATGTAAGTATACAACATTACCTTAATATCTAGTTTTTTCCTATTTGTCTTTCAAGGAGATGGCATAGAAGATATATAGAAGATATAAACTCACTATGAAACACATCTAATTTCAAATTTTCACCACTGATCTAACATACTGGTTCTCTTCTTCAATAGTAAATTCGATTATATATAAATTCTAATTTAGACATTCACTGGAGAAAACATATCAATATAATAATAAGAAAATGTATGAAGAGATATGTGTGTGCCCACACACTGAGGGTGACAGAGATAATATTTGAGAGTAACCTTTGATGTCACAACCTTCCACGAATGAACTTTCTTGTAACAGCAACCTAGGTTATTTAAAGAGCATTTGTGTGCTATTGTGTAACCCCTCCCCCGCCTCCCCCACCAGGACACATACCAAGTACAGGGTCTGTTAGCCAAAACCTCTCCTGCTGAGCCAGTCCCAACCTTCTCAACTCCTCTCCTCCCCCATGTCAACCCTCTGATGCACAAGAGGAGGAGCATGTGTCAGATATTTGGGGTCTTGGACACCAAATCGACTGATTTTCCTCTTTCCTGGGGATATCTCAGTTTCTGGGGAAACTTGCACAGGCTTCCCTGGTGCTGATTACCAAATGGTCTCAGGACCATTTAAATACAGACGGCATGGATGATGCAACTTTTCCCTTATATTAATTACCTTTATCATTAATGAAAGTATTTTATAGCTTTTGTTGATAGATTTCATTTTTGTTAAGACCACTGACTTTTAAATGATTTCCTATTTTTTGCCAGTCCTGAGGCTTGAACTCAGGGCCTGAGCTCTGTCCTTGGGCTTTCTCATGGCTGGAGCTCTACCACTGGAGCCTTAGCATCAGTTCCAGGAGTTTTTTCTATATATGTGGTACCGAGGAATCAAAGCAGGATTTTCCTGCATACTAGGTAAGCACTCTACCGCTAGGCCAGACTCCTGGCCCCTGATTTCCTATTACAACCATTCACCTGTGATGTGTTACCAGTGTGTGCACAAATATATAATATTTGTAATGCATTCTAATGTATACGTGGAATCCTTCCATTTTGCTCTGTCTTTGAATGTCTAATGGGTCCCTACTTTTTCCACTCTGCTGCATTAAGTATCCTTTGGCATACAGATGACATCACATTTCACTGAGATTTTCCTTAAGTGTCAGGGTATTGCTGTTAATACTTGCTTTATGACAAAATTATCCTCATATCATAGAAATGTATGAATCCTCAAGAAATGTGTATCAGGCTTTCTACAAACCATATCTGTGCAGATCATTGTGTAGCAGTTTTCAACACGTTCTTAGGACACACTCACATCTAAAGAGGTATACGTTTTATGTCACCTGATTCCTCTCATCCCTAACCAAACTCCTCTGTCCAGAAGTCTACCAATAGCTTAATGGGCCTCTTTAAAAGAAATTCAGAAAAGGCAAAATCCTTTCCAGTTATTAGCTAAGATTCTTTTTTTAACTCTTTTAAAATTATATTTTTGTTATCATTAAATAATTGTACAAAGAGATTATCACTCAACATGTCAGTTTGTAAGTACAATACAAGCAGTATATATTATGTTTTATGAAAAGGACACTATTTTGTTTTATTAGAATGTACTTTAAACAAAAGAAGCTTTTCTTCATAAAAACAACAGTTGTAATTAGTGTTTATTAAACAAATGCTATAACTTACTGATACTTTCTCAGAATCTGCAGTCCAGACTTGATTCTTTACAGTTAGGGTTATCCTTGCAGCACTGAGTTCTCACAAAACACTTGCTGGCTTTCACTGGCCTGCATACTTCCGGGGTTTCTTACTCTCCTCACACACATTTCCAGCAGGGCCACTTGAAAACTTTGGGAACAAAAAGACCAGATTTGAAATTTAACTGGCTGAGTCTCGACCTGTCAATATTCTCTGGATATATTGGTGACTAAAGGTGAAAAGGAATTGACAACTAGCAAGGTAAGTAAGCCCTTTGCACAGAGACAGCACAAATATTCTGAACAGTAGAAATGAGCTATATATCTATATTTATATATATCTATATATACCAGTAGAAATGAACTGTATATCTATATCTATATATCTATATATACCAGTAGAAATGAACTATATATCTATATCTATATAAGTATATATAGATATATATCTAGCTATAGATAAAAATGTTTTATTTCTTTAAAAATATAATTGCTTGTTCCCATCAGAAATGAAACACACTCTGTCATTTCATCGATATTATCAAATATCTTATTCATTAATGGTTGAATCCCATCTTGGTGGACTATTCCTTTCAGAAATTCTTGTATCATTCTCATGGCATATTGAGTATGCGTTGGGTAAGAAACACTTCAAAGACAATTTTGCAGGAAGTTGGGCCTTTACAACATTCTGTCATGAGAAAAGCGACCATTACTGAACTTCTCTGGAAAAAGGCTTAGCCTGTAAGTCCTTGTGGCCAAAAAAAGTGGTTTCCCCTTGTGGAAGCCATATAATGAATGATTGTTGTCCTTAATGTACTATGTTGTCTCTCATCTCCTTTGCTGTCCCTTGGTTATCTCATATTGGTATAGTATCTCACTTTGTTATCTGATATATTGAATTTCTTTGTATTTGGATATTTGAAATTTGATAGGGAAGGGGGGAAAACCAAGACGGGTGGGGGGTGTGGGGGGGGAGGGAAACGGGTACCAAGACACGTGAAAGGGTATCAATGTATGTGAATTAATGCACCTTCTATCTGGCAAATATCATGTAACCCTTTTACTAATTACAATAAAAAAAGAAACACTTCAAAGGCAATTTTGCAGGAAGTTGGGCCTTTACAACATTCTGTCATGAGAAAAGCGACCATTACTAAACTTCTCTGGAAAAAGGCTTAGCCTGTAAGTCCTTGTGGCCAAAAAAAGTGGTTTCCCCTTGTGGACTCTGCGGTCCTCCCATCGTGGGGTTACACATCCCACTGTGCGTGACCCTCACATATCTCCTCGTCATTTGCTCTGGGACCTTTGCTCAACAGAGATTTGAGTGAGGGCCATGTATGTGCGCTTCTGAGCTTCCACATCTCCTGCCTTCATGAACCCCAGAATGAGTGGGTGAGTGCAGCTGTCGTGCACCCATCCCAAACCTGGGATGCTCCAACACCTCTTTATGTTAAAAGCTCTGGAGAAACTAGGAATCCATGGAACGTTTCTCAGTATAATAAAGGCTGTGTATGACCAACCCACAGCTAGCATTGTACTTAATGGTGAAAAGCTAAGGCCATTCCCTCTAAAATCAGGAACGAGACAAGGATGCCCACTCTCTCCACTCCTCTTTAACACAGTATTAGAATTCCTAGCCAGAGCAATAAGACAAGAAGCAAGCATAAAGGGGATCGAAATAGGGAAAGAGGAAGTGAAACTTTCTCTCTTTGCAGATGACATGATTCTGTACTTAATGAAACCTATAGACTCCACTCCCAAATTGCTTGAGCTGATTTGAAACTTTGGCAAGGTAGCAGGGTATAAAATTAACCCTCAATAATCAACTGCCTTCCTATATGCCAACAGTGAGAGGAACGAGGCAACAACCAGGAAAGGAGCTCCTTTTGCAATAGCCTCAAAGAAAATAAAGTACATAGGATTAACTTAACTAAGAATGTAAAGGACATTTTTGATGAAAACTTTAAAACCCTGAAAAAGGAAATTAAAGCAGAACTGAGGAAATGGAAAAACCTCCCATGCTCCTGGATTGGAAGAATCAACATCGTGAAAATGGCAATCTTGCCAAGGGCTATCTACAAATTCAATGCAGTACCCATCAATATCCCAATGTCATTCTTTAAAGAAATAGAAGAAGCAATCCAAAACTTCACATGGAACAATAAAAGACCCCGTATAGCAAAAACACTTCATAGCAGAAAGAAGAGCACAGGAGGAATTTCATTGCCAAACTTTAGACTCTATTATAGAGCTATAATAATCAAAACAGCCCAAGAACAGGCCTGAAGACCAGTGGAATAGAACTGAAGACCCAGAGAAAGTCCAAGGACAGTGATCAGGCCCTGAGCTCAAGCCCAGGACTGGCAAAAAAAAATGAGCAAATATGTGAATGGACAACAAGTGAATCTTCAAATCTGCACCTAAAGGACTTGTTAAAGAAACCTCCTCATATTAAATTCTAGGTAAATCATACAAATAAACAGTACCATGCTGCTGTCAGAAAGAATGACATCGCATCATTTGTAAGAAAATGGAAAGACTTGGAAAACCTCATGGTAAGTGAAGTAATCCAGACTCAAAGGAACAAAGGCTCAATGGTTTCCTCATTTGTCATAATCAGTAGAAACCTTGGGCTCTCCTGGCAGAGATTTATAATAGAGCAAAATCTAGACGCATAAGGCCGTATAGGATAACGCTAAATGAAAGGACCTCCAGGATATAGAAACAAAAGCCATGTACTGAGTTATTGTTGTCCTTAATGTACTATGTTATCTCCACTTTTGCTGTCCCTTGGTTATCTCATATTGTTACTGTATTTTATCTTGCTATTTGATATATTTTATATATGCTCATTTTGTTATTTGAAATCAGTTAGGGAAGGAAAATAACAAGATGAGGACTGGGGTTGGGGGAGTGGGAAATGGGGGCCTAAACATGAGAAAAGATAACAATGTTTGTGAAGTAATGCACCTTCTATCTGGTAAATATAATGCAACCATTTTATTATTTACAATAAAAAATATAAAAAAATAAAAAAATACTCTTCCAGGTTCAGCTACACTAGTGTCAATGGTAAGATGTCTTTGGGTTTATCAATAAAAATATTTCTTTCTTTGTATGCATACATATTATACATATATTTAATTAACATAATACATTTTATATGTATTGTACCATTATATATGACATAAAGCAAATACAAATGTACACGTGTATTTTTGGTGGTTATATATAGCTTATAAATATCCATATATATGGATTTGTGTGTGTATATTATGGTTTAATACATATATATATATAAATATATTAACAGATACTTACACTCATTCCATGCCTTGCTTATTGTGAACAATAACACAAATAACATTAGGGTACACGTACTAAAGGAATTCCACAGAGTAAGGGTCTCCTGAAATTGCCTAGAGCTAGGGTGCACCTTATCCCCTACCTTACCTCCTGAGTAGGTAGGATTATAGAGAAAAGCCACGTCGCCAAACGTATTTTTGTTTTATTAATGGATATGTATAAAATTCAGTACTAACAGAATAAGCCTAATAACAACTGACTCCTGATGGTAAGAACAATATTGTTAATCCAAATTGAAAAGGCAATCTCAGTGAGTAATACAACACATGAAAAATGCAGCACCTCTACCCCATACCTCACATGTAGGCTTGCACACTCATTATAAAACTGGCCCTGGAGGAAGAGTGCTTCCAGGAATGCTGCCTTCTCAACTGTGCTGTACTTTACCCCTGTATCTTAGGTTTCTCTTTTCTTTTCTGTCATACTTCAGTTTAATCTCAGGGCCTCACATGTGGGTGCTCTACCACTTTGAACTATGCTTCCAGCTCATCTTTTGCTGGTTATTCTGAAAGTGAAGACTCTCAGACACCATGATTTTGAACGAAGATCCTCAAAACCTCAGCCTCCTGAGTAGTGAGGAACACAAGTGTGAGCCAAAGCTGCTACCCTGGTTTAGCTTTTCCTATTTTCAGTGCAGAGATACCAGAAATACTTAGCTGACTGCAGCCAGATTTAGTAGGTAACAGCAGTGCTTAGCTCATAACAGGTTACTTGTATAAAGTGTTAAGGAGAAAGCTTGGAATATGGTTACAGTAATCATGCACATACTAGAATCAAGTATATAAATGAAATCTTATCAGTATCCCTTAGAAGACACAGCTTTGGGTTAGGGTCTGGAAGAAGGAAGAATAATTCTGAATGGAATGTCTGTTTGGGTTTATAGATCCTAACCCTAAGTGGATAGAGGACAAGAAACTCAGTGTTCTTATGAATACTAGTTACTTATTATACATTTGTGAAATAAATGACAGAATGAGTGAGTAAAGAAATGAGGTATTAGCAGATGAAAGACAAAGAGTCACATACATATACCTGGGATAACTGTTATCTTTTCCAAATGCTAGGTGGCACGCTGGCCTCTTGGCCTTTCCAATACTTCCTCCTGGTTCCTGAATGGGAAGTTGCATGGAAGATGGCCATTCAAAAACAGAACCACTATCTAGATCTCCCAAGGGCTCTAAAACCTGTGGAGTGTCTACTTCACCGCTATGCCTTCCCTAAAAGTTGCACAGAGAAAGAGGACATGAGAAGAAGCAGGGGACTTGAGAGGAGACAGAACAATGCTAACATGAGTTGGTGGCATTTGCTAAGAAAGGAGGGGATGCAGGTCCTGGAGACCTAGGACTTTTTCATGCTGTCTGCACTCTTCCTTCCTCTTCTCTTTCACTTCTCAGGGGAATTTCCATTTCCCAGGAAACTCTGGAACCTGGGTCTATTGAAGTTTTCTTTGTAATGAGATGAAAAATTGGGGTGTTGCAATCTGTGCTGGGGAGGTACGATGGGGGTCACTTGTTTCCTAACAGGGATTCCCTACGTAGGCAAGGTTGGTCTCAGGTTGATGATCCTCCTGCCTCAAACCTGCAATCACTAGGATGTGTATGTACTACCACCATTATAATTTTATTGACCATTTTCACTTAATACTATTAACCCAAAACTGTATTTACCAACACCTGTTCCTCCCCACTGGTTATGCACACACACACAAATACACACACATGGGTCTTAATAACATTAAGGATCTTAAATCACATTGTATGGGCCTTTCTCAAGGTGTAACTTGAACATGAGAATAGAACAGAACGTTTTTGAAGTGGTGAGATGTTAGAGTGCTGGCCTGGCAGTTCCATTGTCTCTTGGTTATCTAGGGCACAGACAGCTCTGTCACAGCAGCAGCACTGCAGAGGTGTAACTGTCTGCAGTGGAGTGAGGATGTCCCCAGGGGAATCACAGCAGCATTGCTCAAATGAGGCAACAGTGCAAGAAGCAAAGAGGAGCAGGAAACTTATAAAACTTCCCCAGCACGCAAAATCTATGTAAAAGGGAACTGAATCAATATAAAGGGTTCTTTCTGAATTGGGTGCTACAAGTCGATTTGAAATGTTTACAATAGATATGTCTACTTTTGTTCCTATGAAATATTGCTATTCCACGGTTTCTAGTTATTCATAGGTAAACATACTTTTTGTGGATAATGTTTACATACTTTAGAACATATGGTTGTTTAAAGTTAAGTCATTGAATATTTAAAGTAGCTCAGAGAACTAAGTGCAGACAACATTCAATTTGTTGGCAGTTAAGGTAAAAATAAGAATGCACCTAAAGCATTTCCATTTTAATAACAATGTAAATTTCATTTTGACTTTACAATATTCACAATTAATTCTTGTTAAAAAAAGAGTCATTTGCTGTTATATATCTTTTTTTAAAACAAACACATCATGGGTGAGAAAATAAAATCTATTTTTAAGTATAGATATGTAGAGAATAGACAGTGATTTAGAAAACCTTATTACTTGCTTGCTTGCTGTGTGCATATGTATGCCAGTCCTGCGGCTTGACCACAGTACCAAGGTGCTATTCCTAAGCTTCTTTGCTCATGACTAGCGCTTTACCTCTTGAGCCACAGCACCCTTTCTGGCTCTTGGATGGTTACTTGGAGGTAAGGGTCTTGGGCACTTTCCTGCCAAAGCTAGTGTGATCCTCAGATCTCAGACTCCCAAGTACCAACCAAGGGTTCTAGGCGTGAGCCACCACGCCAGGCCTACATTCTTGTTTTTAAAGAGACCTTTAAAAATTACTTATACAGATAAATTTCAGTTCAACATATGAGTTTATTACATGCTTTTATTTAACTATCATTCTACCTTTTAAAACAAGAAGTACTGGCAGTGTTTCCTCCGTGTCGCCCTCTAGTGGCAGTAAATTTGAAGGAATAAAAGAATCCTACTCATTACCCAGAGTCACTGAAAGAAACAAAGGAGCCAGTAGAAATCGACAGCAAATGATCTAGATAGATCTAAATAGTGAGAGGAAAATTAAAACAAGAAAAAGAGGTTAACTACAGGAAACACAGATAAGAACATGCAGGGCCAATATTTCCTGAGCTTTTCATGTATTTTCTAATTTAATCTTCATAAGAACTCCATCAAGACAGCATAACCTCTATTGTTATGGAGAAATTAAAAATGAAAGGACAAAATAGTGTGCCAAATAATACAATCAGAAACTATACATGAAGTGGTTAATTCCAAAGTCAATGCCCTTTTAATTTCAGCTTATAAATGAAGTTGGAAGCTTTGAAGAGATGTTGGAATGATGTTGTCCTTTTTTATTCACTGAGTGTCAGTCAACCCTGGATCAGGCATGATGAGTCTGACAGTGCCACCATTCTATGGCACGTCTAGCCACCTACTTATGCTCGTTGTGGAAGCTGGAATGAGGGGTGGACTTTACTGAGGCCTCCAAGGTTTGTAGCTCATTCTAGAACTCATTAAATCAAATGGGTTGGGGCTGGGGTCATCCAAAAATACCATTACGATTTTTCCTAAAGAAATGATTTCTAGGGCAGCGGTGCGGGCCGGCTCGGCGCCGCCATGTCCCCGGGCAGAGGCGTGAAGAGCGAGTACATGAACCGCTACCGGAGCCGCGCTGGGACGAGTTCGTGGCCTGCTACCGCGAGCTGTGGCACCGCGAGCTGTGGCGCTAAGGCCTGGGCCGAGGGCTGCTGGAGCAGGTGCACGCGCCCTGGCTCTGGAACGCCTGGGGCCCGGACCACGCCTTGGATGGCTAGATGGCTCCACCGAATCCAGCCCCGCCGCATCCCCCGAGCCCTGGCTGCCCTTGGCGCGGGTGGAGCTGGAGCGGCCTGACGCGAAGGCCAGGGACCCCGAAGACAAGGACAAGCCAGACGCAGCGCTGTCAGCATTGCCAGTGAAAGATGGAGAAGAAAAACCAGAACCCAGAACAAAAGACACATGTGACAAGACACCCACCAGTGTCAAAGCTGGGCAGCGGCCAAGCACCTTGTTTGCTCTAGAGAATAAGAAACCAGTCAGAAGTCCCCAGAGGTCTTCAAGTCAAATAAAGGATAACAAGGACCCATTTGCTCTTTATGGCTGGGGAGAGAAACAGATGGATACAGGGAATAAGAAGACCCACAATGTCTGTGGGTCCGCCTCTGTGAATGAGATTCATGAATCAGCGTTAAGAGCCAAGAACAGAAGACAGATGGAGAAAAGGAAACTGGCTGCTCAAAGACAGCGTGCTCACTCTGTGGATGTGGACAAGAGTAGGAAGGTGAAGGTCTCCTCTGAGAACCCATGGATGACAGAGTACATGCGTTGTTACTCAGCAAGGGCCTAGGACCAGCTTGTTCCAAAAGAAGAGAAAAATGAAACCAGTTGTTTGAAGAAACATGCTGAATATGCCAGGCTTTTCTTAGGGAAATTTATTTTGGTGAATATTGGTTGCCTACCTCAGTAGTAGGGAGAGAGTCAAAGCCATAGACATTTGGTTACTTACAAAGACAAGTCTCTGAATCTCTGATATTCTTGAAGGAATTTTAAAGCATCTTTATCTTTTAAGGTACACCAAATGCCTTTAAACAGCTGCAGATGCTTCCTAACAGACATCTCCTTTAGTGTAGCAGAGCCCAGTGCTTTTGGTTCTGAGTAGCGCTGCATTCTGTTGCTTGTGGGGTTGTTTCGTCTTGCAGCACAGTGCTCTATTTTTTCTTTTTAAACTATGTATAGTTTTCTTTGCATACAAGTATCAAATGAAAAATGATTTTCATTACTATAATTTATTCCATTTGTAAGGAGACTAAAACTTTGGTAGCTACTGAAAAATTAAGCAACGTATTTATTTTTCAGATTGCATCACTTTCTGTGTAGATTGTACTATTTGGGCAGGGTGAGGGTTACTTTCTCTTTCAATGATTATCTAGGCATTTATGTAGTAGTTTAATAGTTTAAATACATCTTGGTGAGTTAAGTAAATACAGAGGGTTAGAACAGTGATGAGATTTGAGTCAGAGTTTTAACTTTAATTTGCAAGGTTTGTTTTTAGAACACATGAGGTACAGTCAGTTATTGTTAGTCTGGTGTTTGGCTAGCCACGCACTCCCTGTGGACACCTGCCTCTTCTTCAGTAGCTGGCAATGGCATTTAGAATGTATAGTCGGAATTTACATTTAATGAAGCCATGAGGGCCAGGCATGGCCATCTCTGTTTTCTCTACAGAGAGCATATTGCAGTCTCAATGATGATAGATATGGATATATATATATATATATTTTTTTTTTTTTGCAGTCCTGGGGCTTGAGCTCAGGGCCTGAGCACTGTCCTTGGACACTTTGCTCAAGGCTAGCGCTCTGCCACATGGGGCACAGCACCACTTCTGGCTTTTTCTGAGTATGTGGTACAGAGGAATCAAACCCTTTGTGCATGCTACATGAGCACTCTACCACTATGCTATGCTCCCCACCCCAATGGTGGATGTTTGTTAGGCTGTCTACCATTTGATTCCTGGCTGGCAGGTGGGACAGATGCACTTAAACAGTGGCTTATTCTTCAGGGCATTTGCCTTTAGGGTAGAAAAAAATGATCTGAAGGAAAACAGGCTTCCCTCAATCCGCTGGTCTTCTCTATCCTGCAGAGAGGGATTTTGTAGAAGGATGAGTGTCCCATGGTTTCTCATGTAGACAGCCACCCTTCATCTGTGTCAGCTCTGCACTTGAAGATGCTGGGTGAGAATCTGGTGTTGGACACCAGGCTAAACATTCCCTGGATATTTTTATTCTGTATCTTGGAGGTCAGTGTTCACTTTTTAGAATACAAACTGATTTCATTCCATATAAAATTGTCACGTAGGGGCCGGGAGTTTGGCCTAGTGGTAGAGTGCTTGCCTGGCATGCATGAAGACCCGGGTTCGATTCCTCAGTACCACATATAGAAAAAAGCCAGAAGTGGTACTGAGGCTCAAGTGGTAGAGCTCTAGCCTTGAGAAAGTCCAAGAACGGTGCTCAGGCCCTGAGCTCAAGCCCAGGACTGGCAAGAAAAAAAATCACATAGTGTTGTCTTATAATATATTAAGCTTTGAAAATGCATTTTGAAGAATCATGTTTTTTTAAAAAAAAAACTTTAAAAGGTATTTGCATAGTTTTGTATAGTCTCTTTTATGTGGAGAGCTTTCTAATCACTGAAATGTATATTTAGTAAGAGGAAATTCTGTATGTTGTCCAACACAACCTTGTTAATGATTCTGGTGAATCTTAGTGTTAATCATCTTTAATTACTGCAGGTCCCAGAGTTCCTATGAATGGGTGGGATGGTGTAGGATTGTGAGAATTATTTATGTAAAGCCAGGACTCATAAGTCTGTTCTTCCCATTCAACTCAATTTCCAGTTGCACCACAGTGTCTCAGAAACATGCGTGGGGAGGTGTGGACATGCTGGTGGCAGCCAGGATTCTGAAATCTCCACATGGAGCAGCCAGGCCTTTTCTGGCGTAGAAAACAGACTTCAGTTAATATGCTCACCACTGGAAACTCCAGATGGAGGCACATGGAGAAAGCAACACTGGCTAATTTTTCCTCGTTTTTAATTAAATTGAGGACAAATGAACGCAATTTTAAAAGAATTTTGGTGTACATGAACAATGAATAAATCAATACAAACAAACAAACAAAAAAAGAAATGATTTCTAGGCTGGGAGTATGGCCTTGTGGTATAGTTTTTGCCTAGCATTCAGGAAGCCCTGGGTTCAGTTCCTCAGTATCACATATACAGAAAAAGCCAGAAGTGGTACTGTGACTCAAGTGATAAGAGTCCTAGCCTTGAGAAAGCCCAAGGAAAGTGCCCAGGCCCTGAGTTCAAGCACCGAGACTGGCAAAAAAGGAAAGAAGTGATTTCTATATCCCAGGTTCTGCACACCATTCACCTGTAACAATTCTCTATCCCCTTGAATTGATAGCCTTGTTTACATTTCCTACTACCTTTTTTCCTCTTAATCTTTTCCTTGGCATGTAATAGTCTATCTCTACCCAAAGATTAGTGATAGGCTATATTTGGTAAAACATTACTCTGATTCCAGGCAATATAGAGAAACACTGTGAATGTCTTTAAGGAAAGTTCTTAGGCAAGGAACAAGATATGACAGAGAATTCCTATTAAGTTCTAAATGTTCTCAATTTCTTTTGAAAACTTCTAATGTGTTATGCACTTTTTCTGGTGCTGGAGAGCAAACCCAAGACCTGGCACAAGGAAATCCCACCCCCTACTACTCAGTTAAATCTCCAGTGTTTTAAAGTAATAATTAAAAGTGCATTAAAAAATTAGGCATAACTGGTTAATCTTATCACATCTCCAGACAACTACTGAACCTCAAGCCTCCGAGGGACAACTGGTTGACCTCACCCTAGGCCAGACTCCACCCATAAGCCAAACTTCTGGCCAACCTCTTAATATTTTAATAAAGTAATAGAAACTTGAATTTTTTTTAAAAAAAAAAACACTGGGCAGGGCCAGGACTTTGGCCTAGTGGTTAAAGTGCTTGCCTAGCCTGCATGAAGACCCAGGTTCGATTCCTTTGTACCACATACATAGAAAAAAGCCGGAAGTGGTGCTGAGGCTCAAGTGGTAGAGCTCTAGCCTTGAGAAAGTCCAAGGACAGGGCTTAGGCCCTGAGCTCAAGCCCAGGTCTGGCAAAAAAAAAAGACTGGGCATTTGTAGCTGACTCATATAAACCTAGCTACTCAGGTGGCTGAGAATTAAGGTCATCTTTTAAGGCCAACTGTGGGCAGGAAAGTATTTGAAACACTTATCATTCATTACCAACCAAAAAGTCAGAAGTGGACCTCTGGCTCAAGTAGTAGAATACTAGCTTTGAGGAGAGAAGGATAAAGGCCGTGTCCAGGCTCTGAGTTCAAGCTGCAGGACAGTCATACACAGTCCAAAACACAACCACACATACACAAGACATATTAAAAGTAGTTCCCACTACAAAAACCTCTACATGAATATTTGAATTAAAACTGTATAGGGCAGTTTTTTTCTCAAAACTACTATTAAGTACAAAAACACTGTTGAAGTTGTTTGTTTATATTATGTCTGCAATATATGATTTACCCATTTAATAACTCTTTGAAGGCCCAACAACTATGCTGTCTTTTCCTGCTATTGGTATATTTCTCTCATCTTTTCACAAAATTTGTAATTTATTTTGAAGAAATAGGTTGTTGACTAATAATGGTAACTTTCTCTTTAATAATAATTCATGATTATTACCCAGGTCTCTGTCCTAATACACAGTGGTATTCCTCACAGGGATGCTGGATAGCTGTGCCTGTTTCTTCCCTAGCGCATTCAAGTGTTGTTGCTGTTTTTTAAATTCGGCCTTGTTATATTTCCTTTTGTCATTTAAGTTTTAACTGTTATTATAAAGGTTATGTACAAAGGGGTTACAATTTCATAAGTTAGATAAAGTATACTTCTTTTTGAACAATGTCACTCCTTTCCTACTCTTTCCCAGTTTTTCCCACCAATCCCTCAATCCACAACTTGCTATGTTTCTCAGGCTAGCCTCAAACTACTGTGTGAATGGATGCTCCTGCTTCTCCAGAACCTGCGACTAGAAAGGCATGCCACAACGTCTGCTGTTCAAATGCTTTTATTTAATGCTTTCTTGAGCAGTGCAGATGCTAAACATCTGCCAGCTTCATTGCTCTTTAGTATCATTGTTCAGAACTACACATTGGGAAATTCCCACTGAGCTGTATTCCTATTTCCCAGATTTAGGTTTTCAAATTCTATTACCTAGCACTTTCATCCTCCATTTCCCCCTTTTCCTGAGCTGTACTGGGGTTTGAATCAAAGGCCTCTGCCTTGCTAGGGTGGTGCTGTGCCACTGGAATCATGCCTTAAGCTGGTTTGGATGGTTAATTCTGAGGTAAGTGCTCTTTGTTTTTTCTTCCTAGGCTGGCCTAGAAAAAAGATCTTGTTCTCTTGGGTAAGTAGGATTTCACATGTGTGAGCCACTGGGCTAGCAACTCAGTTTCTAACAATATCCATCTTTATCCACACAACCATGTACTTCCACAATCCCAGTTAAATCTCTAATCTTCTAGAACTGCTTGAACTGCTGGACCTCAGATTTATTTATGTGATGCTGGTATCTTCCTTTGGCTATTTTTTCTGTTTGCCTGCTTTCCCCTCAAAAAACTATTCACCTATAAAATTGAGATTTCCAGTCCTATCTATCCAGTCTCTGTAAGTAGATCATTCTATCATCACGAAACAAACTCCCTGAAATGAAACAATGAAAGCTTTGAAAAGCAATGCTTCTTAATCTTGTTTGGAATTACGTACTGCCTGGTGTCTGTGAATATGGAGGTTATATTGGGGTGTTACAAAGATTAAGTACGTTGATGTACAATGTCTAGTTTTTGAAGGATTCCACATCCTCAGTATCTAAGGCAGGTGTTTTGCATCCACACATATGAATGATAGACCAAGTTCAGAAACACTGAAGGCCTTTAATAATCTGATCAATGCAAGGGATACAAATATAAATAAAATCCTGTTGGTTACTAAAGGCATTCTACTGTGCCCCAAAGTCCTTCCATTTAAACTCAAGTCTATGGAAGTGCACATGCGGCTCAAGTGGCAGAGTTGCAGCCTTGAGAGTAAAAGCACTAGTCTAGGCCCTGCATTAGAGCCCCAGTGGGGCAGGTGGTCATACACTGACATGCATGCGTGCACATGCACACACAAACTGCTATCTACAGAATGTTTAAAAAACAAGGTTAGTGACACTCAACTGTAAAAAAGCAGCTTCATGTTGATTTTCCTGCGATCCTTATAGGTGTAGAAGAAACTTCCCTTACTTTCAGTATTTTTTTTTATAAAATCCAGTTAAGCAGGGGGTCGAAGATGGAACTGAGACAATAGGGATGCACCCTAGCTATGTCCCACAAAAAGAGAGAATTGGGGAATCCCACAGGCCTACTATCTTAAGAAATCCACAACAAGTTCAAAAAGCAATGGAGAAGTACACAAATCAGAAAAGAAATCCAGATAAAGCTTATAGCCAATGTTCTCAAAGAATTCGAAACTCGAGGACCCTGCCCCCACCCCTCGCCACTGGCTCCACGCCACAAAAGCCGAGGCAGAGGGCACCAGGCTGGGAAGCCCTGACCACCAGCTACACAAACAAGCAGCAGAATCCAGACGCAGTAACCCACAAGATGGCTCGGACAGCACAGACGGCAGCGCAGACCAGAGGGGAAGGGAACGACCCTCCAACACCACAGAGCAGCTCACATCTAACCCTGTAAGTAGCCCAGCAGGTTCCCCCAAATCATCAGGAAAGCAGAGCTGGTGGCGTGCTACAGAACTTAACCCAGACTCTCCACCCTGCCCAAGAAAGACTGGCAAGTGCAGGAGAGCAAGGAACTCAGAATCCAGTCCCTTCCCCCAGCAGCCCCCTCCCCCAGGACATTGACTGGAGATTGACAGGCGGGTGGACACTAAAGACCCAGCACCCCAGGAAAGGGGGCTGAGGTGTCCCTGCTCCCACCTGCTCAACAGCCCCCTCTTCTGGGCCACTGAACCTGGAGACAGAGGGGCTCTGAGACCCTGCCTTTCAACCATGGGTGGGGGTGCTCAGGAGTCTGGGAGCCAGCATCTGACTGACCTAAACCTCCTGTTCGGAGTCTCCAGCAAGACAGCACCTAGGGGCCCCCCACAGAGTCACAGACAGACTCTTTGCAAAAGGGGCTGACACACAGCAGGGAACTCAAGGACAGACCAGCAGGGGCCGAGCTCAACCTCTGAGAGCTAGAAAGGCGTGGCTCTGTGGAGCCCACGTGCTCGGCTGGGCCCCAATCGTGGGAACCGGGCAGAAACCAGTCAGAGGGATGTAGCTGAGAGCTACCAGAAAATCCCAAACTCCAGGCCCCTGACTGGACCCCACACTCCGGAACAGGGCAGGAAAACTAGTCCTCCTTCGAGCTAGCTGAGACTGAAGTGCACATCTCCATTCTACGGCCCTCTGTGGGGTCACTGCTTGGGCTGAGAGCTAGCCATACAGCAGCACACAATCTCTGGGAACAGGCCAAACACCTGTAAAATCTACAGACTCTGACCTAGTCAGCTGCAGAACCAAGCTGGCTAAGAACCACAGGTATACACAGACTCCCAGAACCACCAGTGCCAAACCAAGTAAAGACCGCCACCTACCGACCACAGAGCGAACCTCCAACAACAGTCCTGGATGCCTCACAAAGTGCAAGGACGAATTACAACATATATAAATAAAGTCTCACACAAAGCCCAAAAGGAAACAAGAGCAAGGGGACGAGAGAGACATCACCATTCCAAGAAATGACACCTGTAGAGACACGAAATATGACTCTATTCAAGGAGATGATTGTGGACATGATCTAAAAAAGAAACTGAAACACCTAGAGGAGCAAGAAAAAGTTAATTCTAAAACAACTAGAAGGACAGAAATAACAAAAATAAAATCAGAAATATCAGAGATTGAAAGAAGATCTACTATACACAAAATCGATAAATCAAAATTTGGTTCTTTGAAAGAGTCAACAAAATTGACAGACCCCTGGCAAGAGTAATCAAAAAAAGGAGGGGGGGAGACTCAAACAAGATAGAGACCCCACGGGAACAATCACAACTGATACTCAAGAAATTCAGTCCATAATGAACAAGTACTACCAGGGCCTCTATTCAAAGAAACAAGAAAATCTAATAGAAATGGATAATTTCTTAAATAAATATAGGCCACACTGAACAATGAAGAGGTAAACAAATTGAACAAACCAATCTCTTACAATGAAATTGTGGAAGCAATCAGGGAAATGCCAACCAAAAAGAGCCCAGGTCCAGATGGTTTCATTGCGGAATTCTACAAGACGTTTAAAGATGAAATAACACCTATACTCTTGAAACTCTTCCGAGAAATAGAAACAGAAGGAGCAATACCAAACTCATTTTATGAGGCTAATATTACTCTCATCCCCAAACCAGGAAAGACCCAACACAAAAAGAAAACTACAGATCTGTCTCTCTAATGAACACAGATGCAAAACGCCTCAATAAAATATTAGGCAACAGAATCCAGAAACAAATTTAAAAATCATACACTATGATCAAGTAGGCTTCATCCCATAGATGCAAGGCTGGTTTAACATTCGCAAATCAATCAATGTAATACATCACATCAGTAGAGCTAAGGATACATTCTCATGTTGAAAGCACTAGAAAAAAATAGGAATAAAAGGTACATTCCTTAAAATAATTAAAGCCATATATGAAAAACCTACAGCCAGTATTATACTAAACAGTGAAAGACTGGTACCATTTACCGTAAAATCAGGAACTAGACAGGGATGCCCATTCTCTCCACTTCTCTTCAATATATGCTGGAACCCTTAGCCAGAGCAATAAGGCAAGAAAAGGACATCAAAGGGATCCACATAGGGAAAGAAGAAATTAAACTATCTCTATTCCCAGATGACATGATCCTCAATTTGAGTGACCCAAAAAGCTCCACTCCCAAACTCTTGGAATTAATAAACCATTTTAGCAAAGTGGCAGGATACAAAATTAACCTTCAGAAGTCAGTAGCCTTCCTGTACACCAACAATACATAAACAGAAGGCCAAATCAAGAAAATGATCCCATTTGAAACAGCCCCCAAAAGAATAAAATACTTAGGAATATACTTAACCAAAGATGTAAAGGAATTATTTAATGAAAACTATAAAAGCCTAACAAAAGAAATTAAAGGGGACACTAAGAAATGGAAAGACATCCCATACTCATGGCTAGGAAGAACTAACAGTGAAAATGGCTATACTGCCAATATTGATATATAAATTCAATGCAATCCCCATCAAAATCCCAAAGACATTCTTTACTGAAATAGAAGATACAATCCAAAGTTCATATGGAACAAGAAAGACCTAGAATAGCCAAGACAATTCTAGGCAAAAGAGCAATGCAGGTGGCATTACAATACAAGCCTTCAAACTCTAGTATAGAGCCATAATAACAAAAGCCGCTTGGTATTGGCACAAAAATATACCAGAAGATCAGTGAAACAGAATAGAAGACCCAGAAATAGAAGCACATACCTATAGGCAACTTGTATTTGACAAGGAGCCAAAGATACACAGTGGAACAAACACAGTCTATTCAATTATTGGTGCTGGCAAAACTGGGCAGCCACATGCAGAAAAATAAAAATTGACCCTAGCCTTTCGACATGCACAAGCATTAACTCAAAGTGGATTAAATACCTCAATGTCAGACCGGAAACCATGAAACTGATACGTGATAGAGTAGGAGAGAATCTGGAACTCATAGGCACAGGCAAAAAATTCCTGAACAGAATCCCAGGGTTACAACAGATTGGAGAGAGACTTGATAAATGGGATGACCTAAAAATAAAAAATTTCTGCACAGATAAAAGCATATCTACTAAAGTAGAAAGACAGCCAACCAACTGAGAAAAGAAATTTACCAATAATACATCTGACAAATGCTTAATATCCAGTATCTACAGGAACACAAGAAACTAATCACCCCCAAACCCAATAAACCATTCACTAAATGGGCAAGGGAACTAAAGAGAGACTTATCAGAAGAAGAGATTAAAATGGCAGAAAAGCATATGAGAAAATGCTCATCATCCAAGATGATAAAGGAAATGCAAATAAAAACAACCTTACCCCAACAAGAATGGCCAAGATTTTGAACTCACACAATGACAGTTGTTTGCGGGGTTGTGGAGGAAAAGGAACACTACTACTACACTGCTGGTGGGATTGTAAACTCTGGAAAGCAGTGTGGAGGTTTCTTAAAGAACTGAAAATTGACCTTCCCTACGATCCTGCCATACCACTTCTAGGCATCTACCCTGAACACCATAACCCAAGATATGATAAGGACACTGCTCAGCTATGTTTATCTTTGCACTATTCACAGTAGCCAGGTGATGGAAACAACCCAGATGCCCTACTGCAGATGAATGGATACAGAAAATGTGATACACACACACACACACACACACACACACACACACACACACACACACAAAGGAATTCTACATAGCCAACAGACAAGATAAAATACTGGCATTTGCATGGAAGTGGATGAATCTAGAGCGAATCATGTTGAGTGAGACAAGTGAGGACCAAAGGAACAAAAGGCACATGGTATCCTTAATATGTGGCTATAAAATCTAAAGAGTACAAGAGTGAGGACCCAATAACTGCATACCCAAAGCTATGGACATGGTATTGGAAATATAAACATAACTACATAGACATAAAAACCTATGACTCTATAGACATAATGTTTTATTTCATAAATTAATATGTATCTATGATATAAAAACCCTTAGCCTAATTTTGATTATGTTCTAAAAACTAAGTGCCAGTGATTATATAGAGAGATTCTCTTCTTGAATATTCATTTGTTAAACATGTCATTTGAAATATGATATAAAAAGCAATGTTAATAAATTCTTTAATTAAAACATCCAGTTAAGCATAGACACAAGCACCTGTACACCTTGATTTTCCATAGAACCACTGGTAAATTACATTTGTTACAAGGAACATCATTAAACATGTAACAATTTTAAGATATCATAAAGTGTACCTTTTTTTGTTTTTTTTCTGTTGGGTATTGGGCTTGAACTCGGGTCTGAGTTCTTCAGCTAAAGGCTACCACTCTACTACTTGAGCCATAGCATTACTTCTGGTTTTCTGGTGGCTAATTAGAGATAAGAGTTTCACAGACTTTAATGCCTAGGCTGGCTTAGAACTGTGATCCTCAGATCTCAGCCTCCTGAGTAGCTAGGATTACAGGCTTGAGATACCAGTACCCGGAAAAGTGCACATTTTGTTGTTAAAAAAAAGTCACTATTCATCACAGATACTCTCTCCTATTTCCTGCCCTACCTAAACAATTGATTATTAGGGAAAACATTTGTTTCCATGCCTTCAATGAGGAAATGGATAGAATTGAAGTCTAACCTCATCTATGATTTTGTGGATGGTCTGGGAAAGGTTTTAAAGAAATTCTTAATATTCACCAAAACTACAACAACATAAACAAATACATCCAAAGTTTGGATGCCCTTTCTGCCTTCTGACACTTGAGGATACAGCAAGAAGACTGACATTAGATGACATATGATGGTGCCTTGGACTGTGAGAAATATATTTCTGTCCCTTATATATTAAAAGAAGCAGTTATGTATTTCTTGTCAAAACTGGGTGGAATGATTTCTTCCCCTTCCTCAATGAAAGAAATAGAAGCCTTCCTGTTCTACTAGAAATAGAGCGCATCTGCCATTTCGTATCTATTTTGTCTCTCTACATTTCCTAACTCCCCTTCCTTGTGCATAGTAATGACCCATCATTGTGTGGACCTGAAATTTAATTTCACTCTTACTCAGCATTCTATTAGCTAACAAAGGAATAGTCACCTTTCAAACCCCACCACAAACATTATTTGTCCACAAATGTGTACTAAGGAACTCTAACCAGAATTATTTTGTGACCGTTTACTTTAAAATTACATGACTTGATGGCAATTGGTGGCTCCTGCCTGTAATCCTAGCTACTCAGGAGGCTGAGCTCTGGAATCAAAGTTCAAAGCCAGGCCTAGCAGGAAAGTCCATCAGAGTCCCATCTTCAACCAACCAGAGGAGCTGTAGCTCAAGTGGTAGAGCTGGTAGACCACTAGTCTTGAACAGAAAAGCCAAGCCCTGAGTTCAGGACCCAGGACTCACAACATATAATCTCTTTTATATTTCTTACTTCATTCAGCCCTATGAAATCTTGACAAATTTGTCTCATTCCTTTTATTAGGAAACCCATCCCTGGAGTTCTTCTCTTCTTAGGTTCTTCACCTCATAAGACTGAATTGTCTACACTACTTTTAAGACATCTGTCCCTTCTTTTAGAGTACACTATTTCTTTTCCCTTTTGCAATTATTGCAACCTATATAGATATTGCTTATCTATATAGATATTACTTGAATCCTTCTTCATCAGAATAGAATTTCCAAGGGACAAAAACAATTTTTTCTCTTTATCATGGTATTTGCAGTGAAACAAATGCATTAATAACTGATTGTCATGGCACAAAGCCAGATTTTAAATGACCAACTCCATGACTAGTTAAAATTACTGCCCAACTCAGTTCATTTGCGTCTTGTTTCCTACTGTCTTGATAAATTAAAGTACATACAAGTTTGTGGCATGATGCTTTGTCCACTGGATATGTGACAGGGATGGCGACTGAGGCGGGAATCACTCACCTCCAGATCTCTGTAAGTCCTTTCAGCATCTGTCTCTACCATATCTGGCCCTGGCAGAAAGTGACCTTCTGAAATGTGGCTGTGACCTGGAACTAGGAGGATGGGGAGCACCAGACTGGACCAGGGGCCCGGTGTGAGGAGGCAAGGCTGGGTCGTGCAGGTCTCTGGACTCATTAGGGCTTCAGGTTCCTGAGGCTGCATTGTTCCCGGACTGGGGCCTGGACGGGAGCTGTGGACAGTGGAGAGAGGCCTCTCCCCAGCACCTGCGGCCACCTGAGGAAAGGACTCCGCTCTGCTCTCACCCCTCTACTTCTGTCTTGCTCCACGGAGCGGGATCCCTGTCACTGCGCAGGACCGGAAGTGCTGCACTTGTCCCTCCTCTTCCACTCCCTCCACACCCCCCACCAGCAGGGCTGACTAGCCTGGGGACCTCACCCAAGGCTTTTGCTTGCCAGCAGAGTAGTCATTCGCTGGCGTCCTGAGTGAGAAATGATGACCTCCCTCCTTTCTGCTCAGGCCCCGGCCCACGGCTCTCCTTGGTCTGTGTCCTCACCAGTGACAGCAGAGTCTCGGGTTGGCGGTGACTGTGACCATGGCGGCAGATGCGTCTCCAGAGGCGTCGGAGTCCACTATGGCCACGAGGCCAGCAGGCACTGAGGTAGCCAGGGCTATGGTGGCCTAGGGGTCCAAAGTCCTGCACGCGTTTCTGGAGCATCAGGGCCTGGAAATCAGGAATCACATTAGAAAATAGAAGCCTGAGCTGTGCACAGTGGCTCACGCCTCAAATCCTAGCTACTAGGAGGCCGAGATGGGAGGATTGTGGTTGAATAGCAACAGAGGCAGGAGATTCCATGTCACTTTATCTGCAATTAAACTTTTTGGATGTGCAGATTCTGACGGTTGTTTTTTTTTTTCTCTTCTACTTCACTCCTTTGATTTTCTGCTTGCTAGGATTTTATTGTTGTCTATTTCTTAGGAGAACTGCATGTTGGAACCCCAAGTCTTTTTGCTTGGAGAAAGCTAGGGAATTTCCCTACTTTTGCAGCACCATCTTGAATATGCAGCCTGATTTTGAAGACAACATTTTGCTTTTTCTTCTCCTGAAGCCTGAGTTCACATAGAAAACGTTTACACTCTAATAAAAACTTTTCTACATGCAAAAATTACAAGCACTTGCTCTGTGTCCCAAAATCTCAGAGTATCTTTCTAAAATGCATACAACTGTAAAATAGCATTGCAATCAAATTACTTCACAGATTAACATTTTTAGGTAACTTGTTCAATCGAATTACCTCTGACTGATGGAGAGATTTTCTTTTTAATCGGGCATGGGACCTGAACTCTGCAACTGGGTGTTGTCCCTGAGCTTTTTAGATCACGATTACCACCCTACCCAATGAGTCATAGCACCACTTCCGGTTTTCTGGTAGTTAATTGGGGACAAGAGTCTCATGGTCTTTAATGTCTGGGCTGGCTTTGAACCGCAATCCTCAGATATCAGCCTCCTGAGTAGCTAGGAATACAGGTGTTGTGCCCAGATTTTGGGGTCCCTAAAGACCACCAAGGATCCGAATCCGATGTAAGAGCACGAGATTCTTTATTACAAGCTCTAACGTGGACTCACAGCCAACACCGACACAGCAGGTCTGAGTTGAGAGAGTACCGACCTCCTGTTGTACAATATTTATATAGGGTTAGCTCAAAAGGTTGATGTATTATGAATTGATTGGCTAGTGTTAGAGAATACGTGTGCAGTTCATGCTTAGGGGATACATGCCAAGCTGCAGGGCAGCTGGAGGACAGCTGGTCAGGATATCTCAATGGCTATTTTATCCTAGGGCCTCAAATCACTGAGAGTAGTCTGTAATTTATTACTTCCTTTGAAACTGCTACCTCTGCTGGTTTAGAGTCAGTTCAGAGTGACCTTCTGGCAGGGCCTGCTTAAAAATAACTTTTTACTGAAGTTCATCTTCAAAATTAATTTAGGCTTTCCAGTGTGAGCCACTGTGTCTGGCCTTGATGGAGATATTTTTTAAGACATAGATATTTGGCAGTAAATTGTGAAATGCAAGAAGGTATGTACAGTGATGGACAGTTCTGTCTGCATTCTTTATTCTCCATTTGAATTCTGAGATCCCATCCCCTGAACTTTGGTCATGAGAATCTGCAGAAAAAGATGGTCTAGGGCAGAGGCCTGAGACTGACATCCCATGATCCTAAGTGACTGGAACTATGTGATGGAGGTCATGGCCATTAACAGACCCCAGTAGAGCTGTGCAGGCTGCCAGGTAGAAGTGGTCCCTAACTGACCCCATGTGGGAGGGACTGCCTAGGAGAAGTTCAGATGAAACTGTCAGTGGGATTTTTAGCATTCTTCCTGCATCACAAAATTCTGGCCACACCTCCAATTTTTCATGTTTCTCTGACCAATGGGATACAAGAATTGAGGCCCCACCCACATTCCATGCTGCCCAGTAACACCGGAATTCCCTCTATTAGCTCACACCACTACAGGAGTTGAGGGATGTAGAGCTGGTGAGTGGTGAGTGAGCGAATCGAGGTGACATTGCAGATAGCATTGGAGGTAGACAGAGTTACTGGTGATTGTGAGAAGCGAGTGGAGTTTAGAGCCTGGGAATGTGGCCGCCCCACCTTCGCCGTCCCAGTGCTGGGATGTCTGAGCAGACGAGAAGAAAAAAGGTAGCTGCAGGAAGGAAAATACTGCAGGAATACCAGCAGAGAAATCATCCTGATAGACCTGCAGCATCCAAGAACAAGAAGAACACTAGAGAGGGAGGTAAACCCAAGACAAACACCTCTGGGGACTGTCCTGTACTCAAGGGGGCAGCCCAAGACCACGCATGCCCTGAGCTTCCCCCTCCAATGGGCACTGTCACAGCTGCCAGGGGCAAGGGGGTCACAGGTCACAGTCACACCGGGGACCTGGATAGGCAATGCCAGCACCCGGTGCTTGCCCTGGACTCCAGCACCACACATATCCATCAGCTGTATAGAGACATCCAACAATTGAACCAGGAGAAGGAAGACCTGCAAGATCAACAGAGGGAGGAGAACCAGAAGATGGCCTGTGTGCAGGAAACCCTGAGAGCAGAGCTGGAGCAGCACAAGCTGTGCATACAGATGCTGAGCTCAAAGAAATGGGATTTGCAGTCTGGCCTGGCCCACATGCAGCAGGTGACCAGTGAAAGAGCACTGGCGGAGGAGAGTCTCACCAGCCGCCTGCAGGCTGCAGAGCAGCGCGTGGCAGAGCTAGAGATGACCTCGTCTGCAGACTGCACCAAGCAGATGGAGGCCGAGCAGAACAACATAGAGCTCCTGAAAGCCCTGAACCGTGTGAAGTTGCACTCCAGGCGGAAGGCAAGACTCTGTGAAGACCTGGAGGATGAGAACACAGTGCTACAGGAGAGGCTGGAAGAGCTCCTGACCGAGAAGGCCACCATGAAGATCCAAGTGCACGAGGGCCAGCAGGCACTAGAGGAGCGGGCAGCATTGGAAAGTCAACTCAACCACATGAGAGAGATGGTGAGAGCATTGCAGTTGGAGAGAGACACCTTTGCAGACGACCTGAGGGTGGAGAGGTACATGGGGCAGGAGAAGGTCCAGCAGCTGGCAGAACAGGTGAGCCAGCTTAGAAAGGAGAAGGAGCAGGAGCTGGGGCAAGTTGGGGAGCTGGAAAGCAGGCTGGTGGAGCTGAGAAAGCAGCTGTCAGAGCTGCAGCCCCCGCCGCCCCCCGCAGGCCCATGTGAGGCTGGGCAGCAGCTGCAAGCCCAGGCCCTGCAGTGGCAGCAGGAGTTCAAGACCGTGCAGGAGCAGCTTCACATGCAGGTGGAGGAGAACCAGAGCCTCAGTCTCCAGTACCTGGAGCAGCAGCAGCGGCTGTGGATCCTGGAGAAGAAGGCTGAGGAGTGGGATCAGCACGCTGAGGATCGGCGCAAGATCCTGGAGACGATGGAAAAGGAGCACGAGACCATGAGATGCACCCTGGTGCTCAACCGAGAGCTCAAGGAACAGCTGGGCCAGCTGCAGGATGCCTTGCAGAGGCTGAGCGCTGAGAAGGGGGAGCTGGCCAGCCTCCTGCACTCAGAGCAGCAGGAGAAGACAACCCTGCAGGAGAAGCTGGCCAAGCTGGAGGAGAAGTTGAGAGAAGACAAAGAGATGGTTGGGTTGCAGAGCGAAGAGGCGGAGGAGCTGCAGCATCTGCGTGACAAGAACCTGGCCCAGATGCAGGAGCTCATAGCCACTCGGGAACAGCACAGAGCCTCCAGCCAGCAGCTGAGCTCCGAGAAGGAGGCCTTGCAGCAGCACCTGCTGAGGCAGACCCACCTGCTGGAGCAGCTGCAGCAGGAGCAGGTGCAGAGCAAGATGCTGGCCCAGATGGAGAGGGACAAGTTCCAGGACACTCTGCAGTGCCTGGAAGCCAGCAGACATGAGAATGCGCAGCTGCGGGCCCAGCTGAGCTCCCTGGCTTTTCCCAGGGAAGGAGGAGGCCTGCGCAGAGAAGAAGACAAGGGTGAGGAGGCGACTACCCCCGATGGGACTGTCCCCGAGGACGTAGACATCCCCCAAAGCATGTGTGATTTTTACGAGGAAGCACTGTCCATTGCAGAGTGCAAGAAGGTGAGGCTCAGCCGGCAGCTGCAGGAGCAGCAGGCCCGCTGTGGTTGCCTGAGTCAGCTGGCAGCCCAGTGGCAGGGAAATCTGGAGGGCCAGGCCCTCTTCCCCTAGCGCTGGATCCATGGCTTGTTTGGGAAGAGGAAGGAGGAAGCGCAGGCGCCCAAGAAGCTGAAGATCTGCTTCCACAAAGACCTGGCTGCCCAGGTGGATGGCCAGAGTGCAATGGATGACCTCCAGTGTCGTTGCAGCCAGCTGGCACAGCACGTGAGTGCCCTGGAAGAGACCATCGTTTCCTACAAAGAGCAGATGGGAGTCCTGGAGAAGCTGTGTCAGGAGAAAGACGAGTGTGTCAGCCAGCTGTCCCAGGAGAAGAGGAAGAAGAAGGAGGAGCTGCAGGAGCTGCTGCTGTGCCTTGCAGGAGAGGGCACAGAGTGCCAGGACAAGATGCTGGCAGCCTCCCAGGCCCCTGCTGCCCAGGCCCCCTCACACCTCTCGGGGTCCCTGAAGATCGAAGTCAGGAAGGTCCAGCAAGAGTTGGAAGTCGTGTGTCTGGAAGAAAACTTGGCACCTGTTCGTGGAGAGGCTGGGGTCCCTGGGCCCCTGGAGAACCCCACTGCAGAGCCTCCTGTGCAGCTGCTGCCTGCTGTGCAAGCCCAAGGAGTCCCTGCAGGCTTGGACCAGGAGTTCTGCCTCCCTTTCTTTTACAAGGCTGAAGCAAAGGATGTGTTTGACATAATCACCATCTAGATACTGCAAAGATACATTGGGCATGAGAGTCTAATTTAATGGACTGGTCAGGAAAGGGGGGTTAACCGCAGGTCAGATAGAGCAGAGGCTGCTGGGAGGTGTCCATATCAAGGCAGGTCTTAAGACTTTATGGGTTCCAGGGAACAGGCCCAGGTCAGGGTTATTATAAGAGGTGAATCCTTTACAAAGGAAGCTGGGAGCAATGACCTTGCTTCATATTAATATTGGATAACACTGATATTACTTAATTATTGGAATGGTTTATAATGTAGTAATATCTTGACTTCATGCCATGATATTATCTATTTTTCAAAAAACCTATACATGACAGTATTATATACATGATTTTAATCATTTAATGTACTAAGTTGGTACATTTATTGTATAGTTAGGCACATTTTCATAATGTACTAAGCTATAAGAGCAATGGAAATAGTCTTGTTTGAATATTATAATGCCATGAGGAAGATATTGAGATGACCATATAGTAAAAACTGTGAAAGAGAGAGAGAGAGTAAGAGAGAGAGAGAAAGTGAGAGACAAAGTTCTTAATGGTACATATTTAGAAAACTGACAAACTATGAGTTTAAAAATTATAGATGTGCTGTAATTGAAAACACTTTCCAAATTGTTTACAGAATTGTAATCCTAAATGAAAAATATAGAATTTTAGAATCCTGTAGAAGAATATCTCATATGTCAGTGTTTTTAGTAAACCATACAGTAATATATTCTATATTATTTCTTGAATAAATAACATTTTCTCTTGCTTTTCTTTTTAATCTTATGAGTTCACTACATTTACAATTACACATTATACCAGCAACAATGTATTTTCTTGTTTGAATATTAAAATGCCACAATGGGTTTTTTGAGGTGAGTAATTAGCAAAAACTATAGAAAAAAAGGAAAGGTTCTTAACATTGAGTATTTGTGAAAGATGAACACTATGAGTAGAAAATGAACTCTTATCAAATGGAATAAAGAACTGTAATATGAAAAGAATATAGAATTATGAATTTTTTAAATATTACATATCTCAATATTTTTTAGTGAAACATATTGTAGTGATACTCTTTTTTTTTCCAGTCCTTGGCTTGGCTTGAGCTCAGAGCTTCAGCACTCTCCTTGGACTTTCTCAAGGCTAGAAGCTTTACCATTGAGCCTCAGCACCACTTCTGCCTATTTTTTTCTGTGTATGTGGTACTGTGGAATTGAACCTGGGCCTGCCTTCATGCTAGGCAAGCCCTCTGCCACTAGGCCAAACTCCCAGCCCTGTAATGATTATTTCTTGAATAAAATATCCACTCTAGTTTCTCCTGTTTTCATCTTCCTGATTTAAGGCACATAAAAATTGAAAGTTATTTCTGGAACCCCTTTTGTCACAGAGTCTGTTTCTGGGCAATTCTGCTCTTTCCTGTTGCCTCCTGACTCCAGAAATTATGGAGATATATATTCATTAACAGGCTCCTGGAAGAGTTTGAATCAAGTTACACTTAACATCAGAATGAAACTGATCAGGACTGTTTTTTCTAGCTCTTTGCAAGCTCTCAAGTACACAGACACAGTAGCCTACTGAAGTTCAAATCACCCCACACTCTCTTTTTTGGTTCCGTGGAGCCCTAAGAATTAAATGCTGAATTCCTATATTTTCCTGAGATGTAACAGACAAGAACTTTAGAAGGGTGCTATTCAGTCCTATTTGGGCAGGTACTGGAATCTTGACCTCCCTGGGCCTTTTTGCCTCCACTTCCAGCTTTTTGCTAGCTATCTGGAGACAAGTGTCTGTTGGATTGGGTCACCATGGCTGGTTTTGATCTGACATCCTGAGGTCTCAACTTGCTGAGTAGGCAGACTTACAAGTATGAGCTTCTGACTCCTGACAGTGGAAACTGAATATTGTCAGAAGCAGCAGATGAAGCCAGGCACAAAAAGACCTGAGACCCTTATCTCCAATTAACCTCTAGAAAACAGGAAGTGGGGCTTGGTTCAAGGATAGGACTGTAGCCTTGAGCTGAAGTGCTCAGGGACAGCACCCAGGCAGAGATGAAAGAGGGTGCCAAAGAGAAGATACATAATACACCATCTATGGTTACTTCACAATTTAAAATCATTTTAACCAAATGTCTTTTACTTTTAACCTTAGTAAATCAGGAGGCTAGAACCTGAAGATTGGGTTTCAAAGCAAGTATAGGCAGAAAAGTCCTTGGGATATATATCTCCAACTAGCCACCAAAAAATATTAAATAGAGCTGTACCTCAAGTGGTAAAATGATAGGCTTGAGTTTAAAGGGAAAAACAGTCTAGAACATTGGCAAGGTCTGAGTTCAAGTTTTATGAGAGGCCCATATCCATAAGAAAATAAATCATTTAAAAATATTTTCATATGGGGGAAAACAAGATGAGGGATGGGGGAAGGGGGCAGGGAAATGGGGACCATGACATGTGAAAGGGTATCAATGTGTGGGAATTAATGCACCATTTATCTGGCAAATATCATGTAACCTTTCTATTAATTACAATATAAAATATATTTAAAAAATATTTTCACATGGGCCGGGAGCATAACCTAGTGGTAGAGTGCTTGCCTAGCATGCATGAAGCTCTGGGTTCGAATCCTCAGTACCACATACACAGAAAAAGCTGGAAGTGGCACTGTGACTCAAGTGGCAGGGCACTAGCCTTAAGCAAAACTTGTCCAAGGACTGTGCATAGGCCCACAATTGGCAAAATAAATAAACATATATGTAGAGAGATAGATAGATGTTGTTTTACATATGTGCAATACATATTCATGAAAAATTGCCACTGAAGCTGGGCCACGGTGGCTCATACCTGAAATCCTACCTACTCAGGAGGCTGAGATCTGAGGATTTCAGTTCAAAGTCAGCCCAGGCAGGAAAGTCTATGAGACTCTTATTTCCAGTTAACTACCAGAAAACCAGAAGAGTTGCTATAGCTCAAATTGGTAGAGTACTGGCCTTGAGCTGAAGAGCTCAGGGTCAGTGTCCTGGCCCAGAGGTAAGGCCCTACAACTGATCAAAAAAAATGTTTCTACTGAGCGAATACAATGCAGAAGCTCAACTAACTCAAGCATTGTTCAGGTGGTTTTAGGATTTTCAGCACAGATGGAGTTTTTCTAGTGTTGAATTCTTTTTTGGTGGTTCTTTCAGTATGATTTGAACATTTTATCTTAAGTGGCTAAAGAAAAAGCTTAGGTCTAAATAAGACTGCCACCAGTAGAAAGTATTAAGACCCAAGTTAGTGTAAGTACCAGCTTGGAATACCACAGGGACACACAGAAAGAAAAGACTGTCAGCTGCAGCTGACGGGCTAGCTTTCCTGGGATAGAGACTACAACCTGCTCTCCATCAGGGAAGATAGTCATATAATACCACGGAGACTGAAGGCAAGAGAAGGGGATTGGAGCAGGAAATCTTTGTAGTCACAGCTGGACACTGGAGAGAGCAGACAGCCAGGGCAGGACATTCTATTGCCGACGTGTAGCCAGGAAAAAACCTATATGTTGCACGTAGCTGAAACAATACATATTTTGCAGCTAGACATTAGACATAGTGCGTGATTGGGAATGAGCACCCACATTAAGGCAGCAGCATGTTGCTGTTGCAGTTGAAGCTGGGGGTACATGCAATTTGGGTGGGAATGAGAAATTGGGGCCGGACTGGCTGGTGGATGACCCAAGATGAAGGCTATCAACACAGAATGGGGATGAATATGCCAACAGTTTGGAAAGCATATTCTCTCACAAAACTCGATAAAACCTAAGTCCATGCAGAAATATTCATTGGTTTCAACAGTCCTTGGCAGGAAGTAGAAAAACAATGTACCGTGTTTAATGTAGAAGTCGAATGCAACATTTCTTTCATGAGATGTAAGAGAAGTAAGAAGCTTCAGATCAACTGTACACGTAAAGGGTAGAAGTACAATGCCTTTCAGCTCCTGCAGGATGAGATGCAGATCAAATCATTTTCCACGGTGGGTTTGTGACAATGCATTGTGTTCATGATTAGAGAGGGGAGTGTCTTCCCTGTTGGGAGGTGATGAGCTTGACCTTCCTTGTTTTGCCTCTGAGGAAATAAAGCATCAAGGATTCCCTGTAAACCAGGATCTTAAAACGGAGTCTTGGCAAAGTGAGATTAGAACCCACAATTATAATTCTGTTTCTAGAATTTGCTGCTTTTCTGGAACTTGTTAACACAGGTTTTTCTAAAAATGCAGAATTTGTTTGTTTGTTTTTTGGTTCTGGGGCTTGAACTCAGGTCCTGGGCGCTGTATTTGATCTCTTTTGCTCAAGGCTAGTGCTCTGCCACTTTGAGCCCCAGCACCACTTCTGATTTTTGAGTGGTTGATTAGAGATAAGAGTCTCCTGAAGATATTTGAACCTCAATCTTCAGATCTCAGCCTCCTGAACAGCTGGGGAGCCACAAGCTCCAGGCTTAAAATAGCATTTCAGTGGCCCATGAGTATTTCCAGTTTTCTTCCATAACTTTCATTTGGCGATCTTGTAGTTTTGACCTCAGCACATCCAAGTCACTTGCCAGTTTGGATGGTACCTACCCCAGGGAGGAAGAAGAAGGAGCCGGGCTGGGCAGGCTGGCGGGTGTGCAGAGGGTGCTCCAGGTGGGCCGCTGGAGCCAGCCGCGCCTGCTGCCGGCCCAGCCCGGGAAGTGGTGGAAGGGCTCCAGAACACCTCCCTGAAGAAGTGGCTGCTGCTGCGAAAGGACACCCCAAGTGTGGTAGCTGATGGCGACAGTGACTCCCCATCTGTTGGTGGAGACCCAGGAGCACAACTTGACCCAGTTTAGCATGTGGACCAGGAGCACGCCCACTCACGACAGCTGAAGATGGAACTGGGGGAATGGTGTGTACTTTAAGAGCATGAGTTTTCATCACCAAAACCTTAGGAAAACCCTTAAACCACGCACTTTCTTCACAGGTGAAATAAAGCAGGCTGGGGACAGGAATTGGCCAGTCCAGCTAGATCCGCTCATGGAAAGTTTTTACTCTTTGAGGTTTTTCTTTGAGGACACAGATTTGTTGGTTTGGGCAGGAGGTGTCAGTGTGTTGCTTGAGGAGGTCTTGAGGAGCTGTGAGGACAGATGTGAGCCACCACGTGAACACGGAAGATATGGCTGCTGTGCATCCCTGCTCTCAGTTCTTTCTCCCAACAGGTCGTCCTGCTGCTACCTGCAGCTGCCTGCTGATCTGCTCAGACAGAGTGAGGATCAAACATACCATGCGAACTGAGAGCTGGTGCTCACGCCTGTAATCCCAGCTACTCTGGAGACAGAGATCAGAGAACTGTGGTTTGAAGCCAGCCCAAGCAGGAAAGGGAAACTTTTATGTCCAATAAACCACGAAAAAAGCCAGAAGTGGAGCTGGGAATCAAATGGTAGAGAGCAAACCTTGTTCAAAAAGCTCAAGGATGACATCTGGGCACTGTGAAGAACCAGAATCTACACACACACACACACACACACACACACACACACACACACACACACAAATTGCACTTAGAGCCTCACAGTGTGCTAGAGAAATTCTCCACCACTGACTCACAAACAGCCCCCACACTGAAAATTTAAATGCTGTGTGTGTCTGTACACAGAAGAAGTAGTGTAAAGTAAAACAAAGTTAAAACAGAGGTATGCAAAATCATGTCTATATTATCCAATCAGAAAGTAAGCCAGGCACCGTCGCTCATGTCTTCAATCCTAGCTGTTTGAGAGACAGAGATCAGAAAGATTGAGGTTCAAGGCCAGCTGGAACAAAAATAGTTCACAAAAGGGCTGGGAGTCTGGCCTAGTGATAGAGTGCTTGCCTAGCATACACAAAGACGCAGGTTTGTTTCCTTGGTACCACATATATATAGAAAAAGCTGGAAATAGTAGTGTGGCTGAAGTGGTAGTGCTCTAGCCTTGAAAAAGTCCAAGGACTGTGCTTAGGCCCTGAGTTCAAGGCCGAGGACTGGCAAAATCAATAGTTTAGAAATGCCTGGCATGTTGGGACATTCCTGCCATTCTACCTTTGTGAGAAATGTAGCAGTATGGCAGTCCTGGCAGCCGAGGCATAACTCAAGAAAGTAATTACCGAGAAAAGGGCTGGAGGTATGGTTCAAGACATAGAGTGCCTGCCTAGCAATTTGAAAGTCCTGAGTGAAACTCAAATACTGAAAAAGAAGAGAACAAAAAAGAAAATAAAGAAAAACTATAAAGCAATCCATAAAAACTACCTGTGGTTTCAAAGATGGAGCTCATTCAATTACATTTGAATATCATTTAGCTGGATATTTTTTAGAGACATAAATGATTATATATGTTTGTGTAAAAAGAATTTGTTGGCATTTGTGTTGGTTTGGGGGCATGAACTTGGGACCTGGGCTCTGTACCTTTTTCTGTACCTGAGCATCTTTTGCTCAAGGCTAGTGCTCTACCACTTGAGCCACAGTGCTACTTCGGGTTTCAAGTGGTTAAGGGGAGATAAGAGTCTTACTTGGAATTTGAACTGTTCATCAGATCTCAGCCTACTGAGTAGCTAGGATTACAGACATGAGCCACGAACCTGGTTTGGTTGACATATTTTTAAGCTCTTATTAAGTAGCATTTTTTTTTGCCTGACCTGGGCTCTTGAGCTCAGGACCAGAGCACTGTCCTTGGACTTTCTCAAGGATAGGACTCTACCACTTGAGCCTCAGCACCACTTCCAGTTTTTTTCTAAGTCTATACATGGTACCAGGTAATCAAACTCAGTCTTCATGCATGCTAGGCAAGCACTCTACTACTAGGCCAAACTCCCAGCCCCAAGAAGAAACATTTTCTAACTACAGGCCAGAAATAATTTTATTTAATTCCCAAAAAATTTAATATCATATCTAGTAAGACAAAATCTAGTAATACAATATTTTATAAAATCTGGTAATACAGTACAAAAATGTGCTCTGAGTGCTGAAGAATTTCTTTACAGGAAACTTACTTCTTTACCAAAAAAAAAAAAAAAACCTCTGCATTTACAACAGTCAACTGAGAACATTTCAGTTTTATGGCATTTATTTTTCAAGTTTATAAGAGGTTTCAAACTTACTGGAAGGTAATGATAGTAGCAAATAATCATACTGATGAGGATCAAATGGGCTGTGGTCAGTTTTTGTCCTAAGCAATATACGAATATGAAGCCACCAAACTTGTACAACAACACTTTGAAGCACACAAAGAAATTTGTTTTGCAGCTGAGACCATGGGGCCCAAGGCTATACAGGTAACTTCTGACTGGACTCTTCATCCATTCTTCATATCCACAGTGAGCAAAGTGAACGTAGCCTTCTAAGCCAGATACATTTTAGAAACCTGGCATGCTTTTTCCAGATCCCGTTCTTCCCTGGATGGCAGCAAATTTACAAAGAGGACAGAAGTAGCTGATTACTCTTTTTAGCTTCACTGTGATCCTTTTGTCTTTGCAGTGCATTTGCGAGGACAATAGGCATACTTTCGGCACGGCATTGAACTATAAATTCAAATTAGAAATCTTAAATGTAATCCCTATAATGATCACAAATGTATCTATAGAATGAGTAGAAAAGGAAATGAGAAGAGAATTTGAATGTCCCGTGATTTAAAAAGTTAAACACAAAAGAAGATGGCAATGCAAGAAATGGGACAAAAAGATCAAAGAATTATCAAATTGTTACTAAAGTATGTGCTCTAATCAACTGGCAAAAATTGGTAATGGTGACTATTTCTGAGTTCCTTGTGCTGTTCACAAAAGACATTAGAATGAGAAACACAAACAGATTAAGAATGAAGGGATGGAGGAGGAATTCCATGCTAACAGCAACTAAAAGAAAGCTGTTTCAATACCAGTTTATAGAGCACATTTCCATATGTATGTGTCGTGTGTGTGTCACAGCCTGGGCTCTGTCCCTGAGCGTTTGTGCTCAAGGCTAAAGCTCTACCACCTGAGCCCCTGCTCCATTTTTGGCTTCTTGGTGTTTAATTGCAGATAAAGTGCCATGGAATCTCCTGCCTCTGTTGTTATTAAACCACAATCCTCCCATCTCAGCCCCCTGGTAACTAGGATTTGAGGCGTGAGCCACTGTGCACAGCTCAGGCATCTATTTTCTAATGTGATTCCTGATTTCCAGGCCCTGATGCTCCGGAAACACGTGCAGGACTTTGGACCCCTAGGGCACCATAGCCCTGGTTACCTCAGTGCCTGCCAACCTTGTCGCCATAGTGGACTCCGACGCCTCTGGAGATGCATCTGCTGCCATGGTCACAGTCACCGCCAACCCGAGACTCTGCTGTCACTCGTGAGGACACAGACAAGGAGAATCGTGGGCCACGACCTGAGCAGAAAGGAGGGAGGTCATCATTTCCCACTCAGGACTCCAGCGAAAGTCTACTCTGCTGGGGAGCAGAAGCCTTGGGTGAGGTCCCCAGGCTAGTCAGCCCTGCTGGTGGGGGTGGGGAGGGAGTGGAAGAGGAGAGACAGGTGCAGCACTTCTGGTCCTGCGCAGTGACAGGGATCGCGCTCCGTGGAGCAAGATAGAAGTAGAGGGGTGAGAGCAGAGAAGAGTCCGTTCCTCAGGTGGCCGCAGGTGCCGGGGAGAGGCCTCTCTCCACTGTCCACAGCTCTCGTCCAGGCCCCAGTCCGGGAATAACTCGGCCTCAGGAACACGAAGCCCTAATGAGTCCAGAGACCTGCACAACCCAGCCTCGCCTCCTCACACCGGGCCCCTGGTCCAGTCTGGTGCTCTCCATCCTCCCAGTTCCAGGGCATAGCCACATTTCAGAAGGTCACCATTCTGCCAGGGCCAGATATGGTAGAGACAGACGATGAAAGGACCTAAAGAGGTCTGGAGGTGAGTGATCCGTGCTTCAGTGGCCATCCCTGTCACATATCCAATGGACAAAGCATCATGCCACAAACTTGTATGTACTTTAATTTATCAAGACAGTAGGAAACAAGACGCAAATGAACTGAGTTGGGCAGTAATTTTAACTAGTCATGGAGTTGGTCATTTAAAGGCTGGCTTTGTGCAATGACAATCAGTTATTAATGCATTTGTTTCACTGCAAATACCATAATAAAGAGAAAAATTTGTTTTTGTCCCTTGGAAATTCTATTCTGATGAAGAAGGATTCAAGTAATATCTATATAGATTAGCAGTATCTATATAGGTTGCAATAATTGCAAAAGGGAAAAGAAATAGTGTACTCTAAAAGAAGGGACAGATGTCTTAAAAGTAGTGTAGACAATTCAGTCTTATGAGGTGAAGAACCTACGAAGAGAAGAACTCCAGGGATGGGTTTCCTAATAAAAGGAATGAGACAAATTTGTCAAGATTTCATAGGGCTGAATGAAGTAAGAAATATAAAAGAGATTATATGCTGTGAGTCCTGGGTCCTGAACTCAGGGCTTGGCTTTTCTGTTCAAGACTAGTGGTCTACCGGCTCTACCACTTGAGCTACAGCTCCTCTGGTTGGTTGAAGGCGGGACTCTGATGGAATTTCCTGCTAGGCCTGGCTTTGAACCTTGATTCCAGAGCTCAGCCTCCTGAGTAGCTAGGATTACAGGCAGGAGCCACAGAGTGACATCAAGTCATGTAATTTTAAAGTAAACGGTCACAAAATAATTCTGGTTAGAGTTCCTTAGTACACATTTGTGGACAAATAATGTTTGTGGTGGGGTTTGAAAGGTGACTATTCCTTTGCTAGCTAATAGAATGCTGCGTAAGAGTGAAATTAAATTTCAGGTCCACACAATGATGGGTCATTACTATGCACAAGGAAGGGGAGTTAGGAAATGTAGAGAGATAAAATAGATATGAATTGGCAGATGAGCTCTATTTCTAGTAGAACAGGATGACACTTCTATTTCTTTCATTGAGGAAGGGAGAAATCATTCTACCCAGTTTTGAAAAGAAATATGTAACTGCTTTTTTTAATATATAAAGGAGGGAAATTTGTTTCTCACAGTCCAAGGCACCATCATATGTCATCTAATGTCAGTCTTCTTGCTGTATCCTCAAGTGTCAGAAGGCAGAAAGGGCATCCAAACTTTGGATGTATTTGTTTATGTTGTTGTAGTTTTGGTGAATATTAAGGATTTCCTTAAAACCTTTCCCAGACCATCCACAAAATCATAGATGAGGTTAGACTTCAATTCTATCCATTTCTTCATTGAAGTAATGGAAACAAAAGTTTTCCCCAATAATCAATTGTTTAGGTAGAGAAAGAAATAGGAGAGAGTATTTACAATGAATAGTGATTTTTTAAAGCATAAAATATCCAATTTGCCTGGTGCTAGTAGCTCAGACCTGTAATCCTAGCTACTCAGAGGCTGAGATCTGAGGCCAGCCTGGGCACTAAAGTCTATGAGACTCTTATAGCCAATTACCCACCAGAAAACCAGAAGTGGTGCTATGGCTCAAGTAGTAGAGTGGTAGCCTTTAGCTGAAGAACTCAGGGACAGTGGCCAGGCCCAGAGTTCAAGCCAACATCCAACAGAAAAAACAAAAAAGTACACTTTATGGTATCTTAAAACTGTTACATGTTTAATGATGTTTCTTGTAAAAAAAAATGTCATTTACCAGAGGTTCTATGGAAAATCAAGGTGTACAAGTGCTTCTATCTATGCTTAACTGCGATTTCATAAAAAATAAATACTGAAAGTAAGGGAAGTTTCTTCTGCACCTGTAAGGATGGCAAGAAAATGAACATGAAGCTGCTTTCAAACAGTTGAATGTCACTAACCTTGTTTTTAAACATTCTGTAGATAGCAGTTTGTGTGGGCATGTGCACGCGGGCATAAGTGTTTATGCCCACCTGCCCCACTGGGGCTCCAATGCAGGGCCTAGCCTAGTGCATTGATTCTCAAGGCTGCAACTCTGCCACTTGAGCCACATGTCCACTTCCATAGACTGGAGTTTAAATGGAAGGACTTTGGGGCACAGTGGAATGCCTTTAGTAACCAACAGGATTTTATTTACATTTGTATCCCTTGCATTGTTTAGATTATTAAAGGCCTTCAGTGTTTCTGAACTAGGTCTATCATTCATATGTGTGGATGCAAAACACCTGCTTTAGATATTGAGGATGTGGAATCCTTCAAAAATTGGACATTGTACATCAGAGTCTTCCTTAATGTATGTAACACCCCAATATAACTTCCATATTCACAGACATTGGGCATTACATAAATTCCAAACAAGATTAAGAAGCATTGCTTTCCAAAGCTTTTGTTGTTTCATTTCAGGGAGTTTGTTTCATGATGATAGAATGATCTACTTACAGAGACTGGATAGATAGGACTGGGAATCTCAATTTGATAGGTGAATAGTTTTTTGAGGGGAAAGCAGGCAAACAGGAAAAATAGCCAAAGGAAGATACCAGCATCACATATATAAATCTGAGGTTCAGAAGTTCAAGCAGTTCTAGAAGATTAGAGATTTAACTGGGATTGTGGAAGTACATGGTTGTGTGGATAAAGATGGATATTGTTAGAAATTGAGTTGCTAGCCCAGTGGTTCACACATGTGAAATCCTACTTACCCAGGAGAACAAGAAGATTATTTTTCAAGGTCAGCATAGGAAGAAGAAACAAAGAGCACGTACCTCAGAATTAACCATCCAAACCAGCTTGAGGCATGATTCCAGTGGCACAGCACCACCCTAGCAAGGGGGAGGCCTTTGGTTCAAACCCCAGTACAGCCCAGAGAAAAGGGGGAAATGGAGGATGAAAGTGCTAGGTAATAGAATTTGAAAACCTAAATCTGGGAAATAGGGATACAGCTCAGTGGGAGTTGCTCAATGTGTAGTTCCGAACAATGATACTAAAGAGCAATGAAGCTGGCAGATGTTTAGCATCTGCAGTGCTCAAGAAAGCATTAAATAAAAGCAGGAACTTGAGGCCAGCCTCAGAAACATAGCAAGTTGTGTATGAGGAGATTGGAGAGAAAAATTGGGAAAGAGTAAGGAAAGGAGTGATATTGTCCAAAAAGAAGTATACTTTTAAATGTCTTATGAAACTGTAACCCCTTTGTACATAACCTTTACAATAATAATTAAAACTTCCATGACAAAAGGAAATATAACAAGGCCTCATTTAAAAAAACAGCAACAACACTTGAATGCGATAGGGAAGAAACAGGCACAGCTATCCTACATATTGACCCTGCATCTTCTTATCTGTGTTTCCTGCAGTTAACCCCTTCCTCCTGTTTTAATTTTCCTGTCACTGTCTAGATCATTCGTTGTTGATTCCTACTGGCCCTTTTGTTTCTTTCAGTGACTCTTTGGGTAACAAGTAGGATTCTTTTATTCCTTCATTTTTACTGTCACTAGAGGGCGACGGAAAATGTAGCACTAGTCACCTGATCACACTGGAAACTGAGAGATGGGACCAAAATACCTGGGTGGTATCAGTCATTCAAAACTGAACAGACCTTAGAAACATTGCCAGAACTTCTTGTTTTAAAAGCTAGAATGATAGGCAGTTAATGCAAGCATGCAATAAACTCATATGTTGAACTGAAACTTATCTGTATAACTAATTTTTAAAGGTCTCTTTAAGAACAAGCATGTAGGCCTGGTGTGGTGGCTCACGCCTAGAACTCTTGGTCCTTGGGAATCTGAGATCTGAGGATCACACTAGCTTTGGCAGGAAAGTGCCCAAGACCCTTACCTCCAAGTAACCATCCAAGAGCCAGAAAGGGTGCTGTGGCTCAAGAGGTAAAGCGCTAGTCATGAGCAAAGAAGCTTAGGAATAGCACCTTGGTACTGTGGTCAAGCCGCAGGACTGGCATACATATGCACACAGCAAGCAAGCAAGTAATAAGGTTTTCTAAATCACTGTCTATTCTCTACATATCTATACTTAAAAATAGATTTTATTTTCTCACCCATGATGTGTTTGTTTTAAAAAAAGATACATAACAGCAAATGACTCTTTTTTTAAAAAAAGGGTTGTGAATATTATAAAATCAAAATGAAATTTACATTTTTATTAAAATGGAAATACTTTAGACGCATTCTTATTTTTACCTTAACTGCCAACAAATTGAATGTTGTCTGCACTTAGTTCTCTGAACTACATTAAACATTCAATGACTGAACTTTAAACTACCGTATGTTCTAAAGTATGTAAACATTATCCACAAAAAGTATGTTTACCTATGAATAATTAGAAACCGTGGAACAGCAATATTTTATAGGATCAAAAGTAAACATATCTATTGTAAATATTTCAAATCAACCTGTAGCACCCGATTTAGAAAGAACCCTTTATATTTATTCAGTTCCCTTTTACATAGATTGTGCGTGCTGGGGAAGTTTTATAAGTTTCCTGCTCCTCTTTGCTTCTTGCACTGTTGCCTCATTTGAGCAATGCTGCTGTGATTCCCCTGGGGAAATCCCCACTGAACTGCAGACAGTTACACCTCTGCAGTGGTGCTGCTGTGACCGAGCTCTCTGTGCCTCAGCAGCCCAAGAGACAATGGAACTGCCAGGCCAGCACTCTAACATCTTACCACTTTGGAAACGTTCTGGTCTATTCTCATGTTCAAGTTACACCTTGAGAAAGGCCCATACAATGTTATTTAAGATCCTTAATGTTATTAAGACCCGTGTGTGTGTGTGTGTGTGTGTGTGTCTGTGTCTGTGTCTGTGTCTGTGTGTCTGTGTGTCTGTGTGTGTGAGTGCTGGTCCTGGGACTTGAGCTTAACATCTGGGCACTTTCCTTAAAATTTATGTGAAGGCTAGCATTCTACCACTTGAGCCATATCTCCATGCCCAGCTTTGAGTGGTTCAGGGGAGATAAAGGCTACTGAGTAGCTAGGGTTACAGGTGTGAACAATGGATCCCAGCAACCTAACGTGTGTGTGTAGAACCAGTGGTGAGGAACATATGTTGATCAATACAGTTTTAGGGTAATAGTATTAAGTGAAAATTGTCAATAAAATTATAATGGTGGTACATGCACATCCTAATGTTTGCAGGTTTGAGGCAGGAGGATCATCAACCTGAGACCAGCCTTGTCTATGTAGGGAATCCCTCTTAGGAAACAAGTGACCCCCATCCCAACCCCCAACACATATTGCAACAAACCCCAATTTTTCATCTCATTAGAAAGAAAACTTCATTAGACCCAGGTTCCAGAGTTTCCTGGGAAATGGAAATTCCCCTGAGAAGTGAAAGAGAAGAGGAAGGAAGAGTGCAGACAGCATGAAGAAGTCCTAGGTCTCCAGGACTTGCATCCCCTCCTTTCTTAGCAAATGCCACCAACTCATGTTAGCATTGTTCTGTCTCCTCTCAAGTCCCCTGCTTCTTCTCATGTCCTCTTTCCTGTGCAGGATGTGTGGGGAGGCCTAGTCGTGAAGTAGACACTCCACAGGTGTTAGAGTCCTTGGCAGATCTAGAGAGTGGTTCAGTTTTTGAGTGGCCATCTTCCAGGCAACTTCCCTTTCAGGAACCAGGCGGAAGTATTGGAAAGGCATAGAGGCCAGCGTGCCACTTAGCATTTGGGAAGGAGAGCAGTCATCTTAGGTATACGTATGTGGCTCTTTGGCTCTTTCATCTACTAATAGCTCATTTATTTACTCACGCATTCTGTCATTTATTCCACAAATGTATAATAAGTAAATAATACTCATAAGACACTGAGCTTCTTGTCCTCTATCCACTTAGGGTTAGGATCTATAAACCCCAAAAGACATTCCATTCAGAATTATTCTTCCTTCTTCCAGAACCTAACCCAAAGCTGTGTCTTCTAAGGGATACTGATAAGATTTCATTTATATTCACTTTATTCTAGTATGTGTAAGATTATTGTAACCATATGCCAAGCTTTTTCCTTAACACTTTATAAAACTAACCTGTTATGAGCTAAGCACTGCTGTTACCTACTAAATCTGGCTGCAGTGAGCTAAGTATTTCTAGTATCTCTGCACTGAAACTAGGAAAAGCCAAACGAGGGTAGCAGCTTTGGCTCACACTTGTGTTCCTCACTACTCAGGAGGCTCAGATTTTGAGGATCATCATTCAAAATCATGGTGTCTGAGAGATTTCACCTTCAGAATAACCAGCAAAAGATGAGCTGGAAGCATAGTTCAAAGTGGTAGAGCACCCACATGTGAGGCCCTGAGATTAAACTTTAGTATGACAGAAAAGAAAAGAGAAACCTAAGATACAGGGGTAAGGTACAGCACAGTTCAGAAGATGGCATTCCTAGAAGCACTCTTCCTCCAGGGCCTGTTTTATAATGAGTGTGCAAGCTTACATGTGAGGTATGGGGTAGAGGTGCTGCATTTCTTATGTGTTGTAATACTCACTGATATTGCCTTTTCAATTTGGATTGACCATATTGTTCTTACCATCAGGAGTCAATTGTCATTAGGCTTTTTCTGTTAGTACTGAATTTCATACATACATATCCATTAATAAAACAAAAATAAGTCTGGCGAAGTGGCTTTCCTCTATAATCCTAGCTACTCAGGAGGTAAGGTAGGGGATAAGGTGCTACCTAGCTCTTGGCAAATTCAGGAGACCCTTACTCTGTGGAATTCCTTTAGTATGTGTACCGTAATGTTATTTGTGTTATTGTTCACAATAAGCAAGGCATGGAATGAGTGTAAGTATCTGTTAATATATTTATATATATATATATGGATTAAACCATAATATACACACACACACAAATCCATAAGTATGGATATATACGAGCTATGTATAACCACCAAAAAATACACATGTACATTTATGTTTGCTTTATGTCATAGATAATGGTACAATACATATAAAATGTATTATGTTAATTACATATATCTATAATAGGTATGCACACAAAGAAAGAAATATTTTTATTGATAAACCCAAAGACATCTTACCATTGACAATAGTGTGGCTGAACCGGGAAGAGTATTTTTTTATTTTTTCATATATTTCTTATTATACTTAATAGAAGTTTTGCATTATATTCATCAGATAGAAGATGCATTTCTTTACAAACATTGATACCCTTTCTCATGTTTACGCCCCCATTCCCTTCCCCCCCAACCCCAGTCCTCATCTTGTTATTTTCCTTCCCTAACTGATTTCAAATAACAAAATGAGCATATATAAAATATATCAAATAGCAAGATAAAATACTGTAACAATATGAGATAACCAAGGGACAGCAAAAGAAATGAGAGATAACATAGCACATTAAGGACAATAATCACTCATTATATGGCTTTTGTTTCTATATCCTGGTGGTCCTTTCATTTAGCGTCATCTCATATGGCCTTATGTGTCTAGGTTTTGTTCTATTATAAATCTCTGCTAGGAGAGCCCAAGGTTTCTACTGATTATGACAAATGAGGAAACCATTGAGCCTATGTTCCTTTGAGTCTGGCTTACTTCTCTTACTATGACTTTTTCTAAGTCTTTCCATTTCCTTACAAATGGGTGACGTCATTCTTTCTGACAGCGCCATGGTACTGTTTATTTGTATGATTTACCTAGAATTTAATATGAGGATGTTTCTTTAACACGTCCTCTAGGTGCAGATTTGAAGGTTCATTTGTTGTCCATTCACATATTTGCTCATTTATTTCTAATTCAGGCACTGTGCTCATTCCTGAGGATGTGAAACAGGACAAGGTCACTATATTCCCTTTTGTGGAGTTTACGTGCCATTTTCTCTCCCCCTTCTTGCCAATAGAGAGAATAAGCTCAGCAAATTTTGAGATTATTTCTCTTGAGGTTGATGAGAATTTGTTAATTAGATATGAATGGAGGGAATGTTGTTGAGTATGTGTGGATGAACTCAGGGCCTATGTACTGTCTCTGTTAATTTTTCTGCTCAAGTCTAGAGCTTTATCACCTGAGCCATAGATCCACTGCTGGATATTTGGTGGTGATATTTGAATTTAAGAGTCTCATGGACTTTCATTCCTCACCTGGCTTCAAACTGTGATACTCAGATCTCAGTCAATTGAGTAGCTAGGATTCCAGGTGTTAGTCATCCGTGCCCAGTGTAGCAAGAACGTTGGCCAGTGTATGCAGTGCTAGGAGTTGACTTACAGCAAGGCCCTTGCATGTGCTATGCTGGTTCCCTAACCACTTCATGCCATGGCCAGCCCAGGAGCAGTCTTAAAAGTAAGGAAGAGCAAAACCTTTGTGGTCGCCTATTTTTTATGAGTGTCGACACAGAGCACAGCACAGAGAGGCAGCCCAGCCCACATGGACATCTTCTGAAGTTCTGCTGCCTTTCCAGCTCTGGCACGGGTGCTTTCCTCTTGGACACAAAGACAAGTTGAACAATAGAGTATTTGTTTTTCTTATTTTTCTGAATTCTTTTCTCTTTGTTGTACACTACTGCAGTCTAAACTATAGGATTTGTGCTTTCTAGGCAAGCACTGTACTTGTTGAATGAGGTCTCCAGTCCTTTGGTCTATATTTTCTTTTTGAGGTAGAGCCTCACTAACTTTGCCTTGGCTGACGTCAAACCATGATTGCCCAGTGTGAATTTCTAAGAGAAGACAAATGACTGACCAGTCTAACCAGAGGAAAATGAAAGCCACTCCTTTGACTCTATTTTACAATTGTTCCTAATCTAACATTCAGTGTCCCAAACACTACAAAGTTGGGATGTGATTTCCAAAGTGTCTGAAAAAGTTAGTGAATGGGGAACAGTAATGCACCTGAGGAAGTTAGACAGTATAGAAAAGCAACCGCCCGTTTACAGCACTCTTCAGCCAGGCTGCTTTCTCAAGGGTCATGTAATGTCTGCCAGGCTCACCCTGCCCAGGCTAGGACCTGGTTTAGTCTGATGGTCTCTGAATCCTGGACAGCCCTGCCCTGTTTGGCAACCACTGCCTCTCCCCCCTTCCCCCAGAGGGGGGGAGAGGACGGAAAGTCCTTTGATAGGAGGCACAGCCAGTTCTTCTCTTTCAACTTCAGGGTTCTCCTTCACTTTGATAGAATCAAAGGAGCCTTACTTAGGACAAGTCTAGAGCACCTTGTTTTCATTGCCACAGAGGCTTGGATTATGGGTGTGTGTGCCTGTGTGTGTGGAGTGTGTGTGTGTGTGTGTGTGTGTGTGTGTGTGTGTGTGTGTTTGGTAGTACAGAAGTTGAAGTCATGGAGATGTGCTGATTAAGCAGTTTTATTCACGGTTGAAACTCTACCACTTCAGCCCTTGCTGATTAGATGGAGATTAATTTCCTAGATTTCTCTCCCAAGGGTGGCTTCAACCTGGACATTGCAATTTCAGCCTCCCCAGCAGCTAGGATTCCAGGCTTGGGATCCCAGTGCCTGACATTTAGGGACATTTAGGTGTTTGACCTAGGGGTAGAGCGCTGGCCTAGAAAGCACACAGCCCTGGTTTAATTCCTGGGTACCACATACACAGAAAACAGCAGCAGTGGTGCTGTGGCTCAAGTGGTAGAATTCTAGCCTTGAGAAAGCTCAAGGACAGTGCCCAGGCCCAGAGTTCAAGATTCAGGACTGGACAACACAACAGAGAAAAAAATCAATAACCACTGATCATTTTAAATGCAAACTCCAAGGAGTAAAGAAAGGTTCACTTGAGAGTCTTGATGAAGAGCTGGGGCGGTGGAGGAGCAGCTCAGCCTGGGAGCCAGGCTTCCGGTTGAGCGAAGTCCCCAAGCAGCTGGTGAGTGGGGCCCTCGCTGCGGCCGAGCTTCAGAACCACCCAGGAGCCAGTGGACACAGAGGCTCGCTCTGCACAGAGGCTCCCACGGCCTCCTCCACACCTGGACCGAGCCCCACGGCCGGCGTGGGCCGCAGGCTGGGCTGAGGAGGGGATGGTCGGGGGGAGACTGGCACCCAGCGCTCGCTGGGTGTCCGGGGGCGCCATTCATGTCCGGCTCTGGAGAAGCAGGGCTCGGGCTCTGCAGGGAGGGCCTGGCTGGGGAGAGCACCATCCTCACACCTCCGCACAGCCAGTCCTCCTGACGGCCATCCCCACCTCCACCTCCACCGGACTGGGCGAGGGGCACCGAGCCGGGGCGGATCTCCACCCCCACCCCAAGAGGATTCCCTGCCCGCCATGGCCGCTGCGGGCTGGGGGAGCCGCACCAAGAAACCACTGCGGCCACGGAACCTCAGGAGACGCAAGTTGTTAAAGCTGCTCACCTGAGCATTAAAGGAAGTCGTCCTGTCCGCATCTGCACGGAGTGGAGGCCAGGCCTCGCTTGGAGAAGCCCGGCTCCGTGGGTATCAGCTCTGCTCAACATGGGAGCCGCCCTGTCTCCATGTCAGCCTCCGGCTCCTAGGAGACCGCCAGGAGGACGACCTGCGCATGCTCAGAGCGCATAGTAGCATGTCTGTACTGCACATACTCAGAACACATATGCCCATACCTTACTGCGCATGCTCAGGAAGCACAGGTCAGAACTGACTTTTCACATTTGGTGATTTCCACCTAACATGAAGTAATTTGTTCTGTACACATCTTGTCTTCAACCTACCTGGTGTCTCCACCTGATCTGGGCAATGAGGCACGTCCACAGTGTCCTTGCTCTTTCAGATGATCACGGAGTTTTAACACAACAGACAACACTAAGTAACTGAATCTTTCTTTTATTGAGCCTGGGGAATCATATACATGTTTTTCTATTCACACTGTTAAGAATCATCCTTCTGATTTACCAAACCTGTCACTAATATAAAATACAAAGAACTCAAGTTTATATAGGAAAAAAGTTGAATTTTTGGATCATTATTGATGATTTTTTCTTTCTGTTCCTGTTGCTTAGCATCAGCCGTTCCCTCCTCCCTGCTTTTCCCTCCCTCCTCTCCCTGGTCCTGAGTTGATCAGTCCACCTGCCACTTATCCTTTGCCCTCCTCCATCTTCCTACAGATGTGAACTTGTTTGTGCCATGTATCAGGTCGTGAATACAGAGCCCTCCACAAACCATGGCACAAGTTAAGAAGAGGCCCTCTGTACCACATCCTTGGGGTTACCTTCACTCTATATATTATTTTATGTACATATGAAGGGTTCTTGGGGATTACAATCAGGTTTCTTTCTCCCAAGACTGTCCTCATGTGGTCACACTGCTCTTGCACTTGAGCCACAGCACCGCTTCCGGGTTTTCTGTGCTACCAAGGAATCAAACCCAGGGCTTCCTGCATGCTAGGCAAGCACTCTGCCACTAGGCTACACTCCAGCCCTGGATTCTGTTTTCAGACCCAATCGGTGGTTCTTTTTCTTTTGATTGGAGAATTGAGTCCATTAATGTCTAGGGTTATTATAGAGAGCTATGTTGTATTTCCTAGCATTGTAGTTTTTACTGTTTGTTTTCGTTGTCCTTGCTTCATTTATCTTCTACTAAGTACTGTCTGATGTGGTTCCCTTGATTATTTTGTTCATATTCTATTCCTCCTTTCATTATTTTTAGTATTGCTGTTTTCCTTCTAATGTATTCCTTTAGTGTTTGTTTATCCTGAAAGGTTTTAGTTTGGCCATCCAATGTAAGGGCTAGCTTTGCTGCTTAGAGGAGTTTGCGTTGGCAATTGTGATCTTCAGAGCTTGAATCATACCTTTCCAGGCTCTCTACACATTGAGGATTTGTGTGGAGAGGGCTGCAGTTATTCTGATTTTTCCCCCGTTTTTAATATAGCTCCTTCTTTGATTTTGCTGTGCCCCATGCTATGGTGTAATATTTTTACTATGTGTCTAAAAATGTTTCTTCTTGGATCCTGTCTACCAGGTGCCCTACATGCGTCTGCTATGGGGGTGAGATTTTCTCTCTTCAGATTGGGGAGGTTTTCTTTGATAGTTATTGAATTGGTGTTGCATTCTGCTGTTCTGGTATTCCTCTCCCTCATCAATTCCGACTGTATGTAGATTTGACTGTATGTATATTTGCTTTTCTTGGTTCGTCTGCCATTGAACTTCCCTTTGGTAATTTCTCTCTCTCTCTCTCTCTCTCTCTCTCTCTCTCTCTCTCTCTCTCTCTCTCTCTCTCTCTTTTCTCTGTGTGTGTGTGTGTGCGTGCGTGCGTGTGTGTGTGTGTTTCCATTTCTATGACTTTCTGCTCCAGCTCCTCCATTTTATCCTCTACTCCTGAAACTTTTTTTCATCTTATTCTGTTTCCTATAGCTTCCATTGTGCTTTGCATTGTGGAAATTGAGCCATTTATGGTTTTGGAAGCATTACTTTTATCTTTTAATCTTCCTGGCAGGCCATCCTGCCCTGTGGGGATGGTGCTGCTTTGCATTGGTCGTGAGCAGAGTAGGCCGGCAGTGGGGGCTTTCGAGTCTGGGGTTCACCTATTCTCGCCTGTGGTCTCTATCTGGAACCCGGTGCTTTGGAGGTCCTTGTGTTGGGTTCTGTTCTCTCCTCGTGTTCTATCATCTGTGGAGGGGTTGGTGGGTAGGGGTCTTTGCAAATCTCTGCCTTTGTGGCAATTCTGATGTTTTGTTTTGGCTGTTGTTATTTTGTCTTTTAGTAATTGAACTCTGGGCATGGGTGCAGTCCTGAGCTCTTCAGCTCAAAGCAACCACCCTGTCTTTGAGCCACAGTCCCACTTCCAGTTTTCTGGAGGTTAATTGGAGATAAGAGTCTCAGCTCCTTTTGTGCCCACACTGGCTTTGAATCAGGATCCTCAAAGCTCAGCCTCCTGAGTAGCTAAGATTATAGGTGTGATGTGATGGTTTTTTCATCCATTTCCTTCTTTTTTTTTTTTTTTGCTAGTGTCAGGGCTTGAAATCAGGGCCTAGGCATTCAACGTTGTCTTTCTAATGTTGTCTTTCTCAAAGCTAGCACTCTACCACTTGAGCCACAGAACTTTTTCTGGCTTTTTCTGTGTAGTGGTTCCGGGTAATAGTATGTTCATTGCTGTCTGTCTCTTGGTGGAACTATTTGTTGGGATCCCAAGGCCCTTTTTTGGTTAGAGAGAGCACCACCTTGGATTGTTCCTCTTCTTAACTGATTCTTTTTATTTCTTTCATTTATTTCTCGTGAAATCCTGGGTTGGATTCCTATGTACCACATACAATGAACAAAAAGAAGTAGTGTTCTGGCTCAAGTGGTAGTGGGCTAGCCTTGAGAAACTCAAGAACAATGCTCAGGACCTGAGTTCAAGCCCCAGGTAAGGCAAAACAATTAATTAAAAAGAGAAAAGACATGGTGGACCGGACACCCATGGCTCACTCCTGTCATGCTAATGAGCAATCTGAGATCTGAGCATTGCAGTTCAAAGGCAGCTCAGCACAAATGTCCGTGAGATTCTTATCTCCACTTAACCACAAGAAAATGGCACGTGCTGCTGTGGCTCAAAGTGGTATAGTGCTAGACTTGAGCTGAAGAGCTCAGGGTCAGTGCCCAAACCCAGAATTCAACCCCCACGACCAACCTAAAGAAAAATAAGCCAGCTGGGAAGAGTGACACACAGTTGTAATCCTAGCTACTCAAAAGGCTGAGATCTGAGGATCAAGGTTCAAAGGTAACCTGGGCCCTAAAATGTCCGTGAGATTCTTATCTCCAATTACGCACCAGAAAAGCAGAAGTGGTGCTGTGGCTCAAGAGGTAGCGGGTTAGCTGTGAGTTGAAGACCTCAGGGATAGCACCCAGGCTTACAACAGACCCCCCCCACAAAAAAAATAAATCAGAAAATGAAAAAGCCACTCATGGATGACCTCGGTAAGCTGGATGCTAAAGCATGGGAACCCCACAAGGGAGATGACTCCTATGATGTTCCAGAATTCTGTGGCGTATCTGCTCTGACACAACTCATGGATGCCAGACACACCATCCAAATATTTTTAGAGTTTGGAGTCCCTCAGGAGACCCCAGAATAGGCTTCTTGTTCTTTTGTTTTGATTTTGGCCAGTCCTGTTGCTGGCACTCAGGCCAGGGCAAGTCCCTGGGCTTCTTTTGCTCAAGGTTAGTACTCTTACCACTTGAGCCACAGTGCCACTTCTGGACTTTTCTGATCATATGGTAGTGAGGAATTGAATCCAGGGCATGCTAGGTAAGTACTTTAACACTAAGACACATTTCCAGCACCAGAATAAGTTTTGTCTCTGCTTTCTGTTTTTCTGTCATTTTGTGTTTACTAGGGATCTATTCAGTTGGAATAGTTGGAAAAGGAGAGCCAATATGTTCAAGAAACCCCAATCAGGGCTCAGTGATTAGTGAGGACAGGATTTTAGGGTACAGAGGAGATCTGGTGAACAGGATTTTTTTGTGTGTTTCTGTTTTGTTTGGTCTGTTTTACAACATGGAACCTTGTTTTCTGCATCTCCATCTGGTGGAAACAGCATTCTAGAAAAATGGCTAAATCCACTAGCCTTAGGCTGTGGCCCCTTCCTGTGGCCACATTTGGAGGTGGGGCCACCACAGCCTTGGTTGAGACATCTAAACAATCTTGGCAGTGTAAAATTGTAAAGAGCTCCTGGCTAATATTGGTAAAAGACACTTTACCATCTGGGCTAAGAGATGGCTTCCCTTGTCACTCAAAGGTGTTCAAAGGTCAATTGTTATGTTCATGTGCCTGGCCACCAAGCAAGCCCTGGAGAAATTGGGCTGGGTATGGGAAGGTGATCTGTTAACTGGTTAAAAAATTTTGTCTTAAATGTTGGTTATCCATAAGAGTAATATTGGGGAAAGTATCACTTGCTACTAAAATTCCAGAAATTGTGTGGCTCATACTCATTTTTGTACACTTGAAGATCCTGTGTTCAAGTATGTATGTGTATGAATAAATATATTCAGGAAAACATTTAATGGTATTTTAATGCATAAAGCAATTTGCATTGTAATCAAGAGCCGGTATATTCACAAGTGGCAACCAGGAAAGTATTGGGAGACTTCATGGAAATAAGGCTCCCACCTCAGGTTAAGTTAAGTTGCAGGCAGCTCAGCAGAAGGTGTGCAATTTGTCTGGGAGATGATGCTACACGTTGCTTATGGACCAGCCTGGATCCAGCCCATTCCTCCCAACTTGGAGATTCCCAGCCATCGACTTTGTCATCCTGACCACCCCCACCATGGTGAAAGTAGGTGGGACCCCTGCCTGACTCCAGCACATGCAGCTGGTCCTGATGGAAGACTGCTTCGGATCTACTAGAACTTGGACTTTTGGTTTGTGACATTCTTTCTGTGCCTCCCAGATCTGTAAACTTTATCCAGCTGGGCCTGGAAAAGCATGTTCAAAATCTCTTCACTGTATGTGTTTCCATCATATGGAACCAGCTTTAACTGCTGGAGAATTCTTGAATTACAGGTGGGAAAAATCCAGGCAAAAATTAAAGGGGAGTTCCGGACAGCCTTGGGATAAACTCCTCTGTAAATTTTGGTGAAAGTATCATGGCCAGGCTCATGATACTAAGAGCCCAGTGAAGCTCTCTCACTAGGTAATCAGTGATTTGATTTCATGTACATAATACCAGTGGGGAATGAAATAGGGTGCTTGAGCTAAGAAATGCCATCTTGCCATCTTAATAAAAAGTAAGAGAAGATGAGACTTTCGGAGACATTCTTTAGTTGCAGAAATGTCATGATTTAGGCTCCAGGAAACATGTTGCCTGTGGATAATTGCACTTCTGATTATTTCCCTAGAGTCTACTCTGCCTGTTCGTGACCCTTTTATTAGAAGTAAATCTCCACATCTACATTGCTGTGTTTTATGTATAATACTTCTTTGAAGGCTGTTAACGCTTGCTCTCCACATCCAGTATATGATTTTTGTTTTTAAAAAGTTGGTTCAAGCTCTGCTCGTGGCTGCTGGTCTTTGAGGCATAAGTCAACCATGCAGTTGCTGGCTTTCTAATAATGACACCCAATTTGATCTTTCTGTTTTCCTGCATATGATAAGCAGCAGCTTCCTCAAGTCACTGGCATCCTTCTTTCCTTCTTTCTTTCTCCCCTTTTGCTTCTTTTTCTTGTTTGTCCTGAGGAACAGTGCACTGCTCATGAGCTTTTTCCTCTCAAGGCTAGTGCTGAACCACTTGAGACACGAGTCCCCTAATGGCCTTTTTGGTACATAATTGGAGACATGAGTGTCACTCATTTTCCTGCATGGGCTAGCTTCAACTCAAAATCTTCAGATCTCAGTCTCCTCAGAAGGTAGGATTGCAGGGGTGACCTACGCACACCCAGCAACCAAGTGACCAAGTTTGGCAGTGGATCATTCCTTAACAAGAAACAATGAAAGTATTTTCTGAGGCCATTATGTGGAAGAGACTGTGTGGGGAAAGCAACAGAAGTAAGAAGGCTTCCTGTCTGTCCCGGCCCATGGGTATGTCAACGGAGACCCTAGAGGGGGAGTGAGAATGGAGAGACAAGACACACAGGAGACGGAGACAAGACAGGTTTCTGATCAAGTCTCGTTTATTCAGGGTAAAAGCAGGGTAGATATAGGGTATTAGGAATAAGGAAGTTCTCCTTATTGAAGGTCAATGGATATCCAGGCACACCACAAAAATGTTTTAAGGTATCTTGTTATGAGAACAGGCAATTCTTTTTGCAAGAGCCAGGGAAAGTAGTCAAAGCAAGCATGAAATAGAGGGCCAAATCTTCAGTTTCCCACTGGTCCCCCTTTTCTTTAAAATTTAGGCCATGGGAAGCATGCTTGTAAGAGTGCTTGAGGGGACTGTGCCTGTCTTAGGTCTGGGGATACATGCACTATGTTTTGCACAAACCTTACCTGTCATTGGAAAACTGAATCCTCTTTATCAATTCAGTCCCTGTCTCTTTTTTCAAAATGACTTGTCCCCTTATCTTAAAGGGGGAGGGGAGTTGATGGGCGAAGATCCATGTTCTGTAACTTCTTCAAGCTGACTCAGGGGCATTGTTTCTAGGGACCCTAAAAGCTTAGCCAATTTTACCAAGGCATTGCCACAACATTTAACAACTGCACAAACCCTTTTTTTTTGGCTACAACAGTGTATCTTACTTAGCACCCATTTACAAAGGCTTTTTTCTGATTGTCTGGGGAATCTTAGTTTCTGTGACCCTAACAATGCCAAATTACCTATATAAGCCTATATATAGATCAATATGGACACAGCCTCAGGTGCACAAACTTTTTCCAGAATTTGTGGCTGGTGTCAACTCAGAGTTTGCTCAGGTTGGGGTTTGAACAAACATGGGGTTCAGGATTATAAACTACCTACTATTAGAGATGACTAACAAGTTTCTGCCCAGTTATGGAATAAATGGACATAGACAGTAGTAAGGCATGCTTACAATCTATTCTATGACCTCCCGGCTCTGATTAATTTTGAATGGCCAAGCACAAGTGATGCTAGGATGTAACACCATCTCTACCATCCAAGCAGTGGCTTACTGCATTTGGATGCTTCATTGCTTTTGTCCTGGGAGTGTCTCTACACAGAGATTGGGCATATCACTTGCTTGGCTTCTGGACTTGAACTCAGGGCCTGGGCACTGTCCCTCAGCTCTCCAGCTCAAGGCTAGCACTCTACCACTTTGAGCTCCAAAGCAACTCTGCTTCACTAGCACTCTGCTACTAGATTAGACACCACAGTCTCACAAGGACTTTGCTTTACCGGGGCTGGCTCAGAACTGCAGCTTTCAGATCAATGAGTCCTACAAAAGGCCACTTTACTCCAATTAAAGCAACAAGGTGGTCAACACAGAAATAGTCTCTAAGCATAATCTTACCTGGAACTTGGTAAGGGCCAAAATTACATCTGAATAAGGATTTGTTGTCCTTTTCCATGGTCCAGCTGGAAATTGCTATAAAGAAACTTACAAGAGCAAACTGAAATAGCAATTAAGCAATCATTTTGGTAGTCCTAATTTTCCTCTTTTTTTCTTCTGTTTTTTTTTTGAAATACATTTAATTATAAAGTAGCATGAAACCAATTCATAAGGAGATAAACCTTTAAACATTTCTTTAAACTTTTTTCCCAATTAATCCATTTTAGGAGGAAGTTTAAGAAATACAAATTACATCACCCACATTTTACTATCAGATTTTCAGTGTCAGTCTGCAAGGAAAAAGGACAAAGATGGTCCATTCAGTCTATCTGACCCGGTTTAGATGAGCATCCTTTGTGCCAGCTTATTTTGTTCCACCATGCATGGACCCTCCCTTAGGGACTTTTCCACCATGGGAACCCAGAGCTGCACCTCTGCCAGTTCATCTCTTACCCCCAAAGATGGCCACACAGGACTATCCTAAGTTTTCCCAGTCCTTTCTCTTGGCATTTGATTACCTAAACAGTTTTAAAAGACAGACAAAGTTTCTGACATTGATAAATTTACGTTTAAAATTACGTCCAAATTTTAACTCAGGAAATAAATTCCAAATTTCCTAATGCCTCTGTACTAAACAGAGTACAATTTTTACAAGGTAAATATCTCTGTGCATTACAATACTAGATTTTTAATGCAAATTTCAGAATCTTTAGAAAAATCCTATTAATCAGTTCCTCTTTAAAACAATGCAATAATCTTTTGAGACATTGGAAACATTCAAACCTAATCATTTTCTTGAAGTTTAGACTTAGATTTACACAACTGTATTTGTGTTTCAAGTATAAATTCACCTATTATTTTACACAGCATGCTGAAAATTTAACCTTGAACATGTTCACTCGCACCCATTCATATATATATTCATACTCAAAGATCTTAAAGCGCACAAAATTAATAGCGTCTGTTTATTTTCCAGAAGCTTGTGTCAAGAGAATTTTGCCAATCTTACTCTTGCAGGTGAGAACCAGGTTCAAAACAAAACTTTTTACAAGGCAACTTAGTTAAAATTATTCATTGGTGGGGAGTCTTCCAGTGCCAAATTTAGCCCACCTGAAGCATAACTCTAGTCATTTTCCCAATTTTGACTAGGCCATCTCACATACCACTTTACAAGACCAAATTCAAACCTGGGGGAACCAAGACTGATGCCTATGTCCTGCCACCAATTGTCTCCAGATTGTCACTTTAGCCAGGTTGTTAGGAAAAAGATAACTAGATTAGGCTTGCAGCTGTCTCGCCTGCCTCAATTGCAGCTGAGTGGGAGAAGCCATACCAGGCTTGAGACCTACCCCACTGGGGCTGAAGCTTTTTCAAATGCTTAGTGACAAAGATACAAAAAACAAGAATCCATATTTAGGACTGGTACCAGTTTTGAAAACAAATTCGGACAGGACAAAAAACATTTAACAAAACAAGACCGAGTAGCAGAGACCTTTAAGTAACCCCAAATTTTGATGGCATGCCTGGCAGCAGTCAGAGTGAGGGCCTCAGGGCCTTGAAAATTCAGGGGGCGCCTCGCCTGTGGAGACTTCTGTTCTCCGGCAGCTGGCTGGCCAAGGCCATCCGACCCCAAATGTGAGTCATTTTACAGAACAAAAAGTAACAAATTTATCCTGTAAAGATTTATATGCAAGACAGAACAAAGCAAACGAACGCCAGGGCTGCTGAAACAAAGCCAATTAGGCACACAATACACACTGAAAGAATAAAGAAGTGCTGCACAGTGCCAATGGTCAAGACAAAAACTGGGTGGGGGGAGTGTTTTAATCAAGGGGGAGATCAGAAGTTCCCTCAGCTGGCCATCCATCTTCAAAGGAGGGACATTCCTCACTGCAAAGTGTAACTTACTTACCTTTCTCTAATTTCCACATTTAAATTGAGTGCCCTTCCCTTCTCTGCTCTCCCAGGTCACTCAGGAGAGCACAGCCAGTTGCAAACTGTCTCCAGGATTTAGCTGTTAGGTTTTTTTTATTATTATTATTCAATTAAGAACACTTAACGTGACATAAGACAATCATTCAACAAGACAGAACACTTAAATCGCATGCACATCCCGGCTGTAAACCAGCAGGGAGCTATCAGACAGTGGAATGGTCACAAGTCCATCCTTAGGATAGTCCCCCAAAAGGGCGCTGGGGACATCTCTTGCTGGCCCCGTTGGCTGTCCTATCCTATAGGGCGTCCGCCGGGACCTCTTGCCAACCAACCCAGAACCTACAGACAAATACAGAACACAAAACTAGAGGTTCCAAACCAGAATTAATGACAATTGTCCTAACATTAGCACGGCTTTTATAGTACAGAATAAACAAGTTTAGTTTTTATTCACAGTCTCATGTTTTACATCTTTAATATAATCAAAAAGTCACACAACTGTTTGATTTTAACCTTTACCCCTCGTGTCTTTAAAGCTTTATCCAATCCTTCTACAAATAATTCATGCTAACTAATATCTTGTCCCATAATTGCTGCTCGACTTACCGAGGTTCAGAAGACATAGCAGGCTCCCATGCTTCTCTCCCTCTAAAACACTGTAACGCCGGCCCCTCTGAGCAGCGTTCTTCACTGAATCCCGGGTGCTCGAGCCCCACATTGGGGGCCACTTGTCCCGGCCTGAGGTTATGTCAACGGAGACCCTAGATGGGGAGTGAGAATGGAGAGACAAGACACACAGGAGACAGAGACAAGACAGGTGTCTGTTCAAGTCTCGTTTATTCAGGGTAAAAGCAGAGTAGATATAGGGTATTAGGAATAAGGAAGTTCTCCTTATTGAAGGTCAATGGGTATCCAGGCAACTAAACCACAAAAACATTTTAAGTAGAAACAAAGTACCTTGTTACGAGAACAGGCAATTCTTTTTGCAAGAGCACAGGGAAACTAGTCAAAGCAAGCATGAAACAGATGGCCAAATCTTCAGTTTCCCACACCTGTCCTCAATGTTATTAGGCCCCACAGAAATAAAGCGGCAGAAACGGTCTTACATATGCTTGCATGTACACACACACACACACACACACACACACACTCACTGACACACACACATACATACACACACACACAGAAATCAGCATTAATATTGGAGAACAGAGATGGTAACTGTCTAGCTAGCTATCCATGTATGTATGAAAATGGAGCTATGGAAATGGAGCTATGGCTTGAATAATAGAACATTAGCCTCAAGCAAAATAACTCAGTGGCACTGTCCAGCTCACAAGTTAAAGGCCCAGTACTAACATAAAAAAATCTGACATATATATGGTATATGTATAACTATATTTAAATATATATTTAAATTTTCATTTATGAGTGATATATAGAGATGTCTATATATATATGTAGATGTATATGTGTGTGTGTGTGTGTGTGTATGTAAATTGGCAGCAGAGAAATTTGATGTGAAGTCCAGACAGTTTCTAGATACACTCTTTATTGCTGAGTCATCTGCCCTTTTTGCAATGATCATATTTGAAATAGGGTCTAGGTTCTGACAATGACTGCACATAGACTTAGGTTATTCTAGTTCAGGCTTCCTCTTTTGATTATGGGTGGCTTCAACTGGACTGAGTTCCATCTTTTTTTTCTCTTTGTGTCAGTCATGGGGTTAGAATTAGAACTCAGGGCCTGGGCAATATACCTGAGATATTTTGTTCAAGGTTAGTGCTCTACCACTTGGAGCCATGCCCACTTCCAGTTTTCTGGTGACTAATAGTAAACAAAAGTCTCAAAAACTTTCCTGCTCAGGCAGATTTTGAATAGCCATCATCGGATCTCAGCCTCCTGAGTAGCTCAGATTACAGGATGGCCTATCAACACCAAGTGCAGCTCCATTTTGTGTGTGTGTGTGTGTGTGTGTGTGTGTGTGTGTGTGTGTGAGAGAGAGAGAGAGAGAGAGAGAGAGAGAGAGAGAGAGAGAGAGAGAGAGAGAGAGAGAGAGATTGGGGTGGGGAATGTGACATTTATTTTCAGCTCACTGCATCGAGGCATGCAAATCTGACTTAAAAGTGGAGCCGAAATGGTAATATTATACAAGCTGCAAAGTTTTTAAACTAGAGACAATGGATAGGGCATTTCTACTCATTACAAATTAATCCTCTCATTGAGCTACTCTCCCAACCCCACCCCAAGATGCACATACAGAGAGAGGATCGTAGGGTTAGCATGGCCATATAATGGTGTTTTTAAAACCAAACCAGGCCCAAACCCCAGGAATTCCTAGGTAGTTCTAGCCCCTTCTTATGACAAATACAGCGACATAGTGAAGGGTAGAGTAAGTAAATTGATTACATGGCAGACATCTCCAGAGTAGGATGAACTACTGGCCACATCCTTCAACCATGTCCTTAGGCCTAGGGTGTGTCTAGGGATGTGAGAATGCTCTACATAGAAACATCTAGGGCGGCCTGAGACAGGCATGTTCCTTGAGTCAGGAGCTACTCGGTAGGTGATGGAGGCACTGAGTGGTGTCCTGTGCATCTGTGCATGTCCTTCCTGAGATTTGATTGTGCTGTGGCCTCTAAATCAGCCAAGGTTGGGTCAGGTGAGGCCAGAGCCCCTGGCATGTGACTCCATTGTGATGTCACCCATCCCACTGGCTGCAGGGTGGGAGACTTCAGGATGACCACACCCCTTCATTTGCATACGTCCAATCGATCAATGGCCTGGGGGCATCTAAGCCACGCCCACAAACAAGCCTGGTTGCCTAGTGTCATTTGGATTCCATTCTTCAGGCTCTCACTTGGCCAACAGTTGACCAGGTGGACACAGCTCTGGCATTTGTGGGAGCAGCGATCACTGAGTCTTGGGGGCAGTCCCGAGGGCAGCCCCACACGTTCCCCTTCCCAGCCCTTGCTGTCTAAACACCAATCCCTGACCAGTGTCCAGAGCCCAGACAGCTGCAGGAATCCTGAGAGGCGCTGCCCGGTGTGCCTGCCCCAGCAGTGACCCCATGAAGACCTGCCGAACCTGCGGGAGCCCCAAGACCACCCTGGAGCAGTGCAAGGCCCCGGAGGAGCCTCCCAAAGGCCGCCAAGACACTGAGCAGACTGTGCCAGGGCCCCCTGAGCAGGGCAAGATGGGTACCGCCCTAGCACGCGTGCTGCAGGCCGCCGCCGCCTCCGTCCACGCACAGCTGCAGGATCTCTCCAGCCAGGTGGGCAGGGCGAGGATCCGAGCCGGTCAGCTGGGGGACGCCCTGCGCCATCTCCACAGAGGGAGCGAGGCCTTGCAGATGAGAGTCCAAAAGATGCAGGACAGCCTGTCTGCTCAGGGCCAGAGTCAGGAGGAGGAGGAGAAGGGCAAGGAGGAGGAACAGGAGGAGGAGGCCAAAGAGGAGGATCAGAAGGAGAATGAGGATCAGGAGGAGGAAAAGGAGGAGCTGCAGGCGCCTCAGGTGGCCCTGGGCCCACAGCACCCACAGCGCCCACAGTGCCAGGCCAAGGAGCTGGCAGCCGCCCAGACCCCTGCTGCCCTGCCCAGTCCCGATGGCGCCCGCCCCGTGCTCATCCCCATCCCGGAGCAGCACCGCAGTGAGCAGCGGGAGCCTAGCCACGCTGGCCACCCACAGCCCCTTCCTGGGCCTCGCCGGGCCTGGAGCCTCGGGAGCCTCACTGGCCACATCCTGCAGCTGCCCCAGCTCCTGAAGGCCGTGGCCCACACAGTCATGGATGACAAGTTTGCCCTCCCCTGCCCAGCTGACGATGAGCTGGTGAAGGTCGTGGTGCTTCCCTGAGGTCTGAGGGCCACCGAGAGCGGGGCAGGGCTCGGCCCCACACCACCCCTGTCACCCCAGTTCCCGACACCCCAAATCTTTGCGCTGCGGTCTCCAACAAGGCCGGACAGCATGGCACAAGCAGTGCCCTGGGTTCCTGCCTGGCACAGGCACATGGGCAGGTCCACTGCACCCGCCCTCTCAGGCCTCCTCATGGAAGAGCGAACTGCAGTTCACATGGCCCAGACCCTGGGCAACTGGACCAACTCTAGGGCCGTCAGCAGAGCCTGGGTGCCCAGGGAAGGACCAACTCCAGGGTGGAGTCCTCAAAAACAAACTTCCTCAGAGACCAACTGGGGCAATGGAATACCTTTACATTCCTCTCTCATAATGTACGGTTACTTTATATTTCTTAAGGCTTTCTAGTTTATATATGGACTTTTTACATTGCTGTTGATTATATTATCTCCAAAACATAATATATCATTGTATTTGTGATACTGATTGTGTGAAGCTGAATGACAGTGTATTCATGGTCCACGTTTGTCAGAGGACACTGAAGTCTGCCCCAGCCTTCGTGGGACTAACTGTGATGTTCAGAGCTCACAGAGGGAGACTGATGTGAGCAGTGGAATCAAACCTGAACCAAGAAAGAGAATTCCTGCTGAGTCACTGAGGGGAAGGGCTGGTGGTAAGGACTGACAAAGACAAGTGTCCTCAGTATGGAACTTGGGAAAATGTAAGTGTTAATATAGTTTTATAATTATTGTGTATATTCATTTTTTACCATGTGAGTGGATATTTATGTGTCATTTTCCACACTGCAGTCACTTACCTTCTATGGCAATAGTGAACTTTATTATTTTTGTTACAAATGCCATAATTGGCAAACTGGAAATGTGAATAAATATAAGAAAAAGAAAACATATAAGCTAAGTATTTTGCAAAAATGGGAATGGAGATATATTGTAATTCAAAACTACATATCAAATATAGCACTTATTGTAAAAGAAATGTAAGAATCCACAAAGATAGAGTATAGAATATTTTACATTGAAACATGCCGAAGTCATATATAGCATATAATTTTGTTGAATAAAATAAGATATTTCACTCCATTCCTCCTGGCTGTTAGCTTACTAATAGATGTCATTAGAAAGCCTGAAATTCTATGACCTGCACTGTGTGTGTGTGCAGGGCCAGTCCATCCTGCCAGCTCAGGACACAACACTGCTGACAGGAAAGGAAGGAGAGGGCCAGCCTCCCCCATGAGGTCATTCTCACCACCAGGCCTCACTCTGCAGCCTTTTATTGTGGAACCATGGCTGGAGCGGCCTCTGAGAGCCTTGAGGCGGCAGAGGGGAAAGGAATCTCAGGACCTCAGTCCCTCCGCTCCTTGGGTGAGCAAAACAGCAGAGTTCTCGTCCCAAAGCACTCTCTGCAACAAGTTTCTGCTTTTGAGGCTTTGGGGGCAGAGGTGTATTGGGTCTTGCCGACTGCTTTCCTGTTCTTCACTGCTCTGTTCCCAGTACTAGAGCATAGTACTTGACACCAGATGAACGTATGTATATATGTATATGCACATATACATATATATATATGAAGAGAAAATATAAGAAAGATGTACTTTTGCTATTGCTGGGAATTGAACTCATGTTCTCCCTGACCTTTTTTATCCAAGGCTAGTGCTCTGCTGCTTGAGCCACACCTGCACTTCCTGCTTTCTGCTGGTTAATTGGAATAAAGGTCTCAAGGAATTGTCTGCCCGGGCTGGCTTCAAATGATGTTGCTTAGATCTCAGTGTCTTGTGCATCTAAGACAGCAGGGAGCCACTGAGGCTTGCTTACCTCATGGTCATTAAAAATGACAATAGGGGACAGTAGCGTGGTCTAGTGGTAGAGTGCTCACCTATCATGCATAAATCCCTGGGTTCGAATACTCAGTACCACAAAGACATCAAAAGCTGGAAGTGGAGCTGTGGCTCAAGTAGTTGAGCATTAGCCTTGAGCAAAAGTGCTCAAGGACAGCGCCCAGGCCATGAATTCAAGTCCCAGGATTGGGAGGGGGGAGTGTAAATTGACAATTTTTTCGTCAGCAGCAGCCTCGGGGATAACTTTCATGTCAGTCCTTTTCTGCAAGTTTTCTTGATCTGCTCAGTAAGGCAATAAGAGCTACTGTGCGGTTAATAGGTATAAAATGGGGGGCAGGGGGACAAAACCAACGCAAGATAAAAGGTCATCATGGTTTCTCTTCTCACCATTCCCTGGGCTTCCTCAAAAAGGATGCTTTTTCCCACAATGCTGAGTGCCCATTTAATCTACAAAATGACCATGGAGGTGGAGGTGCATAGATGAATTTAAGACTCAGCACTGCTACAGATGTGCATCTATGAGTGAGTGCACACACACACGCTCGCATACACATACGCGCGCACTCCCACACACAAATAGATGGACAGAGTTTTGTTCATACCTTTGTCTAACATGATCTCATTGAAAATAATTCCAAATCCATGATGCTTAGCCTTGAAGACGTGATGAGGAACTCAGGGACAGTTTCTCCCCTTGAACTAATCTGATTCTAGGCAGTCCTTCCTCACTCTGTAGTCTGGCCTCAGTGCCATCACGGCTCAAAGCCAGCCCAGGCATTGAAGTCCATGAGACTCTTATTTCCAATTAACCAACAGAAAACTGGAAGTGGGGCTGTGGCTCAAGTGGTAGAGCATTAGCCTGAGCCGAAGAGCTTAGGGACAGTGCTCAAGCCCCACTACTGACCCTCTCCCCCTGCCCAAAAATAATTTCAGGCCAATGCCAGTGGTTCACACCTAGCCACTAAGAAGGCAGAAATCAGAAGGCTCTTGGTTTGAAGTCACCTAAAGTAGAATATTCCCTGAAACACTTATGTCCAGTTAATCAGTAAAAGGCAAGGCTGGAATTGTGGCTCAAATGTACAGTACCACCTATGGGCTTAAAGTGGAGTCAGAGGTACTGAGTTTAATCACCTCAAACCAAAAACGAATTATCAGCACACCATTTGACCAAGCAAAGGGTGCTTGGAGGACGGCTGGAGGCTAGACAAGCCCAAATCCAGGAAGGCATACCCACACCCCCATCACACTGGCACGAAGGGCAGAGGACGGTACCTCAGTGGTGGCTCTCCATCTTGACTAGGATAAGGATGAGTTCCACTTACCATTCTGTGCTGTAAGGATCAAACTAAAATATTACAAGGTACACTGAACAATTTGAAAAATAGCATGTGATTTATTTTCTTATCAGAACTATTTCAAATATGGAAACCATTTCATTGATGATATTACAGTAAAGAAAATATCTGATCTAAAAAAGCAGTGCTTATGTTGAATGTTCAAGGAGGTGTTGGTGTGGGGAGACTGAACAGAATGGCAAACAGAAGGAAAGGGAGGCCAGGGTGGAGAGGACATGTAATCTTTTCCCTTCAACTTTTAGGATGCAACTGTCACTTCAATGATCAAAACACATATATACTCAGATGTTTAGCAGCACTTTAAGGCATAATTGCTCCGAAAAGTAAGGTTCAAATTTCCTGTGACTTTTATGCTACTACGAGGGCTTGAGTTCAGGGTAGGCGGAGGGCTCACATTCTCACTTGGTTACTCTCTGAAGGCTGGCACTGTTAGCCATATCTCCACCCCACACTAGTTAACTGATCATGAGACTTACAGACCTTTCTGCCTAGGCTGGCTTTGAACCTCAATCTTCATATCTCAGCCTCCTGAGTAGGATTACAGTCATGAGTCACTAGCACACGTCTTTTATGTACGCTCTGAGCATGAGATTTGGCTAGAAAATATTCTGAGAAGTTGTACCCAGATCCTCCTTGCTGTTTAAGCAAGGTTCCCTTTTTTGATTTGGGAATTTGGGGTTTATTTTATAATAAACACCACAGCACATTTTTGGGGGGACCTTAGGAATCTAAAAGCAAAATTTCACAAGAGTAAGTACTTGAAGATGTTGGGTACATTTATGGTATGCAACACTGAAACACTATCAGACATGGAAGGTCACAGAGGCAATATATACAATATTGGATAACTGAGGCATAGAAACAGATGCATGCTAATTCAAATTCTGTCATCCTGCATTTAAAACAGCTCCCATCATCTCTTTACAAAGCAGCTTTCTCATTCATTTCTATTTGCCTTGTCCTCAAAAATCTCACAGACAGGAAATGCCTTTTCTATCGTATACAAAGCAGAAATGTCTACCTCTGCCCTGGCCTACACAGGTGAGAGATTATTGGCTTTCGGGCAACTGCATCTGGTCAGCACCACGGACAGCAACTGCCGGCAGTGTTTTTTATTTTGTGTGTGTGTTTGTGTTTGTGTGTGTACAGGCCCTGGGGCTGGAACTCAGGGCTGCTTGTTCTCCCTTAGCTCTATTGCTCAAGGCTGGCTCTTTCCTACTTGAGCCGCAGCTCCACTTCTGGCTTTTTGGTTGTTAGCTGGATCAAGTTGGATTCAGTCTTCTGAATGGAAAGGATTATAGTTAGGAGCTACTAGCAATTATCCTTGCTTTTTATAATGAAAAGTTTGATGGTGACAAGTTATTCAAATGTCTTTTCTTTTAATCTGACCCCTAATTTCTTTAATTGTAGCTGGTAATTTATCAATACAATTATTTTGACAGATACTTAAAGTGTAAATTGTCATTTGGATTTATACTTTTGATGATTTGTTTTGGGAGCTGTTATGAAAACCACTATGTAGAGAAGATAGTGATCATGTGTATATATATATTTATATATTAAATATTTTATAAGTTACGAAATAAATAACTCTAAAAATAGATGTTAAACTAAGTTCATCTTTACCTTTCTCATATTTTAAATATAAATATACCTTTTCAAAATTATGAGTTTACATATTTTTCCCGCTGTGTTGGGAGTATTCCCCATGAAATCTCCAAAATTATCAGTGTAGACAGATTCTGCATTTCAGTCACTCATGTAATCATGGAATTCTCGGGCCTGACAAGAGAAATGGGGTTCTTTCTATCGACTTGAGCATCTATGAATATTTCTGTACGCACTGTAAAGATTCCTCCCTGGTTGAATATATTTTTCAAAAAAATAATCTCATGATTTCTTGAAATTAAGATAATAAAGTAGATTTCTCTCAGTTAACACCTTCAATACTTTCTATGTAGAATATTGTTTTTTTCCTTCCACCAAAATAAGATTATATTTCAAGGTAGGAACATATATAATTTGAAATGCACTTTTGTAATGTTAGAGTATAATTTTTCCTCTAGTAATACTCACAATAAAATTAAAATGATTTAAAACATTTCTATAAAGAATTAAGAGTATCAAGCTCCTTCATTTTCCTGTAGGGATAAAGATATCCACATACAGATCTAGAAGGTTCCCTTTTAATATATTATGTAAGTTAAAAAAAAAACTTGCATCAAAGGGAATTTTATGACTGCTCAGAAGACCTTTAGTAATAATAGCCTTCGGAGGATGTTAGATAAAGCTCACTGAACAGTGCCCTTTTCTGTAGATTCTGCAAGGTTCTTAGATCTCAGACCTCGATGAAGATGTCCTCATGGACCTCCCCCTTTCCCATCTGCTGATCCTAGAGGGATTTTGTTGCTGCTGTTTGAACTACCTTACCCCAAATGGAAGAGGTACTCTGCCTTTATAGCATTTTGAACTTGTGTGAGCTGTTGTGAATTTGTTTAAATGAAGAATTGAAATTAGATCTCTAGTCAGAACGACTCACGAGAAGATGTCAAGGGAAGTTGGGAGGGAAACCAAACAACCACCTGTAAGACGTCTACTTGCTGATTCCCATCCTCCTCAGGCCTTGATGTCCACTCTTCACCTTCTCTGTTCTTTCTCATGGAATGCAAGTCCTTCGGCTGGGTCAGCAGTGGATGTCCCCGTGCTGCCCCGGGGCAGGAAGTGAGTGCCGGGCGGCAGAGTCCAGATGTACTGTGGGGGTGTGGAGCAGGCCCGAGCCTTAGGTCTCTCCAATCATCGGTGCTGGCCCAGAGAGTGGATTCCAGCAGGCTATGTGTGGTCCTTTCTTCTAACTTCTTGCAATCGTTTCTCTAGGCGATGCAATTTGTGGAGATTTTCCTTCAGTAGTTTGTTGTCTGGAACCAGCTGTAAGGCTCTCTCATAATAAGTCCTTGCAGACACATAGTTTCCCTGGAGGAAAAGAAGAACAATTCAACCTGATTCTCAGAACCCCTTGGAGGATTGGGAGATGGGGACCTGGCCCTGCCTGTAATTTCACCCCAGCAGCTTGGTGCTTAGGAAGAATCCGTTTGTTTGAAGCACCAGATCATCTGAAAAGCCAAGTCACGCCATTAGGGAACTAGAAAAGAAACAGAAGTCAACTCTAGGAATCCAGAGATGAGGCCAGGACTTCAGGACTCCAAAGGCTTGAGCACTGTCCTTTGAAATCTAAAGGAGCCACTGCTGAAAACAAGAATCAATAAATATGATCTTTTTAGTAAGAATTAGTCTAACATTCAACTTAAAAGAAAACTTCTAATGTAGGCTTTGCATGTGTAAACAGTTGACATGGAGATGGCTTCCAATCTGCTTGCCCCCCCAGGCGTGTGGTATATGTGCCAGTATGGTTGGATGCTGGTGATTCATATTTGGATTCCTAGGAAGCTAAGCTCTTAGGATCAACATTCCAAGTCATGCTGGGCAGATAAATGTAAAAGACTCCTTATCTCCAATTAACTACCAATGAGCCTGAAGTGGAGGTAGGGCTCAAAAATACAGCATCAGTTTTGAGTGAAAATGGCAAATGAGACGGCGATGGCCTGTAATCAACTCTTAGTACCAGTACAACAGGCCCCCATGGCTCCTGCCTACAATCTTAGCCACTCAGGCGAGATGTAAGGATCTTGGTTGATAGCCAGCATGGGAAGAACAGTTTGTGAGGCTCTCATCTCCAACTGACCAGCAAAATGTGAAAAGTGGAGATGTGGCTGAAGAGCACTAGCCATGAGCAAAAAAAAAAAAGCTGAGAGAACCAAGTCCTGAGATGAAACACTAGTATGGGCAGGAAAATGGAGACGAAAGCAGAAGAGAAGACAGCAGCAATACTCCTACCTGCATGTGCTGGATACCCCCCATGTTCATCCAGGCCTGGGCTTGATCTGGATTCAATTCCATGGCTGCTTGATAGCTCTAAAGACACCAAGAGGAAAGCAGGTTAGGAAAGGAGAGCCTGCATTTAACCCAGCGGGACTGCAGAAACACCTTCCACCCAAGTCAGTGTCTGACATGTGTTTGTGTGCCTGGGCGGGGCTTGAACTTAGAGCCTGCTTGACTTTTCTGCTCAAGGCTGGCATTCCACCACGTCCACCTGAGCCCCACTTCTGGCTTTTTGGTGGTTAACTGGAGATAAGAGTCTCATGAATTTATTTGCCTGGGATAGTTAAGAACCACGATCCTCAGATCTCAGCCTCCTGAGTAGTTAGGATTACAGGCCTGAGCCATGGCTCATGTTGTTTCTGGTTTTCAAAGCTGATAACTGTCATTGTGGACTTAAAGGAAATGCAAGCCCTCTGCTGGTGATCAGGTGATTTCTGCAGTAACAATGCACTTCCCATACACCTTTCCCACCTATAAGAAAACTGCTCTTTTAGGCATGTTCTATCATAAATGGAGTTGGTAATAAAATACCTTTTTTCAAAATCATAAAATCCGAAGGCCAAAGCAGAGCATATTATATAGCAGGTGCTTAGCCTGCATGAGGCTATGGGTTCAATCCTCAGCACTGAAAAACTATAATACAATTTAAAAAGAAACCCAAAACATAGAATTTTTAAGAAGTTTAACCTAGGATTAATGCCACGATGTGTGTACTAGGGGATAGTTTTTCATTTGTTTTCTTTCATTTTTTTGGCCAGTACCAGAGTTTAAGCTCATAGTTTCTTATGTACTTGCTCAGTTGATGCTCTACCACTTCAGCTGTGCCTCCAGCCTGACGTTTTGCTGATTCTAGGGATGGGAGTGGTCTTCAGACATTTGTATCCAGGCTGGCTTTGAACACTGATCCTCCTGATTTCAGCCTCACGAGTAGCTAGGATTACAGGTATGAGCCACTGATGTTTGCAAATAATATTTCAATAACTAGTCATTTGCTAGCTTCCTCACACAATGACCTGATACTTTACTGTCTACCATATTGTGTTTAGTGTAATTTTATAACATCAGCAATTTTAACTGGTGACTTTATCAGATACCAGGAGGAGTGGTGGCATTTTCGTAATGTTTGTATTTAATTTATTTCTTGATTTCATACTATGCAGAAATCTTATCTCAAACCTGTAGATAGGAAATGCAAAGCTGGGTGTTCATGCCCTATACCTAACATCCAGGATGATCAAGAGGCTGAGATATGAGGGTACTGTTTAAAACTAGTCGACATAAACCAATCTGAGAGACTCTTATCTCCAACCAATTATGAAGAAGGTGGACGTGGAGCTGTGGCTGAAGTGTTAGAGCACCACCCTTGAGCAAAAGAGCCAAGCAAGAATGCAAGGCCCAGCACTGGTGCTCACACACACACACACACAAGACTATGAATTCTTAATCTGAATCAACAAATGTACTGGCATCATTTCAAGAGTCATACCTCATATGCTTTGTCAAGAAGGTTCTGCTCTCTCAGCTGGTTTCCTTTGGTGAAGAACAGTTCAGACAGCACTTTGGGGTCCTTTGGTTTCAGCTGCAGAGCGTGGTCGATTGCACTGAGCGCCTGCAGAGGTAGCATAGGGAGAACTGATCAATGGAGCTTGATCAAGAAAGCCTAGCAGAGATGATGAGATTCAGTCTGTTTCTTCACATCTATTAGCCGGGTGAACCACACTCTTCATCTCCTCTGATTTCCTCATGCAGCATTCACGGCCCTGACAAAAATCTATGTGTTCTATTCATGGGCCAGTCCCCACTGCCCTCTGGTGGAGCAGACTTCCCTCATAGCACCAACAGATCTTAGTTTTCTCCTACGCCCCAAAGCTTCTCACAAGATTCTTTCTCAAGGCTGGTACTCAACCACATAAGCCATGTCTCCAGTCTTGCATTTTGCTAGTTAATTGGAAATGAGAGTCAGTAGGGGGGGTTGAAATGTGGCTTAGTGGTAGAGAGCTTGCCTAGCTTGCATGAAGCACTGGGTTTGACTCCTCAGCATCACATAAACAGAAAACATTGACAGTGATGCTGTGGCTCAAGTAGTAGAGTGTTAGCCTTGAGGAAAAGAAGCTCAAGGACAGTGCCAGGCCCTGAGTTCAAGCCCCAGAACTGGCCAAAAAAAATGTCAGTGCAAGGGCCGGGAGTTTGGCCTAGTGGCAGAGTGCTTGCCTAGCATGCACGAAGACCAGGGTTCGGTTCCTTGGTACCACATACGTAGCAAAAAGCCAGAAGTGGTGCTGTGGCTCAAGTGGTAGAGCCCTGGCCTTCAGAAAATCCAGGGACAGTGCTCAGGCCCTGAGCCCAAGCCCAGCACTGGCAAAAAAAAAATGTCAGTGGACTTAGTACTCAGGCTGGCTTTGAGCCATGATTCTTCTGAGTTCCTAGGATTGCAGGCACGAGTCCAGCACTGTACTGGCTATCTGAGAAAATCCTGGCAGTGGTCAATGGATATGCCCTAAGGGATTGTGACAGGACTCCACGCAGTACCAGGCAGAAGATATAGCCCACCAATACCATACTTTCCAGAGTTAGCCTGAGAAAAAGGTGATAGCAAGACCAAGAAGGAGCTAAGCATATTTCAAAGGAGCGCAGGAGTTCAGGGATACCTGTGCAAAGCTGCTAAGATCCAATACTAACGAAGTCACCCTCCTCTGACCAGGACTCAGCTGGAGACCCACACACATGCACATCTCTTCCTCAGGCCCAGCTTGGTCTGTACCTTGTCGTGGTGTTCCTGCTTGCTGTAAATGGCGGACAGGAGGTGATAGCATTCGAGGCACTCTGCCTCCTCCACCACCATGAAACTCACAATCTGCTCTGCTTCTTCTGTCTGCTCCATCAATGCCAGAACCTGTGCCTGCAAAATCACGGGGCTCTCATGTCTCAGGGTGCATGCCTTTGCTTGCTTGGTTGCTGAATTATTTCTAGTACTGGGGCTTGAACTTAGGGCCTCCCATCTGCTCCCTTTCCTTTCTAGGCTAGTGTTCTACTGCTTGAACCACACCTGCAGCCAGGCTAAAACAGCTGCTTATTTTGGAGGAGTCTCTCAAGGTGTCTCCTGCAGGGGTTGGCAATGGAACCTCAGTCCTCTAGATCTCAGCCCCCTGGGTAGGTCCAATTATAGGCATGAGTCTACATCAAGGCCTGTCACTGGCAGGAATGACAGCATTAGTCCAGAGAAATGCCTTTTGCCTCTTCAGAAAAAAAGTGACAAAAGCTGAGCACGAGTAGCTCACGTATGTAATACCAGCTACGCAGGGGGCTGAGATCTGAGGATCACAATTCAAAGCCAGCCCAAGAAAGTAAGTCCAAGAGACTTATCTCCAATAAGAAAAGCTGGAAGTAGCACTATGGCTCAAGTGGCAGAAAACTCTAATTTCCTTTTTTGGGGCTCAGTCATGGGGCTTAGACTATGGGCCTGGGCACTGTCCCTGAGCTCTTTAGCTCAAAGCTACCACCCTACCCCTTGAACCACAGCACCACTTCAGGTTTTTTAGTGGTTAACTGGATATCATTATCTTGAGTGCCCAGGCTGGCTTTGAACCTCGATCCTCAGATCTCAGCCTCCTGAGTAACTAGGATTACAGTTGTGGACCACCATTCCTGGCTATTTTCTTATAATTTTAACACAATATTGTAATCAAAAGGCTAGTATAATTTGGATACATCTAAAAAAATTGAGATTTCAAAATTTAAATAAAATTATTATTGGTATCAAAGTTGATTGTGTGTGTGTGTGTGTGTGTGTGTGTGTGTGTGTGTGTGTGTGTTTACTGGTGCTCATATTCATGGACTCGCACTCCTATATGACTTTTCCACTCAAGAATGGTGTTCTGCTTGCCTAGCATGCATCAAGACCCGGGTTTAACTCCTTGGTACAATATACATAGAAAAAACTGGAAGTGGTTCTACGGCTCAAGTTGGCAGAGCTCTAGCCTTGAGCAAAAAGTGTCCAAGGACAGTGCCCAGGCCCTGAGTTCAAGCCCAGGCCCTGAGTTCAAGCCCAGGACAATCAAAAACAAAAAAAATAAAAGAATGCTGCTCTCTTACTTGACACACAACTGTGTTTCTAGCTTTATGTTAGCTAAATGAAGAAAAGAATCTCTTGGACTTTTCTGCCTTGGTTAGCTTCAAATAAGCGCCTGATTATCTAGCATTATAGGTATGAGTGATCAGTACTCAGCTGTTTTTTCTTACTTTCACACACCCCTGCAGGTATGCTACATAATTTTCTCCTTTTTCAGAGCTATATGCTAACATATTTAGACCTCAGGGGAAAATGATACCTATATGTAATTCTCACATGGGCCAGAAAATAAATACACACATGTGAACATGTACATGTAGACATGCTTGCATAGATATGGTGATATACACAACAACAGTAATTAGGGCCAAAGATTTAGCTCACTGATAGTGCAGTTGCCTAACAAGTGCAAGGCCCTGGGTTCAATCTCTAGCACTGCAAGTAAAAAAGAAGCTGACTCAAGAGGCTGAGATTTGAGGATTGTGGTTTGAAGACACTCTAGGCAGAAATGATCCTTGAGGCTCTCTATCCAGTTAGCCAGCAAAAAGCCAGGTTGGAGATATGGCTCAATTGGTAGGACACCAGCCTTGAGCAAAAAGTCAAACTAGAGTGTTAAGCCTGAGTTCAATTCCCAGCACTGCAACAAAGAAAGGAAGAAAAGAAGTATGGAAAGAAGAGAGGAAGAAGAAAGGAAGGAAGGAAGGAAGGAAGGAAGGAAGGAAGGAAGGAAGGAAGGAAGGAGACAAACGAAAGGAGGGAGGTATGGAGACAAAGAGAGTCCTGAAACTGCCGTAAGGGCTATGGATGTAGTGTCTGGTGGCTGCACCCAGTCAGGAATTTGGACAGAAGGGATGCTGTCTCTGGCACCATCCCTGCAGCCCCATGTGTGTGCATAAGGGGCTATCCCCAGCGCCCCTCCTCTCCTGCCCCTCACCAGTGCCAGGCACAGCTCCCTCTGTGAAGGCTGTAATGCTTCAGCTTCCCTGTAAATATGCAGGGCATCTTCGAGCCGGCCAGTGTTGTAGTAGAGAGCTCCCAGTGGGGACAAGACCTCAGCTGTGCGTGCCACCTGCAGGGCGCTGCGTTTGGGAAAAGAGAAAGCATCATTGTTTTCTAAGAGGCACATTTCCAGAAGCAGATTGAGGAAGGACTTCTAGGCTTTGAGACTCTGCTTCAACTTTTGCTTTCTTTTCTTTTTCTTTCTTTCTTTTTTTTTTTTTGGTGCTGGTATTGGGAAGTAAACTCAGGGCTTTGTGTCCTTGCTTGGATTTTTCACTTGAGGCTGGCATTCTACTAGTTGATTCACACCTCCACTTCCAGGTTTTGGCAGATAAGAGTCCCCAAGACTTTCCTACTTGGACTGGCATTGAACCTCAGTCCTCCGATCTCAGCCTCCTGAGCAGCTAGGATAATGGCATGAGCACAAGTGGCTGGCTTCCTCTTTAGTCTTTTTGTGTCCAGATCAAGGTTTAATAAGAAGCTGGTCGTGAGCAGCCCAGAACGTAACGACCTCAGCTGTCCCTCTGCTGGACTGTCCTAGCCGCAGCAGGACAGTCTCCTTAATGGAGATGAACGTGCTGGTGTTCTGAGGCCAATCTAGTCCTCATCCACCCTCTCTTCTGAAATGGAATCCAGAACACTCTGCACTCACTACCACAGACACGGACTCCTCCCCTGGTCTAACCAGCAGGAAGACAGAAGTCACTCTTAGGACACTAGTTACACCACTGTATTGTTCTCTTTGGAAACAAGAATTGGTGTAGCTCAAATTGACAATAATTGTCGCTATTCTGAGACCCTGTGTGTTTCAACTTACTGAAAAGTTAGTGTGAGATTGCAAAAGTATCTGGGAAAGTTAAACAGTATAGAAAAGCAACGGTACCGTTTATAGCACTCTTCAGCCAGGCTGTTTTCTCCCTGGGACCTCTAGAGTCTGCCCAGATTCACCATGGCCACGTGATGGCCTGGGCTAAGCCTGACGGCCTCCCGGTAGTGGGCAGCTGCCTTCTCTGGAAACCCTGCCACCAGGAGAAGAGTGAAAAGGAAAAGCCGTGGTCACTGCATGGCTCTGGCTCTCTTTTAGAAGCACAATCATAGTGGCCTCACTTGGATCCAGGGATGGGGAACACGTTTTTACTGCCAAGGAGATTTCAATTGTGTGTGTGTGTGTGTGTGTGTGTGTGTGTGTGTGTGTGTGTGTGTGTGTGTATCCCTATTTGAACTCAGGGCCTAGTTACTGTCTCTTAGCCCCCCAGAGAAGCTTGGGAGTGCCAAGGCTTTAGAACAGCCTCAAGTTCTACACAGAGCAGGTCTTTTGTTGATCACATTATCATCCCGATTATGTCTTTTTTGAACAGAAGACACCAAAAGCCATTATGTCACAGAGGCCATCCAGGTGTCATTCACTTTAGGGGGCACTGATGCAATAAAGCAGAGGTTTGAATCATACAGGTAAGTTTGCTTTGTTGTAAAGTCGTTCATCCACCAGCAGGGGGCATTGCATACCAATTTGTATGCAACAAAAGTCTTTCTCCAGGTACCAGAATGTAAATTTATTCTGCATAAAACACGTTTTACATTCCCTAGAAAAGAAAAATATTTTCAAGCATTATCTATTGAAAAAAATAATTGAAATTGTGTTTTATTGCAAGGTAGCTGGTCTATTAGTAAATAAGAACAAGTATTTTTGTATTAAATGTGTCACTGAATTACTCCTAGGTATTCATTATATGCGGATAGGAAAACACTTAACTGGTGGACCCGTACCTGTAACCAGTTTAGCTTCATTGTTTTAGATCGGGTCTTATCTTCTTTGTGGGATGCCCTACAACAGTGAAGACTTCTATCTTTCCTTCCAGAGCACCTGGAATGGCATCAGCAAACTCAAGCCCAGTGTGCTTACTGAGATGGGGTCTCACCAGCTTTTTCTCCAGGCTGGCCTGAAACCAGAGCTTATAAATCAAGGTTACTGCCTGCCATGTGGGAAATGAGAGCACCGAGGTCTCTGGGTGACTACCAACTGGGAACATTCTGCTGGGCTAGTGGAGTTCATTCCTGAAGGATAATCTGAGTTGTAGCCATTTTGCTTGATAGAGCATGTTTATCTTCACAGAACAGGCTCTCTTGAATTTCACTTACCAAAATCGACCAAGAAAACTCCGTAGTTGTTGTGCAAATCTGAACTGTCTGGACAGTGCTTAATCCCAGCCTGGTAGACTTCTTCAGCTTCCTTAAATCTCGCCTTTCCAACGGTGAACAAAGAGAAAGAAATCAGAAAGTTTTACAAAAATCAATACACAGAAACAAAGACCTGCATAGTGGGGTGGGATGGGAAGAACTCAGCTATTGAGCTGCATCGTTATGAACTGGAATCCCTGGACTGTAGCCAACATGATTAAGCTTTAGTGGTTTCTGTGGGTCCACACGTGGCTCCAAGGAGACCAAAGGAACAAGACCTGCGCATGCTCAGAACGCAGAGGTCAGTGCGGTGGTCAGGGATCAAGGCTGAACCGCACATGCGCAGGGCGCATATTCATTCGCACTACTGGGCATGCTCAGGCCTCATGGGCCAGCGCTGTGTTTCGGTTGCTTGGTCCACTTTCCCACACATCTTCTACAGACCTGCCACATTCCACCACATCTCAGCTTTTCACTCCATCGTGTTAATTAGGCTTGTTCACTATCACCTTGCTTTTGGGAAGAGGGGGAATTCACAAAATGACATTTTTAGCAGATCATAATGATTTAATCGCAATAAGCAATAACTTGAGATGGCTGATACCTTCTCAGCGGCATCTGAGCTGGGCTTTGGGCACAGGATTTAAAAACTGCTTTTGGAAGCTCTTTTTTTTAAACCATTCTTTCAGATTTTATTTCCTTATTTAAATTTCTCATTAACAGTTTATCATTGTTATTTGACTGCATTTGGTCAAAACTAGATACTGCTGGGGACTAGTGGCTCATGCCTGTAATCCTACTTAATTACAAAGCTGAGCTCTGAGAAGGGTGGTTTGAAGCCAGGCCAAGCAGAAAAGTCCTCGAGACTTATTTCGTTAATCAGTGAAAAGCTGGATGTAGAGGAGGGACTCAAGTGCTAGTGTGCTAGCCTAGAGCAAAAAGCCAAGCAAGAGAGCAAGGCCTTCAATTCAAGCCCAAATAGTGGCACCCCCCCCCACTCAGATGCAATAAATCCTAGACTAAGGCAGGCTTACTGTACTTATAATTCCCATCTGTGTTTAGTTCCCTTTGGGCAGACAATGGAATAGGATCAATGTTTTGAAAAGGCCTGAAAGCCGTGGCTTGAACAGGATTTGCCTCTAATGAAAACTGACTGTACAGCAATGCAAAAGGATACTTTGGGACAGCAACTGAACGGGAAGACAGGGAGCCTGGGGACAGGAATAGCTGTCTTTTCTACTTATATTTTCAACATGTTTGGAAGTATTTCAAAATAGAGATGGTGAATGTGATCCAGATGGCAGAAAGGGCTTTGCCTTCTTGTACTGGTTCTCTCTCTCTTTCCTGCTCTGGTTTACACACTTTTCCTCAGCTGGCATTCTACCTTCTGAGTGGTTTTTGGCTGGTTCTTTGATGGGTTTGTTTGCCCAGGATGGTTAAACAGGGACCCTCAGGGCTCAGCTGCCTGAGCACTGCGCACGACAGCCCTGAGCCACTGGTCCCTGCTTCCACGTGTCTCTCTGCAGTCTTTGTGGGTGATTGAAATACAGGAAGGAAACTCCCCTAGGATTCCGCTGGAGAGGGAAGAATATTTTACCAGCCTTTCCAGAACTGTAGTTTCATCAGATGTCCATTAGCAAATTACTTGGACTCAAAAAATATGATCGAAAGAAGCAGGTATTTTTCATGTGTGCAGATTTCTGGATCCCAGAAGACTCCTTTACGCTTGACTGCCAACTATAGGCTTAGTGGACAATCACAGTTGCAAATGGAGTACAGTCTTCCACTAAGTAGAAGAAGCTTGTGCTAGTGCTGACACCATGTCCCTGGGGCTGTGAAGTGTCTTCACTCGAGTTCATGACAGGAAGCAGCCACAGCCAGGGACCAGAAAGCTAGGAATCACTGAACGCAGGCCAACAACTTCCTCAAAAAGCCATCCAAGACAGAAACTCAAAGGACAGAGATTAGCTGGATGTCTGTGGCTTAAGCCTTGTAATCTTAGTGACTCTGGAGACTGAGCTCTGGTGGACCATAGTTCAAATCTAGCATGGACAGAAAAGGCAATGAGACTCCATCTCAAATCATCTATATCTTAGAATAGACAGGCTGCCCTGTAAATTGGGCTTTGACAAGAGCGTCTCATGTTAGTGATAGTGATGAATATTTCTTAATCCTCTATGTTTATATGTTATGGTATCCTAATCTAACTATACCATTGCCCAAGCCCTGAGTTTAAGCCCCAGGAAGGGAAAGAAAGAAAGGAAGGAAGAGAGAGAGAGAGGGAGGGAGAGAGAGAGGGAGGGAGAGAGAGAGGGAGGGAGAGAGAGAGGGAGGGAGGGAGGAAAGGCGTGAGGGGAAGGAAGGAAGGAAGGAAGGAAGGAAGGAAGGAAGGAAGGAAGGAAGGAAGGAGAGAAAGAAAATTTACCTGCTCAGCCAGTAGTGAAGCTAGGTTTGAATATGCATCTGCGAACTCTGGGCCGTATTTAATGGAATCCTTCAGTAGGGCAATGGCGTCTTCTTTTTGCCCCTGCGATCTAAAGATAACAGAGAAGGAAAAGAATATCTGTTTTGAACACTTTGCAGAAATCCTCTGATTAGATCTGGAATTTGCATTTTTTCGATCAAACATGAGGCAATTCACTTTGGATTTGGCTGTATGTGAATGAAATCACAGCATGTGAATATACTAATAATAGATTTTTCCTGAGAGTGAATTCTCATTAGAAAGGAATGTGAAGTTGTGGAAGAAATCTACAAATTCTACCTTCTGTGTTCTGCTCTGCACTTTTTCTAAGCTCCCCTGAACCACCTGTGAGTTTGTGAACAGGAAGAGCTGGTCCTATGGGAGGCCACGGGGTGACACCACTTGGGTGGCGTGAAAACAGTGGCAATGTGAACAACGACATGGAGATGATTTCAACTCCTCTTTCTACCACGGTAGACACAATTTTGAATGGAAAACAAGCTACCAATCCAGGATAAGCCAGGGCAAATTGCCAAGGTTAATTTCTTGGTTCCACCAAAAAAGAAAAAAAGTACATATATAATTTATGAAAGCAGAAAATGGTGTGACCACCAGCTGCCAAAGAATCATGAGCTATTTTTTAAGCTCTTTTTTAAAATTGTAATTAGTAAAAGGGTTACATGATATTTGCCAGATAGAAGGTGCATTAATTCACATACATTGATACCCTTTCACATGTCTTTGTACCCATTACCCTCCCCCCACACTCCCCACCCTCATGAGCTATTTTTTTCTTTTTTTCTTTTCTTTTTTTTTTGCCAGCTCTGGGACTTGAACTCAGGGCCTGGACACCATCCCTGGGCTTTCTCAAGGCTAGCTCTCAAGGTCAGAGTACCACTTCCAGCTTTTTCTGTGTATGCAGTACCAATGAGTCAAAGCCAGGGCTCTGTGCATGCTAGGCAAGCATTCTACCACTAGCCATGCTCCCAGCCCTCAGGAGCATTTTCTTAAAAACCTGGGCTGATTGTGATGCTGAAAACCTGCATGGCCTTTGTCTGGATTGCCTTGATGGTCTCAAAGACACAAGGGGAGAAATAAAATGGCCAAGACTCATTGAAGAAAATGATAAGCAGAGTTCCCGTTAGACAGGAGAGGTGTCGCGGTGAACAAGGTTAATAAGGGAACTCTAGGAGAGAGCTACGCGACTCTCAAGATCGTTGGACAGAAGTCCCCAGACTCAAGCAGAGGCTCCACACAGCCCACAGATCTCTGTGCATTGTTTAGTCCCTCTAACTGGTGCCTGTTTCAGCAAAGACCTCTGTCAGTCTTGTCTTTCAAGGGCAATGGGTCATGAAGAGATGCACCAAGAGCCTGTGTGTGTGACTGCTCACTGCCATGGTGACCCGACATCTAGAGGCCCGCGCACAGGGTTGTTCAAAGACGTAGTGGGGATGCAGAACCTGCAGGAGGGGCCTCTGCCCTGATGGCCCAGCCAGGCTCTCTTTCTGCCTTGTTTTGTCTTTTGCACTTAGGTCTCTACCTAGCGATTGTACTTGCTCTTATGGAGGATCAAGCTCTAATGTCTACTTTCTCTTGTGTGATGGTTCTCTTTCCTGTCAGTATCACGGAGAGACACTGGCTTGTTATCCTGAATTCAATGTCTTTGAGTCAGACGCAGACACTGGGCAGTGATAATTTTGCGATGACTGCAGTTCTACAAGCACTGATGTAATTAATGTTTAGCACTAGACATTATAATGAAGTCTGGAGAGTGCATGGTCTATAGTGCCAGCTGAAGCATTAACACCACAGAACAGTGTGCTTATGCTTTCCCTTTCCATTGATTCAGTAATGACTGTATATCATGAAATGTCACAGCACATTATTCGTTTAATTCTCACACAACAGCTCACAGAGTAGACATCATTGTTGCTGTGCTCAGTTTTCTAATACAACATTCAGAGTCAGTACAGTCACACGACTGTACTGTATTCATATAATTCATCCTCTGAATATTGTTCCATGGCTACCCATTCTGACTACCTGAAGTCTGTCCCACATGAGCTATGTCAGAACAGTTAAGAGAATTTCTCTACAAGAGTAAACTGACTATACCAGGCACTGGTGTCTCACACCTGTAATCCTAGTTACTCAGGAGGCTGAGATCTGAGGTTTGAGGTTGGAGGCCATAGGGAAGACAAACTTGAATGTCTCTTATTTCCAATTAATCAGCAAAAAGCTCAAAGTGGAGGTATGATTCCAGTACTAGAGCTCCGGCCTTGAGCGAAAAAGGTCAAGTAAGACCTTGAGGTTCAAATTTAAGTATTGGGAAAAAACACGAAACCTCTATGTAGAATTTTCCTTTTGTGTAAAGGTAGAGTTGACCTTTAGCTCTATATAAGGCTATGAGAATTAGGGCCAGAAGAAAAGGGAAATGTTCAGTGACTACTGCTATTCTATTATACCTTAATTGAATCATTCTCTCCTTGCCCCATCTTTTTAAGTCATTCTGTCATTCCCTAGCCTTGGGAACTCCAGTACAAGTGAACCCAGGAAAGATGAGGAGCCTGAGGGGACAGGGATGACTTACAAGGCAGCGGAGACGCCTGCAAACTCTTGTACTTGGCAAAGGAGTCAGGCCTGGGTAATTATTCTCTGCTAAAAATATTTATACATGGAAAAAAATGATGACATTCCAATCCTGCAAGGGAATGTAAACAAGAACAGGGCTTCATAAAGCCTGCTCTGGACATAGGGTTTCCTGTGTGGCTGTCCTCTGCCTTAGCCGTGTGGAGTGCAGCCACGATGGTAAAGGCAACACTGGGACAAGGTTCTTCCCTTGCTAACAATGTACAGGATCTATACATTACTCAAGCACAATTAATTAGCAGCCATGATATAAGTATAATATCATTTCAACCAAAAACAAAGTTGGAATCTTAGATAATTAGATGTGTCACCATGCCCTAGTCATACCTAGATACACCATGATTTTTTTTGTTTATTTTTGTTTTTGGTGCCCAGCCTGGGCCTTAAACTAAGGGCCTAGGTGCTATCCTTGAGATTTATTTTTCCCTCCTCAGAGAAAGCACTCTACTATTTGAGTCACAGTTCTACTTCCAGCTTTCTTTTGGTGGTAAGAGTCTCAAAGACTTTCCTGCCTGGGATGGTTTTGAACCATGATCCTCAAATCTCAGACTTGTGAATAGCTAGGATTACAGGCATAAGCCACCAGTACCCAACTACCGCATAATTTTTAAAGATCTGCTCATATTCCATTTTAGTAGCAAACACCACCGATCATATCGCAATTGAGACACTTTACTATGTTCTCTGGACTTCAGCTCTCTTCATCAATAAGAATTTTATGCTAGTTGTAATTTTTCCTTCTATTTTTTTTCTCTTTCTTGTCTTTCTTTTTTCATACTTTGGGTTCCAAGCAAAGCCAACAGCTATTAATATAAATTAGGAAGCTGGTCCTTGCCAGGCACTCACTCTACAGATGAGCTGCATGGAGCAGCAGAACAGCCTCAGTGACACACGAAATGGCACCAGAGGCCAAATGTATTTGGATCACATGCAGCAAGGTCTGCGCTGGGACCTGGACTAAAGCTGTCTGTGCTGTGATGCCAAGAATTCAAATGAGCTGAGGCAAGCCTTCCGGGATCATCTGACAGAATCATGTCTTCCTTAGGTTCACTCCAGCACAGTGAATGCTATTTCCTTCAAAGTCAAGGTTATTAAATTAGCAAAGGTCCAATATAGTAGCTGTCCAATATAGTAATTGCTATGATACACTTGAAATGTAGATTTATTATTAAAAAAGGAAAATATAAACTGGGTGCTCACATCTTTCGTGCTACCTATTCAAGAGGCTGAGATCTGAGGATCTGGATTCAAGGCCAACTCAAGTAGGAAAGTTTACCAGTTTGAAGCTCAAGTGGTAAAAATCCAGCCTGAGTGAATAAAACCAAGTGAGAGTACAAGGGCATGTGTTCAAGACCCAGCACTCACACATACACATACACATGAATATTACATTCTCCCAATATTGGAACACACTCTTTTTCAGCAGCATGTAGAAACAGCAGTAGTTGCAGCATAGGATGCTGTGTCTAAGTTAAAGCTCTGAAGGCTCAAGACCCGTGGTCCTGGCTGGCCAGTGCTGCACTTACTTGAGCAGGTTTCCCAAGTTGAAGAGAGCCCAGTTATGTTGGGGATGGAGCCGCAGTGCCCTTTCATAGTACATCTTGGCCTCCGCTGTGTCTTTTGTCAGTGTTCCCAAGTTGTTCAGAGGGCTTGCTTGGCGAGGATACAACCTGGAAGATTGACAGCATTAAGCCATGATTTCCACAGGCTTCTTGCTTCCCCTCCCACTCTGCTACATCAAATTCTTTCCCTATTTGTTTTGTTGTTATTGTTGTTTTTCTTTCTTTTTTTGCGGGGGGTGAGGGGGAAGGGGCTTGAATACAGGATCTAGGCATTTTCTGGTAGTTAATTGGAGTCTCATGGTATTAGTGCCCAGGCTGGCTTGGAACCATGATTCTCAGATCTTAGCCTCTGAGTAGCTCGGATTACAGGTGTGAGCCACTAGGGCTCAGCTTCAGAAGCAAATGTCATTTTTAAGATATCCATGACTGAGCCCTGAGCTCAAGCCTAGGACTGGCGAAAGAAAGAAAGAAAGAAAGAAAGAAAGAAAGAAAGAAAGAAAGAAAGAAAGAAAGAAGGAAGGAAGGAAGGAAGGAAGGAAGGAAGGAAGGAAGGAAGGAAGGAAGAGAAAGAAAGAAAGAAAGAAAGAAAGAAAGAAAGAAAGAAAGAAAGAAAGAAAGGAGGGAGGGAGGGAGGGAGGGGGGGAGGGAGGGAGGGAGGAAGGAGAGAGAGAGAAAGAAAGAAAGAAAGAAAGAAAGAAAGAAAGAAAGAAAGAAAGGAAAGAAAGAGAGAAAGAGAGAGAGAGACAGAGAGACAGAGAGAGAGAGAAAGAAATGTGGTATTGCCTGACTTATATAACTATAACCTTTATACAACAATAAAAAAATTACAAAGAAAAAAAAAGCTAAAGGGAGCAAGAGTTCAAGCCCCAGTACTGGTACACAAAAAAAACCTTTAACCTACAGATAGCTTACAACTAAAGTCTTGGTGTCATACTTATATCAATGACTTATCTGAAATGTTGTACAATCTGTTTAGATGTAAAAATGTTATTACTTTGTATACTTTTAGTGCTTTATAAAACACTTCATTGTTCAAATATTATTGGATCCTGTGCTACCATTTGTAATTTCCTTTCTGAGTTCACACACCCTTAGTTGGCACTCAGATTTCTATTCCACACATTATTTGAGGCTAATTTTGCTAAAGCCACCTGTTTATTTTCTACTTCTTTTTTTTAAGAGCCTTCGACTTTTATTTCCTCCAAGCACTTATTCATTTTTCAAAACAAATGACAAACTTCGAGAAAAGGCCAATGGGTAATTTTAACAGTAATATTAGCACTTAAAGAGAGTTTTTTTTTATGATTGAATATAGGCTGTCCCTTTGAAATTCATTCTTGCTTTTCATGTGTAAGACATGCTTTTTGAGTAACATACTTTGCCAATGAAAGTTACAAATTCAAAATCTAGTCCATAAACTAGATTTAATTGGCAATAACTAAATAACTTATCTAGGATTTAGTGAGAAAGTATAACATTGCTCAAGGTACATTTCAAACAAATACTAATGCAACTCAAAAGATAGAAGTATAACCTCTGAGTAATATCCATGTGCACTTGAAATCTACAAACCTATCTAAACCAACACCTGAAATTCGTGTATAATAAATTGCATGTAATAAATTTCTCAGCGTGGTAAATCTAGCAAAACTAATTACCATAATTCAATCTTTTGAAAATTAAGGTATTCCCTCCCCATCTCCAACATACAGAAAGGTTCAACACGCTGGAAAGTAGTTTGCCAAACAAGGACATCTACTCCAGATAATTCCAAGATTTCCCTCTCCTTAGTTTATACAAAAAAAAAAATCAGCGTTTCCTCGCATTAATTTACTATTGTCGATGACATTCCAAAAAGTAGAGGCAGAATCTCAGTCTTCTGTTTTCAGACCACATCATTTTCAATCATACTCATTTTCATAACTTGGAAAAGCCCAAAACTTCACTCTTGGATTTCTTTTCTCCTAACGTTAGAACTTAGAAGAGCCATTCATCAGCAACAACCAAAAATCTATGAATCCTTAGTCTGTAACACCTTCAGTTGCAATTTAAAAAAAAACAAACAAAAAAAAAAAACCTCAAAGGTCAGTGGGCTATGTAGTAAAAATAAAAGTGTCTCCTAGAAGCCAATTACACCAGGATTAGAAAACTAAGTCTGAGACCCGCTTTCTGTTTTGTTTCTAATGCTGAGTAAACTACTTTTGTCTGTTTCAGACAATGAAGGATCCAACACGGGCGGGGGGGGGGGGGGGAGGACTGGGGGGTAGGGAGGAAGAGAAGGGGAGGGCTCAGATGAAAAGCTAACCAGCTTCACGTCATCTTTCAACGTGCCCTCGGTGGCAAGAATGGTACCTGGTCCCACAGAGAAGACATGTGCCTAAGTTAACAGACACAAATGGGCTTCAAGTGTACGTGGTCCCCCCCCAAAACCCCAAAACCAGGCAGCTGGGCTTGGGGCGGTGTCAAGGCACCCCACACACTTGGTTCGTGCGTGCGTGTATATGGGTGTGCATATACAGACCTGCGTGTATACATATACGTTAATAAATGAGAGAGAGAGATGATGTATGCAGCTGTCACGAGGGGCTGAAGGGAGCCCGGGCTCCACATGCTCAGTGCCCTGCGTCGCCTGACACCCACCTGAGCCACAGCTGGCCCAGCCCGAGCCTCGGCCCCGCTCCATCTGACCCTCTCCTGAGTCACGGCTTCCATCGAGATACCACATCACTTTGCTAGGACGTCTTGTGTGCATTTCCTCGCGTCCACGACCGAAATGGACTCAAAAGTCCCGGGGAGAGCTGCCCAGCCGCGCGCTGCGGGGCCGGCCGGGCAGCAAACGGCCCCCGGGCTACTCCTTCCCCCAGCCCGCCGGCGGCCCGGCAGAACCAGGAAGAGTGGGGTCGACGCGGAGGACGCGGGAGAACGCCGCGGCCACACCCCGGAGCTCTCCCTCACCTGCCCGCCCGCGCCTCCCAGGCCGCCCGTACCTTCGGCCAGCGACTCCTCCAGGGTGACCTGGTAGCGGCCGACGGCGAACACGCGGACCCCCACGGAGGAGCCGCCCGAGCCGCCGCCGCCGGCCCCCGCCCCGGCGGCCCCGCCACCGGACGCGCCGCCGCCTCCGCTGCCCTCCGACTTGGGCATCCGCGAGAACTTCTTCATGGTCCCGCCGGAGCGCCGCGGGGCAGCGGGAGATTCCAAGGGCGAGCTGGGAGGACGAGTCCCCGGCTGGGCGCACGGCCCGGCGTCTGCGAGGGGTCGTCGGCCGGGGACGCTGCGGACGTCCGCGCCCGCTGCGGCCTGCCCTGCCGGCCTCACATTCCGTGCGCCTCAGCACGCGAACCCCGGACCCACCGCCCGCTTCGCCGGCCCCGCTGCAGCTGCTGGAATCCCTCAGAGGGCGGCGAGGAGGGCGGGGACGGGGCGGGGCGGGGCGCGAGGGGGCGGGCCCGGGCGCGAGGGGCGCGACCCGGAGGAGCGAGCGGGACCAGGAGTGGGGGGGCTGTGGGGCGGGGCCGGCCGCGCTCCGGGCGGAGGCCCGGACTCTTGGGCTTCCGTCCTGAGGACCAGCGCCCCCAGCCTCGGCCCCAGCTCCACCCGCGCTGCCCGCCGCTCGCCGCCATGGGAAGATCAGAGCTGGTGCCAAAGGCTCCCCTCGCCCTGCGCACGCGCTGCCCGCGCCATCGGAAGTCTATTTTCTACTTCTTGTGGAACGACAACAACAAAATAATCCAAAAGGACACTGGGTCTAGAGGGGAAAAGAAAAACAACTATAAAAGCCAAATTTCCCTAGACTGAAATATATACAAATGAAACTTTGGTTTTAAGGGTCGACAGGATATTTTCAATCAGCTCAGTCATTGACATTTTAAAAAATTCTTGATTCTTTCATGTCACAAAATTCAAGTGAGCATGTGATTAAACTGCACCCATGTACATCTGTTAACTTTATTGACCTGTTTTCATACATATGTTTTTGACACTGGTAACTGGGTTTGAACTCAGAGCCTGGATGTTCTCCTTTAGCTTTTTCACTCAAGGTTGGTGTTCTACCACTTGAGCCACAGCTCTACTTCTGGCTTTTTGCTCATTAATTGGAGATAAGAGTCTCATGGCCTTTTTTTCCCAGGCTGACTTTGAGGTGAGATAGGTGAGCCACCAGGGCCCTGAGTATTTATCTTTAAGTAGTTGTACAAAGGGCTTGCAATTTGACATGGCAGTTTATGCCTCTCCATTGTAACCCCTCTCATCTCAAGTCACCTCATTCCTTTCTGAAACATGTACACTGAACATTATACAGTATTGCCCCACTCTTCCTTTCTCCCTTTGTCTGTCTACCCCCCCCCCGCTGCCCAAAGCATGTTTCAGCTTCTTGGCATTCTTGTTGTTCAACTGTGAATTGTACAATACATTCTGATCAATGTCACCCTTTCAATTGTTCTCCTTCCACCCTGACCGGCTTGTCTAAAATGATCATAAACACCTAGAAAGTATGTCTTCCTACTTTTTTTCCCCTGTATTTTTGGCACTGTACCCCCTTCTGATTCATGTCATGAAAGACAGCCTTGGGGACAAAATGTCAAGGACAAGTTAGAGAGATGTGACACACCCTCCACTGGAAGGGTGGGTGTGTCATCTGACCTCCAAGAGTAATGTCAAAGGCCTCCCTCCTCCCAGCCCAGAGCCCAGGTTCTGAGAGTAAAGTCATGGCTTTCGGATGTCCTGAGGAAAGGAGTCACTCCTAATGGTGGAATTCTCCCAACTTGTGAGGTAGGAGGAAATACACGGAATGAATGCCACTACTTGTTTAAATGGCTCCGTGAATGTAAGCAGTCTTTCTCAGAGACCCGGAGTGACCACAGTGAACTTTGTTATTTATTTACTTTTCTTGTCATAGGATGGGTAGAAAACTGCCTTGGTACATGGAAATATGACAGACAAGGAATTACAAAACAAGAATGACTGTCCAGCTGTGTGATCTTTGGATCTGCATCTGTGCTTGCGAAACTCCCGTCACCACACCCGTGCCAGCACTCGCTGCCATATCTAGGTTCCTGTGTGGATTCTCTGGAGAGGGGACCGGGTTACAATCATCTTGCTGGGCTGGAGCAAGTAGTTAATACCCTCGTGTGAACCTTTTTGTATATATGCTGTACTGGGGTTTGAACTGAAAGCTCTTAGCTTTTTTGTGGTATACTTCAGTTTGAGCCAGACTTCTCCTTCTGGCTTTTTGGTGTTAAATAAGAGTCTACACTGGGCGCTGGTGGCTCATGCCTGTAATCCAAGCCATTCAGGAGGCTCTTGTCTCCAATGTAAGCATTAAAACAAAACAAAGCAGAAAAGGAAGAAGTGCAGCAGTGTGGCTCAAGTGGTAGAGCATTAGCCATGAACAAAAAAAGCTCAAAGACTATACACAGGTCCTCAGTTCAAGGCCCAAAACTGGCACACACTCCCCCACATACACATCCAAGAGACAGTATAGATTCAACTTTTACAACAAATTCCACCACAACTTCTAGGGTGGTGCTGATCATTAGAGCAGTGGGAATAGCTGCTGGAACTGATATCAAATCCCAAGGTCTTTAACCTGCCTTCCCTGGTGGCTCTTCCTGCAATGGGGGAATGCAGAAGGTGGCTGAAGCAGGCACTGAGTAGCTGAGAGGGACAGAAGTCTGTCTCAGCAAGTTCCACGAAGAAAATAAGGGCAAGCTTCTACTCACAGCAAATAGAAAATTATCAAAATGGTATCTCTGTATTTACCCTTCGTTCTTACACAGTGTGACAGAAGCCAGCAGGGCATCAATGGCTGTAACTCGAACTATGTAGGAGGCTGAGATCTGAGGATCATGGTTCAAAGCCAGCGCAGGCAGGAAAGTTTGTGAGACTTTTAACTCCAATTAACCAGCAAAAAGCTGGATGTGGAGCAGTGGCTCAAGTGGTAGAGTGCAGAAAGTTAAGTTAAAGCATAAGGCCCTGAGCTAAAGGCATATTACTAGTACAAAACCAAACAAATAAAACATTGAATCAGAAATAGACAAGAGTTGCCACATTAGAGCAGGCTGGAACCTGCTCTGTCTCTTCTGAGACAGAGTTCAAGCATGGTGCCACCTCCGGGACATGTTCCTGGCAACGTGCTTACTTGAGGGCGGTCCTGTAGTGGTACACGGCTTCCTGATTCTGACCCTGGTCCTTCAGGAAGTTGGCGTAGTTGTAATGAACCTTGGCATTGTGCGGCAGAGTCTCAACTCCAGACCTGAAATACATGCATTATAAGGAAGTTTTTCGCCACTACCTGACTAATGTAACTGTAGTCCTCTGTACATTACCCTGACAATAAAATATAATTTTTTTAAAAAGAGGGTTTTCTTTTTTGTTGCTTTGTTTTTTTTTTTTGGTCCTGGGGCTTGAACTCAGGGCCTGGGCACTATCTGAGCTTTTTTGCTCTAGGCTCATGCTCTACCACTTTGAGCCACAGCTCCACTTCTGGTTTTCTGGTGGTTCATTTGAAATAAGAGTTTCAAGGACTTTCTTGCCTGGGCTGGCTTTGAACTGTTATCCTCAGATCTCAGCCCTCTGAGTGGGTGGGATTAAAGGTGTGAGCCACTGGTGCTGGCTAGAAGGGCTTAAAAATAAAATACGCTGGAGGCACACCTGAACCTGAAGACACTGTGGTCATCTGCCAAGGCTTGTTCTCAGGAGCTAGTTACAGACCTGGGGGTACCTCACCCAAAGAAGAGGCAGGAGCTTCAGGAATTCTGCAGGGCATGATGAGAAATCCCACTTTGCAAGAGGCTCAGAATTAGACAAGACCTGACTCCCTTTCATGTCTATGTCAGGAGCAGGCTTTTACACCGAGACTCAGTGAAAGGGTCCCAGCGGTCTCTGTGTGTCAATACAGACAGCATGATTTGAGGGGACACCATACAAGAGCAGGCAAAGCCCATAGCCACTGTACCCACAAAAGCTGAGATGGAGCTGGTCGAAGTGGCTCATGCCTGTAATCCTAATCTACTAGGGGGTTGAGATCTGAGGACTGAGGTTCAAAACCAGCCCAGGCACAAAAGGACCTGAGTCTCTTATCTCCACTTAACCTCTAGAAAATGGGAAGTGGGGCTTGGCTCAAGGGTAGGGCAGTAGCCTTGAGCTGAAGAGCTCAGGGACAACACCCAGGTCAAGTTCAAGCTCCATGACCCACAAAAAGAAAAAGCTGAGATGAGAGCTGCTGTACAGACCCTTTGCTTTCTCCCTGATTCTAGTTTCCTGCAGCACTGGGTCCACAAAAACAGTGGGTGGAAAATTTGGCGTTCCTTCAGGGAAGTGATCACATGTGTGGCCCTAGAATGGATAGTGTAGAACAATTTTAAAAAAGACACACATACACGCACACACACACACACACACACACACACACACACACACACACACACACGTGAAGAAATGCAGCCCAGTAGAATGGTTAGAGAAGTTCTTGCAGAAGTCTGATGGTTTGGTAAAATTGGCTTGCACGCATTCCTCTGCAGTGCAGGAAGCAGCACACCTGTTCACCTGTTCAACAGCTATGGAGTGTCATGCCCTATCCCCGGGATGCAGATATACATTAGTTCAAGTATCTCCCTTTTGGGAACTTACTGGGGTGAGGAGATAAAGGCAGCTAGACAATTGGAGTGATTTGCACACCATCTGTCAATTAAGTGTGATAGGATTATGGCAATGATAGGAAAACTGAGATTTTAAAGACAAAGAAGTGAGCTGAGCACTGGTGGCTCAAGTCTGTAATCCTATCAGCTCAGGGGATTGGAGTTCTAAGGATTACGGTTCAAAGCCAGCTGGAGCAGGAAAGTCTCTAAGACTCTTATCTCCAGTTAATCACCCAAAACTCCAGAAGTAGGGGCTGGGAGTTTGGCATAGTGGTAAAGTGCTCGCCTAGCATGCACAAAGACCCAGGTTCGATTCCTCAGTACCACATACATAGAAAAAGCCAGAAGTGGTGCTATGGCTCAAGTGATACAGCTCTAGCCTTGAGAAAACCCAAGGACAGTGCTCAGGCTCTGAGTTCAAGTCCCAGGACTGGCAAAAAAAAATCCAGAAGTAGAGCTGTGGCTCCATGGTAGAGTAATATCCCTGCACAAAAAAAAAAAAGCTCAGGGGGGCTGGGAGTTTGGCCTAGTGGTTAAAGCGCTTGCCTAGCATGCATGAAGACCTGGGTTCAATTCCTCAGTACCACATACATAGAAGAAAGCCGAAAGTGGTGCTGAGGCTTAAGTGGAGGATCTCTATCCTTGAGAAAGTTCAAGAACAGTGCTCAGGCCCTGAGCTCAAGCCCAGGACTGGCAAAAAGAAAAAAAGCTCAGGGACAGTACCCAGGGCTCTGAGTTTTAAGTACCAGGAACAGCAACAAAAGAAAGGAGAGAAAGAGAGAGGGAGAGGGAGAGAGGGGGGGGGAAGCGGAAAAAGAACTGAATTAACTTTTGGGAATAGACAAGGGACCATTCTGAGCAGTGAACTCAGAGAAAAGAAAGCAGGAGCTTTTCAGGGGCTGAAAGACATTCAGGTGACAGATTACAGAAGGACAAGTCTCGAGAGTATGGAGACACCAAAGGGTCTTACGGCCACTGAAACTTTTGAGTTTTTGCAGGATGAGTGGTTCCAAGCATAGAAACCAGAATTAATAGTTGAGCATCAGAGAAGGGCTGTAATGGCAGCCATGCACAAAGAGAGTAGAAGGAGGAAAGGCTGGACGCTCAGAGTCCTGACAGGGGCTGTCACAGAAATGCAGGAAGGCTCCAGTGGTAGAGAAGCAGCGAAGCAAGACTTCGAGGGCCTGAGTTCAAGCTCCGCGGCACACAAAATAAAAATAAATCAGATTTTGAAATGAGTATTACTCAGGGTGAAGTCACACACAGGATCTAGATCAGGGTGAATGTAACAATTCAAAAAGAATTCAATTTGGGCCAGGAGTTTGGTCTAGTGGTGGAGTGCTTGCCTACCACGCATGAAGACCCAGGTTCCATTCCTCGAACATACATACAAAAAAAGCCGGAAGTGGTGCTAAGGCTCAAGTGGTAGAGCTCTAGCCTTGAGAAAGAAGTCCAAGGACAGTGCTCAGGCCCTGAGCTCAAACCCAAGACTGGCAAAAAAAAATTAAATTTCTGGTGGGAGGCATGGCTGAGTTGGTAGAGCACTAGTCAGTGAGTAAAAGCATCAGGTACTGAGTTCAAGTCTCCATCTTGGACAGAAAAAAAAGGAAAATTAAATTTCTATTCATGGAAATTTCAGTGCTTTCCATGTAGAATTCAACAGTGCATGGTATTAGTAGGTTCTCAGATGAACTGGGATGCCACTGGCACAGTCCTGTCACTGAGCGTGTCCTCTGTGGGACTTCCTGTGGTGCATGAGCAACCCCAGGCCTGCATGGGGTCAGGGTGGAGCTGGGTGGTGGAGAGGAAACCTGCACAGGCCGGCAGGTGGGTGGGGTAACTAACACTCCAAAACAGGGCTGTTCCCATGGCTGATCTTGACCTTCATGGGTATTTTTCTGCTGTTTTCCCAGATCTCATTGTACAATGAATAGCTTGTGAAAGTCAACAATTAGCCAAAGAAAACATTTTCCCCGCAAATGGCCAGATGACCCCAGCCTTGAGCCTGAGCAGGGGACCCCATCCTTGCCTTCAAGCTCTGATTACCATTTGTTTCAGTGGTAATGCCCCACTGTGCAGTGCACACTCTGCAAAAACAATGCAATGTTCATACACCACATGGCTGGATCAAAGCCTGGTTAATAACTGCAATGATTCACTCATTCATTTGCTTAATGCTGGTCCTGTGGCTTGAATTCAGTGCCTAGACACTGCCTCTGAGCTTCTGTGCTCAAGGCTAGTGCTCCACAGGTCAACTTTCAGCTCTTTGGTGGTTAATTGGAGAATAAGTCTCACAGACTTTCATGCTCAGGCTGTCTTTGAACCATAATTCTCGGACCTCAGCCTCCAGAGTAGCTAGGATTACAGAAGTAAGCCACCAGCACCTGGTAAAAATCACCCTTTAATTCAGTACTTTAACATATGCATTTCATGCTTCTCCTCTACAACTCTTCTTCAAAGAAGACTGGAGAGAAACCAGAAAGAAAATAGTCACTCTGAAGCCACGTTCTGGTGGCTCCTGCCTGCAGTCATAGCTACTCAGGAGGCTGAGGTCTAAGGATCAAGGGTGAAGCCAGCCTGAGTAGGAGACTTATTCACAATTAGTCCTGGAAGTGGAAGTGTGTCTCAAGCTGTAGAGCACCACTCTTGAGTGGAAAAGAGTGAGACCCAGGTTCAAGCTCCTAATTTTGAACGTTGTGTGGGCACAGGGTTTTTATATTACATACATAGATGGCCCTACTCTAGGAACAGGTTTTTTTGGCCAGTCTTGTGGCTTGAACTCTGGAGGCTGGGCACTGTCCCTGAGCTTTGATTCAAGACTCAAGGTTAATGCTCTACCACTTGAGCCACAGTGTCATGGCCAGCTTTTTCTGATGAGTTCACTGGAGATAGGAGTCTCACAACTTTGTAGTCTGGACTGCGATCCTAAGATCTCAGCCTCCTGAGTAGCTAGGATTGTAGGTGTGACCACCCTGCTCTTACACTAGTTTTAATAAGAATGTTCTTACCCAGGCAGTGGTAGCTGGGTAAATAAAGTTTCTGTTTTGGAGGTTTTAGGCCAGATTTAGGGTCAAACCTTGAAAGTTCAGCTCAAACTCTGCCACGTGTGTAAGGCAGAGCTAGGAAGGGCAGCTGAGCTGGATCTACAAACACAGTCAGGGGCGGTGTGTCATGTGAGACAAGGTCTTGCTGGAAGTGCTGGGGCCTGGCCAACACTCTCTTCTCACTAATCAAAGGTCTGTCTTCAGATACTCAATGAAGAACCTCATGGCATTGCTAAGCTTCCAGAGGCCATCAGTGTGCCTTTGTTTTTATGTTTTCATGACTGGTGTCAGCTACATCACCAGCATGGCCAGTGTTCATGCCTGTAATCCTAGCTGGGGTCTGAGAAATGAGGTTCAAAGATACCTAGGACAGGAAAGTCCATGAGACTCTTATTTCCAATTAAACACTAAAAAGCCAGAAGTGGAGGTTTGGCTCAAGTGGTAGAGTACTAGCCCTGAGCAAAGCAAGCTCAGGGATAGCACCCAAGCCCTGACTTTGAGCCCCAGGACTACCACACACACACAAAAAGAACATCTATGATCCATCATTTTTTTTTCTTGCCATATGTCCTATTTGTAAGTAAGAAGCTTTAAATGCCACTAAATAAAACAGAGTAACAACGCATTATTATGTAACCCTCTTCACCACTACCTCTGCTAGAAATACTTAGAGAAATTCTCAGATGCTATTATTAAATGGTTATCTAAAACATATTCAAGTATGAGCTTGGGGCCTCATATGAAACAGGCATCCAGGAACTCATAGTCTGAGCCAACACCCCACTTACGTGACATGGTTATACCTAACATACTCACACCCTGGGAGATGAAAAATCTTTCATTTTCTCATTCAAAACTAGTGTTCAAAATAAGGCAATTAGAACTGATCACTGCTTAACACACTGGAATATTCTATACAGATGCATTGTATTTCTCTTCCTCCTTGCTGGGTTCTTGCCTTTGCCACTCACTTTACTAAACAATGACATTAGGCTTATTGGTTTCATTTTGTTTATGGCTGACTTCACAGCCTGGCTCATCAGCAGGCTGTTTCCACCTGAATTCACAGACACAAAGCTTTCCCAGGAGTCTTATTTTCATACATTCATTTAGACTATCATTTTGGAAATCTAAAATTAGCCAAGCCCTGGTGGCTCACACACAATTCTAACTACTCAGAAGGCTGAGATATAAGGATCACAGTTCAAAGCCAGCCAGCCCAGGCAAGAACTGGCCTAAGATTCTCTTATCTCAAATTAACAACAACAAAAAAAGCTGGGATTGGAACTGTGGCTCAAATGGTAGAGCACCAGCCTTCAGTGAAAAAGCAAGGAAGAGTGGTCTGGAGTTCAAGCCTCAATATCAGTACATACAAACATACTCAAAAAACACAAATCGGGGGGAGAAAAAAAAAGCAACAACTAAAGTTAAAACTTATTCTAGGTTTTGACCCAGTCCTAGGGCTTGAATTCAGGGCCTGGGCACTGCCCTTTAGACTCTTTTGCTCAAGACTAGCACTCCATCAGTTGAGTAACAGCTCAGCTTCTGGGTTTTTAGTACTCTTTATTGGCAATAAGTCTCATGTATTTTCCTGACTTTGAATCAAGAACCTCAGACTCAGCCTCCTGAGTAGCCAGGATTACAGGTGTGAGCCACTGATACCCAGGAGTAAATGCAATTTTATGGATCAAAACTATTACCCATGGTTTGAAATCTCTTATATGTATTTATTTTTGGTGGCAGTCCTGGGGCTTACACTCAAGGCCTGGATACTTCTCTGAGCTTTTGCCCTCAAGGTTTGCCCTCTACCACGTGAGCAATAGCTTTACTTCTAGCTTTTTCTTGGCTAACTGGAGATACAAGTCTCCTAGACTTGCCTGCTCAAATGGCTTTGAACCTCAATCCTTGGGCTTCTGAGTAGGGAGGATGACAGATGTGAGCCCTCAGCATCCAGCTTGGTAACCATCTGCCCATCTATTCATACCTGAATAGGGACTCTCTGGACAGCCAGATTTCATTCTGTTTCACAGTTTTCCAAGAGAAGAGAAGCAGTAGCAGCACTGTGGACACAGACAAAGTGGCTCCACACCGATTCAGCCATGTATAGAGCTTGCTCAGTCCATGGACAAACAGGATGCAGTATCCCATTCTGAAAAATAAGCCCAGGTGCAAAGTTACTAAGTGTGCTCTGGATTCCCTAGCTTGGCATAACTACATAGCTACCAAAGGCCATTCTCTTGTCTTAGGTGAGCTTTCAGTGCCACATTAACATACTTGCCAGTTAGTTTTTCATAGTGACTGATTTTGTACTGGTACTGGGGCTTGAACCCAGGGTCTGGTGTTCTTGCTTGGCTTTTCACTCACTGCTGGTACTCTGCTACTTGAGCCACATCTCTACTTCTGGATTTTGAGAGGTTAACTGAAGATTAGAGGCTCTTAGGTTTGTCTGCTTGGGCTGGCTTTGAACTATGAACCTCACATATCAGCCTCCTGAGTAGCTAGGATTGATTACAAGTGTAAGTCACTAGTACAAGGCTTCTTTGAAAATCAGTTTCCTCCACATGAATGAATGTTTTTGAGGTTTAAAACAGAAAAAAAACCTCAGAGGGGAAGATCTTTATGAAGAAATTCTCTCTCTCTCTCTTTTTTTTTTTTTGTGGGTCATAGTGCTTGAACGCTGGGCCTGGGCACTGTCCCTGAGCTCTTCAGCTCATGGCTACTGCCCTACCCTTGAGCCACAGCCCCACTTCCTGTTTTCTAGTGATTAATTGGAGACAAGAGTCTCAAGGTCTTTTGTGCGTGGGCTGCCTTTGAACCTTGATCCTCAGATCTCAGCCTCCTGAGTAGCTAGGATTACAAGTGTGAGCCACTGCACCCAGCTGAAAAAAATTCTTATGGTTTTACGTAATATATTTGGCCAGGCACAAATGGCTCACATTTGTAATCCTAGCTACTTAGAAGGCTGTACTCTGTGGATCAAAGTTCAAAGCCAGCCCAAGCAGGAAAGTCCATGAGATTCTTATTTCCAATTGACCAGCAAAAAGCAAAGCCTGAAGTGGAGCGATGGCTCAAGTGGTGGAGGGCTAGCACCAGTACTGGCACATAAAAATTATATTTGTGGGCCAGGAGTTAGGCCTAGTGGTGGAGGGCTTGCCTAGCATGCACAAAGACCCGGGTTTGATTCTTCAGTACCACATACATAGAAAAAAGCCAGAGATGGTGCTGAGGCTCAAGTGGTAGAGCTCTAGCCTTGAGAAAGCCCAAGGACAGTGCCCAGGCCCTGAGTTCAAGGCCTAAGACTGGCAAAAAAAATTTGCTATGATAAGGACACCTGCTTAGCCATGTTCACAATAGTCAAACCAGATGCTGCACTACAGGAGATATATATATATATATTTTTTTTTTCAATTCTATGTAGGCAACAGATGAGATAAAATAATGGCATTCACTAGGAAGTGGATGAAACTAGAGTGAATCATGTTGAGTGAGATAAGTCAAGACCAAAGGAACAAAAGGCGCATGGTCTCCTTGATATGTGGATATTAGATCCAAACAGTACAAGAGCAATAACTCAATATTTGGGAACCCAAGATTATGGCCATGGTCTTGGAGATATAAACATAACTACATAGACATAAAATCTATGATGGGATGTATACTCTATAGGCATAATGTTTTATTATATAGATTAATATGAATCTATGACATACAAACCTTCTGCTTAATTTTAATTATGTTCTACAATCTATGTGCTAGTGGTTGCATATAGATTCCCTTCTTGAATGCTTGTTTGTTAAACATGACATTTGAAATATGATATAAAAATCAGTGTTAATAAAATCTTTAAACAATATATATTTGCACAAAGCTGTTGTTGAAATCACTTGAAGCTAAATTCTCCCCTCCCCCAAACTTCAGGCATCATTATACACAGTAGACTGTCTCTGCAGCTGCCCAAGTTGGGGACAGAAGTAGGACAATTACCTGGGCATGTACAGGACTCTCTCAGCCACCACAAACCCCACCCTGAAGAAGAGGTTGCTGGCTGGAAGGAACAGGAATGCCAGGAAGAGCAGGCCCACCAGCACCTCCTTATGCTCCAGCCTCTGAAACACAGAAGGGAGGACAAGGGGACTTGTTTAGTTCCACAGTCACATGTAGGGCCCAGGAAGAATGACGAGTGACACACATTTGGATGAGGACTGAGTTGAGCACCGAAGTTTTGGAGACTGCCTCTGGGTCTCTTAACTTGTTGCCTAGGACTTTAATATGATAGGCTTAGGAATGCTTTAAGTTGCTTTGATCTGTGTTAAGAAACATCTGGACTGCTATCTTTCTCACAGACCTGCTATCTTTCTCACAGACCTACTATCTTTCTCACAGATCCGTTATCTTAGTGACCAAATTGCCTATGTCCTGTTCCCACAGACTCATGCTGAGGAAAATTTTTTCTACTGAACCTAGCCCCTGCTTTAGAGCCCTATATAAACCCCTCTGACTTTCAATAAACAGACCTTGATCAGAACACTGTCTTGGTCTCGTTCTTTGTGTTTGTCTGTCCCACTCATTTAGGTACGGTTCCCTCTCGAGTCTCAGTTGACTGAACCCCGCGGGCCGGGGCAGACTGGCGCCCAACGAGGGGCTCGAGGCACGGGACCCTGCCTAAAGCCGTCGCCACCAAAGAAGGACTGCGCAGTCCAAGCCACTCCAAATTCAGAGGACAAGGCGTACCCGCCTGCGTCCGCTGCCAAGGTAGGAGAAATTCGACGAATTGGGACAGAAACTTAGTAAGCAAGAGTTGTTTGTTCAAGGCTTAAAGGCTTCATTCAAAACACAAGGAACTTGGGTTAAAAAGAAAGATTCAAAGGCATTTTTCAAAGAATTATGTCCTTGGTTCCTCAAAGAAGGAACGATTAATGAAGTTAAATGGCAAAGAGTAGGGGACTGTTTAAATGATTAAGAAGATTCATGTTTTTATAAGAATTTTCATGTAATTATTGCAAATGTGGTCAAATAAGGAACATTTTCTGCTTGAAACTATAACGAGTGCATGCTTGGCCACGTACACTGTAAATAGCCTTTACCAAATGTGTTTGACAAGGAATTGTTTTTATGTAGATAAAATGATCATTGATCTTAAAGATTGCTTTTTTACAATTCCCCTACACCCTGATAATATTTTGTTGGCAGCTCAAGACAGGCCAGATCTACTTTCTAAGGCCTTTCTTAACCTTGGCCTGCAAATAGCTCCTGATAAAGTCAAAGTAGTGTTGACTGCCTCCATACCCTTAGATATTCAATGGCTCAGGCCTTATTTAAAATTGCCTAATAATATCTTTTTGCCCCTCAATGATATTCTGCGAGGAGACTCTGACCCCTCCTCCCCCCCCCCCCCCCCCCCCGCAAGCTTACAGCAGGCTAACTTTTTGCAGGCCTTGTGTCAGCTTGATTTGGACATCTCCCAGTTAAAAGTTAGACCCTTAAAGAATCCACACAAGCCTCAGGTAAAACAGCAGGCCCCTCCCTTACTTGTCTTTCCAGTCACTCCCTCTCAGATTAAAATTAGCCCAGGGCAGTGACAACCAAAACAAGGAGGCAGAAATCCTGGAGTGAAGGGGAGTCAGGAAATGACTCCCCTCAAGGAGATCAAATAGAGCATTCCAATAATTACAGTGAGGAGGAGTCAGAAGAAGAGGGAGAAAGAGGCCCCCGGTTAATCCTCAGAGCCCAAAATAATTAGCAGCCTTTCAAATTTAAACAAATTAAAGAACTAAAGAATGCTGTTTCCTCCTATGGGCCGACTGCCCCTTTTACTCTGTCTCTGTTGGAAACCTTGTGCTCATAATACCTCACTATCTATGATTGGGAAACTCTGGCAAAGGCAGTTCTTAGCCGAGGTCAATATCTTTCCTGGAAAGCTGATTATACAGAAAGATGTCGAGAGCAAGGAAGGAGCAATGTCCTTAAACCAGAAAAGGCCAAGTGGACGCTTAAAAAATTATTAGGACAGGCTCCCTCTAACACTAATGAACGGCAAGCCAGGTTTTCCCCTGAGTTGTTAGCACAGGCCCAGCTTGCCACACTGCAGGCCTGGAAAGCAATACCTTCCCCTGGCTCCATTTTTTCCTCCATTGCCAAGATTCGTTAGGGACCACAAGAGCCCTATAGTGAATTTGTGGGGAGGCTTACTGAAGCCGCTGAACGTATTTCTGGTAGGGATGAAACTGAGAGTGAGTTTATTAGACATCTGGCCTTTGAATATGCTAACGCTGCCTACCAAGCAACTCAAAGAGTTACACCCAGAAAAATGCACCTGTGTTTTAACTGCCTTCAGGCCAGGCCAGACACTTTGCTGGGGAGTGCCCACAGCCCCAAACTACTAACTCAGCTCCGGGGAACTCCCCACAGCAGGGACAAATTCTGCCCTTTTGTCCACGGTGTAAAAAGGGCAGACAGATATTCAAGGAAAACCTTTAACTTCTGGGCTGGCGGGAAACTACAGGAGGAGCCAGCCTCAGGGCCCCAGTCAGCAAACTTCTGGGGCAGTCGGATTTGTTCCCCACAGCAGGTGGCCCCTGCAGTGTCTCATCCCTCATACGTGCCACCCCAGGGAGCGCAGGGAGTGAAGGACTTGACCTCTGTTCCTCCACCCATACAATATTAACTCCTGATGCAGGAACCCAGCTCCTATCCACCGGAGTATTTGGGCCCCTGCCGCCAAATGTATTTGGCCTTATTTTAGTAAGAGGCAACTCAGTTATTCAGGAACATAATATTTCACCTGGCATAATTGATAATGATTACACAGGGGAAATAAAAATCATGGCCTTTGCACAGGACGGCCCTGTCTCTATCCGGGACAGAAAATCGCTCAATTGGCTTTATTACCCCTAAATACTAATTACCCAAGCTTCTCAAAATCTAGAGAATCCTCTAATTTTGGCTTCCCCGATGCCTATTGGGTCCAGGCCATTACCCCTTCTAGACACCTATTACTTTTGGATACAGGAGCTGATGCCACCATTATTGCTCAAAATCAATGGCCAGTCACTTGGCCACTTACCCCCTCATTAACACATTTAAAAGGAATCGGCCAGTTTTCCAACCCTCTCCAGAGCTCAAAAATTTTAACATGGGAGGATCGGGAAGGAAGTAAAGGCACAGTTCAGCCCTATGTAGTTCCAAATATCCCAGTTAACTTATGGGGGAGGGCTATTCTCTCTCAAATGAAGCCTTTTATGTGCGGGCCAAATGAGATTGTAACACAGCAAATGCTTAGTCAAGGAATTCTTCCCAGCCAAGGGCTTGGAAAAGAAAAGCAAAGGCCTCTGGCCTAGAAACTGCTGCAGGCCCAGCTCCTGGGTGTGGCTGGCCTAGCAGCATCTTAGCAATTGGCATGCCCCCTGTTCTGGCCAGAGCCATTCAGCCGCTGCTCTTAAAGAGAACCTGCCCTATAATCTCTAGGGAGAGACAAGATACGGATGTTGTGACATTCTATGATGACTGCATTAGTTATGAAAAAAAAAATGGCATAGAACTGCTCCCCAAATTCTAGGGGCCACAGCATAATCGCATGGGGAGCAGTGGCCTATTGGCCGGAAAAACAATTGGGGCTACTAAAATTAATAAGGATCAGGCAAATACAAGTTTCAAATACAGGTTTCTTCATGATCTCCCCGCAGTAAATATGCTCATAGGAACCACCCAACCAGGGCTCCCAAGTCTTTCACCAATTCCTAATAATTTGTATATTTATGCTATTGAGATAAAAGATTGCTTTTTTCTAGAAACAGTGGTTTTCCTTTAACAACCTTTTTTGTAAAAGATGCCCAGGTGAAAAGCAAAGGCCGCTGGAGGTAAGTAGAAATCGGCCGACCCCCTGTATGTCTGTGTTTTGTTTTGTTTTGTTTTTAAGAAAGTGCACTGTGGTCCTAAAACAGAGAGAAAAGAAGGCTGGACGCAGCAAGGTCTCTAAGGCCTGGGTGGTCAAGGGACGCCTTGATCCCCCTTCTGAGTTTCTTGTCGATAACAGGGCATGCCTGAGAGTCCCACCAGCAAGACATGTCTAAATGTAAAAACAGCTGTTTGGTGAAAACATTCATCTGAGCACATGTTGTTGTGTTAAGTGTATCTGATTAAGTCCAATTTTCTTGTTATATGTCAATGTCCGATTTTGTTTCAGAGCCCTTTGTAGGTAGGTTAGGATGGCCACTGTCTGCCAGCTACCAGGGAATGGAAATCTCTTTCCGTCACTCCAGTAGTTTAAGGCCAGGCATGCCATCAAAAGTTTAGGAGTTACTTAAAAGTCTCTGCTTTTCTGTCTTGTTCGTGTTACATATTTTTCCTTGTCCAGTTTTGTCTTTAAAATTGGTACCAGTTCTAAATATGGATCCTTATGGTTTTTCTGCGTGTACTCAAGCACATCCTTGTTATCTATTTGAATGTTTCTGGGAAGTAAAAGTTTTGGCCCCACTCGGGCCTAGTATGGCCCCTCCCAATCGGCTGCAGTTCAGGTGAGCAGAGGCCAGACAAAGCAGCTGCTGGCTTCATCTAGCTTCCTTTTTCCTACAACCTGCTGAAGTGACAGTCTGGAGACAGTTGGTGGCAGGACACAAACTTCAGTCTTAGTTCTCCTAAGTTTTTAAGACTCCCACCCAACTTTCATCTGTAAAAGGTATTATGGTAATATGTCTAATATCAGGAACTAGCTCTGAAAAAATAAATTTCAGCTAGTCACTTCATTAAAAACCTTTGTTTTAAAACTTGTTTGTTACCCACAAGAATAAGATTAGCAAAAAATCTCTTGTCACTAAACTTCTGGAAAATGTACGCCTGATATTAATTTTGCGCGCTTTAAGATCTTTGAGTATGAATGTGTGTGTGAATGAGTGTGAATGAATATGTTCAAGGTTAAATTGTCAGCATGCTATGTAAAAATGGATAAATTTATACTTGAAACATAAAAGCAATTGGGTAAATTTAAGTTTAAACTTCAGGAAAAGTATTAGGTTTAAATATTTCCTATGTCTCAAAGGTGCATTGTTTTAAAGAGAAACTGGTAAAAAGTATTTTTCTAAAGATCCTAAAATCTGCATTTTAAAAATTTGATATTGTAATGCATAGAGCTGTTTGCATTGTAAACATTGTATCCTGTTTAGCTCAGAAAAATTAAGGACTTTGAAATTTATTTCCTTAAGTTAAAGCTTGGAGACATGTATTAGAGATTTAACTGTAAATTGTTTATCAATGTCAGAAACTTTGCCTGTCTTTTAAAACTGTTTAGGTAATCAAATGCCAGGAGAGAGGACGGAAAACTTAGGATCATCTTCATCTTTTTTCCTTGCAGACTGACACTAGAAATCTGATGGTAAAACGTGGATAATATGATTAGTATTTTAAAGGAATGTTTAAAGGTTTATCTCCATGCAATTGGGTGTATTTAAAAAAAAAAAAAAAAAAGGGAAGGAAACTAAGTCCAGACTTAAGACTTTTGGTGCACTGATGTCCGTAGTTCTTGCATTAGGGAAAAAGTGTTATTTGAGTTTAAACTGTTGAAGGAGTTCTGGGCAGTAATCTAAACTGCAAGAAAACCAAAAAGCCTCTTCTAAGGCAAGGGGAGTGCCTTGAGCCCTAGGGGGCCTGGAGACAAAAGGAAGTTCCTTGAGCCCTTGAAGGTTTTTCAAATGCAAATAAAGACTAAAGTGTTAAATGTTTAAGCAAATATCTGTAAAAGTTTTAAAGAACATTAGAAATGGGTTTCTGAACAAAGTTTGAAAGTGAAGTTGTCCTAAATGTTTGTTTCAAGAAAGAGAAAAAAGGAAAATTAGGACCACCAAAATGATTGCTTAATTGCTATTTAGCTAGCTCTTATAAAGTCTCCTTATAGCAATTTCCAGCTGGCCCATGGAGAAGGACAGCAATCCTTATTCAGATGTAATTTTGGCTCTTACCAGGTGCCAGGTAAGAGCATGCTTAGACTATTTCTGAGTTGACCACCTTGTTGCTTTAATTGAGGTAACATGGACTTTTGTAGGACTCATTTGATCTGAAAGCCACAGTTTTGAGCCAGCCCGGACAAAGCAAGGTCCCTGTGAGACTGTGGTGTCTAATCTGCCAGCAGAATGCTGAGGCAGAGTTGCTTTGGAGCTCAAAGTGGCAAAGTGCTGGCCTTGAGCTGGAGAGTTGAGGGAAGCACCCAGGCCCTGAGTTCAAGTCCAGCAACCAACAGAGTGAAGTGCCAATTTGATGTTCTTCCCTGTGTGGAGAGACACCACTGGGACAAAAAGCAATAATGCAGTAAGCCGCTGCTTGGATGGCAGAAATGGTGTCAGATCCTAGAGTCACTTGTGCTTAGCTATTCAATATTAATCAGAGTCGGGAGGTCATAGAATAGTTTGTAAGCATGCCTTACTAATGCCCGTGCCTTTCATAACTGGGCAGGGGCTTGTCAATCATCTGTGATAGTGGTAGTTCTAAGTGAAGTTTGGTTTGACACCAGCCACAAATTCAGGAAAGTTTGTGGATCTGAGGCTTGTGTCCCTACTATCTGTTTAGATCTGGCAACTGAAGCATAGTTAGAGTCGCAGGGATTAAGTTCTCCAGACAATCAAGAAGATGCCTTTGCAAATGGATGCTAAGTAAGCTAAACTATTGTAGCCAAAGAAGGTTTGTGCAGTTGTTAAATGTTGAATATGATCTCTAGTTCAGAGCAAATCATTGCTCCTGATAGCTAATCCTGGCAACCCCTTGGTAAAATAGGCTAAACCTTTTAAGGTCCCTGGTCAAGTACAGAGACAACGCCCCTGAGTCAGCTTGAAGAAGTTACAGAAGCTGAATCTCCGGCCATCAATCCCCTTTAGATAAAGGGACCAGGGAATCATTGGGAGAATTCACCAAAGTCAGGCCTTAGGTTAAGCTTCTTTAACCAGTTTGTGCAGAAATTTGCAGGCAATCCAGCAGGAGGTGTGACATTCCATTGGAGTTCCTGAGAGATGAAGCTGCTGCCACATATTCTGCCCTGCCTGATTCCACCACCACCGCACATCTGTTTCCTGAGAGGACTGGAAAACCTCTTGGTGATGGGAATTGGAGATGTACAAGCATTATCTAGTACTGTCCGAGATTTACAGGACCAGCTAGATTCCTTGGCAGAGGTAGTACTTCAGAACAGGAAAGGGTTAGATTTGTTGACTGCAGAAAAGGGAGGTATCTGTTTGGTTTTACAGGAACGATGTTGCTTCTATGCAAACAAGTCTGGCATCGTCCGGGACAAAATCAAAAACCTTCAGGAAGATTTGGAAAGAAGGCGAAAAGAGCTGGCTGATAACCCCCTCTGGAGCGGATTCAATGGACTCTTACCTTATCTCTTGCCCCTGCTAGGACCCTTGCTGGCTTTATTACTAATTGCTATGATTGGACCATGTATTGTTAATAGGCTTGTTTCATTTATTAAGCAGCAGGTAGATACCCTGATGGCAAAACCCATACAAATCCATTATCATCAATTGGCTCTCGAAGACCTGGATGTGCCATATGGCTCTCCTATGGAGACTGCGCCTTAGTCCCACATGGCGCACACCCTCTGGGTGAAGGCATCTGCTTAAGAGGTGCACTGCTAGTGCAAAGGGGCTAGTAAAGCTAGCATGTGGGACCCCTTGAGAGATACGCACGATAGCATAGGGGTTGGTGTCGCATCATCATGGGACGTGGCCTTGTGAGTACGGGACCATTTCCCCTGACAACCCCCTCCTTCTCAAAACGACATCCAAGGCTTTAAATAAGGGACATGACTGCCAACCAACACTTGTTCCACCTCCAAAGTGCATGAAGGATCAGTGCCTCTGTCTCCCCTCTCAGATTAATGCCTATCATTACCAATGTTGCCATATGCGTTCATTTATAAAAACAAAAAGGGGGATTTGTTGGAGACTGCCTCTGGGTCTCTTAACTTGTTGCCTAGGACTTTAATATGATAGGCTTAGGAATGCTTTAAGTTGCTTTGATCTGTGTTAAGAAACATCTGGACTGCTATCTTTCTCACAGACCTGCTATCTTTCTCACAGACCTACTATCTTTCTCACAGATCCGTTATCTTAGTGACCAAATTGCCTATGTCCTGTTCCCACAGACTCATGCTGAGGAAAATTTTTTCTACTGAACCTAGCCCCTGCTTTAGAGCCCTATATAAACCCCTCTGACTTTCAATAAACAGACCTTGATCAGAACACTGTCTTGGTCTCGTTCTTTGTGTTTGTCTGTCCCACTCATTTAGGTACGGTTCCCTCTCGAGTCTCAGTTGACTGAACCCCGCGGGCCGGGGCACCGAAGGCTCCAGGCTGGAATGGAGGCAGCTTAGATAGAGAGAGAACTCTGAAACCAATCCCCTCCCTCTAGAGTCATGTCCTGAAAAGCACCCCTAGTCCTCCCACAGCTGCTCCTGCTGTGCGTAATTAGTGGTCAGTTATGCTTAGAGCTTCTTCTGGGAAGGAATTCCAGGCCAGTAAACCTTTGAGTCCTCACCCTGACCTCTCTCTGCCTAACAAATTTCTACTTAAGGCTCAAGCTTACTGAATGCTGTGGGATGGCAACTAGAACATGCACAGATCCCTTCACAACCATCTATCCAAGTCACAACCCCATCTCCCTAAGACCAGCCACTATCATACCCATGAACGCCTCCCATTCTCCTAGCACCTCTGTGTATGTGTGTTTGTGTGTGTGTGTGTGTGTGTGTGTGTGTGTACAAAATTCTTTGTTGGAGATGCCAAGATCATCATCTCTGCAACAACCCCCTGGCAACACATCAGGTGTCATAATACCCACCCATGCATGTGCCTGATGCACATCTGCACCCTAAGCATCTGGTACTGGCACAGCGCAGTCCCTGGCCACAGTCCGGCACTGTGTGTGCTCCGTGGTAACCCTGCTTCTCACTCTGGCTGCTTTCAGAGTCTTTGTCCTTCAGGACAGGACTGCCTGGGCACACAGCAGCTGAGTGAAAAAGGCACGCAGAATCAGAGAGAAATAAAATCATGTCCTCTCACAGCAAACACCTCCAGAAACCAACAACACACCCCCCGAGAACCCACCTTGCCACAAAGGACAATAAGTGCAGTGGTACAACTTAGGCTCACAGCATGGGGTTCCTAGAACTAAAATAAGCACTAAAGGATATTCCAATAGATTCTGTTAATAAAAACCCACCATAAAAAATAATAATTCAAGCTGGCCTCCAGTGGCTTATATCTGTAATCCTAGCTACTCAGGAGGCTGAGATCCATGGTTCAAGTGCAGCCTGGGCAGGAAAATTTGTTGAGACTTTTGACTCCAATTAATCAGCAAGAAGCCAGACATGGAGCTGTGACTCTAGTTGAAAGAGTGCTAGCCTTGAGCAGGAAAGCTTAAGGATAGCTCCCAGCCCCAGGACTAATGCCAAAAATTAAAATAAGAAAAGAAAAAAGAAAACCAAAAATTCATTCAATTGGCAAAGGGCTTTCCCCTCTATCTCAAGTCCAAAAAACTCACTCACAATAGCATTTGTTTTGACTGTTTCTATGTGATCTTTTACACTTTTAAAGTTGCAGTGGCCTTAAAAATGAGAGACTAGGTATGCCCTGTGGCTCACACCTGTAATCCTAGATACTCGTGAGGCTGAGATCTGAGGATCATAGTTTGAAGGCAACCTGAGCAGGAAAGTCTGTGAGTCTCTTATCGTCAATTAACCAGCAAAAAAGCAAAGAGTGGAGTTGTGGCTCAAGTGGTAGAGCACCAGCCTTGAGTGAAAAACTAAGGGACAGTGTCCAGGCTCTGCGTTCAAACCAAAAATGAATGAATGAATGGAAGAATGGTTTCCCCAATCCCTGAAGGATAAGAGAAAGAGTATGCTGAGACCTTGTAAAGACAGGACCTCTTGGGGGCCCTGGAGTGGACCCGTCAGCCCAGCTGTGTCTGAGTTTACCCCCTATCCCCACAGTCCCTTACTGCCACTCTCGCAGCTCAAGTTCTGGAAGACCACAGCATCAGCTTCAAAAGCCATGGAGGAAAGACAGGGGCTCAACACCTGTATAGGCTTTCAGGGGGGCAAAACAGCGGAACTGGAGCTCCAGCCAGAGCTATGGACTCACTCCTTGTATACAGTCAGGTATTTCCAGTGGGTCCTTGGGAGTACTAGAGTTGTCTAGTGGGGGCTGCTGCAAAAGTCACTAATCATGAGACATGACAGATGGCGTGTGCGGAGGGTCACAGATGGGAAAAGGGGGGGAGGCAAGATGTCAGTTCAAAGCCCCAGTCTTTTGCCAGCCAAAGGTTCCATCAAGGTGAGAAGGGAAGGTGGAGTGGGTGTAAGTCAAGGTCAAGTGGGCTGGCAGGCAGCCCAGGGTGAGTGGGTTAAATCCATGTAGAGATCACACAGAATTACTGTTCCAAACAGTTGCTCACTTATTTGCTCCCACGTTAATACCTCCTCCTCCACTTTCTTCCTTCTTCTTGGTGCTGATACTGGGTTTGAACTCAGGACCTCAAGCTCTTGCATGGTGTCCTGCTCAATGCTGGTGGCTCCACCACTTGAGCCACATCCCCCGTCTGGCTCTTTTTGTGTTAACTGGAAATAAAAGGCTCATGGACTTCTCTACCCTTGCCTGGCTGTGTACTGTGAGCCTCTGATGTCAGTCTCCTGAGCAGTTCAGATGACAGGCGTGAGCCTGGCATTCCCACCTTGCTTACGGAACAGACATGGAGCTGGGATCCTAATTTTGGCCCAACAGCCACAGTACCACAGGAGCACAAGTCATATTTCAACAGAGGAGTGGAAGGCTCTGTTAGAAAACTGATTTTGTTCTGGGTCACAGCAGCGCTGCTCTAAGTCAAATGCGCCTGGCTCAGGCTGTCCATAGGATTCCCCTTCCCCGGCCCTGCTGGCATGAACGTACCAAGCATAGGATGCAAGGTTTTAAAGGAGGAAATGAGTCAAGAAGTGAAACCCCTCTGAGACAAGAGGCGTCTATATATAACATGGCTCTTCTCTGTTGATCTAAACAACCATCTCTCCCCGTGAGACTTCCTGTGCCAAAACACAATGCCAGTGGCTCTGATGAACTGGGGCAAAGACAGATTAGGTGAAAATCAGAGTGTTCATAAACCAACACTCTACATTTCTTGGGTTCTGGCCTTGTTTTGGGGTTTTTTTCATGAGGAAATTTTGATTGCACGCCACTTCCCAGTATTGTACTGGGTTTGTCCTCGGGGACAAAGCTTCATGCTTGCTAAGCTGGGCTCTATCCCTGAGTCCCACCTCTACCTTTCCTTTGGATGAATGAATCTGGAGAGTCTCATGTCAAATGTCATAGCGTATGACATTTTTTAAAATGTGTTTTTAAGTGTATTTTTTTAAAAAAAGTCCTAAAGATAGATTTTTTTTCCTTTCCTCTTCTCTTTTTTGCCTAGCCTGGGGCATGAACTCAGGGCCTGGGCCTTGTCCTTGACTTTTCTCAAGGCTAGTGCTCTGCCACTTGAGCCATTGCACCACTTTAGGTTTTTTTTCTGTGTATGTAATATCAAGGAATTGAACCCAGGGCTTTGTGCATTCTAGGCAAGCACCCTACCACTAGACCACACTCCTAGCCCCAAGATAGAATTTTAATATGATCTTATGACACCACCCCTGAAGCAATATAAACAAGCATGGGATAGAAATACCTGCACACCCACTTATCATTCTTTTTGCACATCGTGCTTGAGAGACATTGCTGTCGGTTCATTGAAATCAGTAAAATAAGATGTAATACCAAATAAACATGTGGACATTTTCATATTTTAACTTAAAACACAACAAATATGTTTGTTTGGGCTCAGTTCTTGTAAGTGGATTCTCTAATTGGACTCCTTTGTTCTCTTTGTCAGAAATCACAAACCCGAAGCCCCTTCCTGACACTTTCATCTTGGCTCTGATACCATGATTTGGGCCCAGAAATGTGCATGGGACTCTGTCCTCCAGAGCCAGAATGGAAGTGTCAGAAACGGGTGACGTGTTCCTGATGCCTGGAGCTTTGGGGAGAGAATGTATCTCCTCGTATTTTTGTAGCCTCTGGAGTCTGCTTCTGTTCTTTGTCTCCATCCGCCTCTCTGTTCCTCTCTTCAGAACTATCCATGTTATATATCTGTAATCCTAGCTGTTCAGGAGGTTATATTCTAAGGATCATGGTTCAAAGCTAGCTAGGGTAAGAAAGCTCATCATGAGACTCATATCTCCAGTTAAATACCAATAAAACAAGAAGTTGAGCTGTGGCTCAAATGGTAGAGCACTGGAGCAAAAAAGCTCAGGGAAAGCGCCCAGTCCCAGAGTTCAAACCCCAAGATTGGTGTCGTACACACACACCATCCGTGTTACATCTTCCTGGCCATGTTTGTACAGTCACATTGCCCTCTTTCCATAGTTGAGAGAAGAGGCTTTTCATTCTTGAGGACCCCGTGATGATGTCACACCCTTCCCCCACCCCAAGTCACGCAGAGTATTCCTAATCACACCTGCAGAGTATTTTATGGCAAGTAATCAAACATACTTGTAATTTCCAAAGACATCTTCTTCAGGGAGAGTGTTGTTGTGTTTTCTGGAGTCCCAGGTCTTTCCTATGAGCCCCCAAATTTATATCTATTGGATAAACTTAGATTGACTCCATCCTAAATTCTCAGCAAAGTAGTGCATTAATCTAAAAATCTCCTCATCCCAGATCATCCAATGATCATTATTTCTTTGTTCTTTTTGCTTTTCTTTTCTTTCTTTTTTTCTTTTTTCTTTTTATTATGGCAGTCCTGGGGCTTCTTCCCCCCATTTGAGTTATTTTTTGTCTTTAATTGAAATAAGTTGCAATGAAAAATTTGTAATGAGGCAGATGTGCTGTGGATGGGTGTTGGCTTCCATGTGCCCAGGTGACAACCGGGCATTAACAAAGGAGCCATGGAACTGAGCGCTAGTGGTCCCACCTGTAACCCTATCTTCTCAGGAGGCAGAGATCTGAGTAATGCAGTTCGAAGCCAGCCTGAAAAATCTGTGAGACTCTTATCACCAAATAACCACCAGAAAAATGGAAGTGGTACTGTGGCTTGAGCAAAAGAAGCTCGGAAACAGCTCCTAGACCCAGAGTTCAACTCTAGGGCTGCCCTCCCCATCACCCCCAAAAGAAAGGTAGCCTTGGAAAATACTGAAAACTCAGTAGATTCAATATTTATTTAAAAAAATTTAAACAGTCAAACTGAGTTGTGGCTAAGGGACAGAGGGCCAGCTATGAGCAAAACAACTTAAAGAAAATGCCAGGCTCTGAGTTCAAGCCCTACAAGTACTACACACATACACACACACACTCACAATCAAAACACAGATTAAAATTAATTGGTTCCCTATGCTTTTTCTTTTTTTCTTTTTTCTTTTTTTTTGCCAATCCTGGGCCTGAGCACTGTCCTTGGACTTTCTCAAGGATAGAGCTCTTCCACTTCTGGCTTTTTTCTATGTATGTGGTACTGAGGAATCGAACCCCAGTCTTCATGCATGCTAGGCAAGCAGTCTACCTCTAGGCCAAACTCTCAGCTTCCTTTGCTTATTCTAAAATGCTTTAAGTATAATCATTAGTAAGTACTTTCAAAGGGAACTGGAATGGCAGCTTGATCTGGTGCAATGGAAATATTTTGATAAGATTGTTCCCTCATTACCTCTGAATTTCCTCACTACAGTTTTTCAGTAAGTTTCAATGAGTTTTTTTATTGTAATTAGTAAAAGGGTTACATGATATTTGCCAGATAGAAGGTGCATTAATTCACATACATTGATACCCTTTCACATGTCTTGGTACCCGTTTCCCTCCCCCCTCAATGAGTTTTTAAAGAAATTTTTATTGTGGTAATGTATAGAAGGGTTACGGTTACACAATGAGTTGTTTTGTTACCTTCTTTCAAAGATGCAATATATTTTTGTATTCTTCAGCCCCTAATATCTTCTTTTCCTACTTCAGAATCCTCTCACAATTATAAACAAAAGTGTGGAATGCCTGCCAAATTCATATATGATGCTGTCCTGGGCCTCTCTATAGCATTCCAATTTAGTATATATGCTGTCTATGTGAACAGTTCTTCTCTTCTTTTCCTCCTCTTCCTCCTCCTCCTTCTCTTCCTTTTTCTTTCTCTTCTTCCCTAACCCTGGGATTATAGGTTTGAGCCACCAGGCTGGACTCTTTGCCATTTTTTTGTTTTTTAAATCATCTTTCTGTTTTCTTTTTCTGCTTATTACATGTTTAGAATTTATACCTGACTTTGTGTTGTTGTGCTGCAGCTGCTGTTGTCATTGTTGCTGCAGGTCTTAGGTTTGTATTAACTCAAGGCCTGGCCTTGAACCCATATCTGAGCAGTTTTTGCTCAAATCTAGCACTCTACCATTTGTGCCTGGTGCAGGTGACTCGCACCTGTAATCCCAGCTACTCAGGAGGCTAATGACGATCATGGTTCAAAGCTAGCCTCAGCAAGAAAGTCTGTGAGATTCTTCTCTCTAAGTAAGAACCCAAAAAGCCACAAGCAGAGCTGCAGCTCAATTGTTAGTGCACTGGCCTTGAGTCAAAGAAGCTCAGGGACAGAGCCTAAGTCCTGAGCTCAAAGACTGGCAAGCACACACAGACATACAGATAAAATTATTGAATTACTATAGATAATACAAGAAAAAATGATGGTTCCTACTTGCTATGTACACTAAATACAAGCATAGCCACTCAAGCAGCTAGAGTTAGTTTGAGAGTTAGTTGGTTCCTTTTGTGGTTAAGTCTCAGATTAAACCTAATCTGACCTGAACTGTAATATTCCTATGTATACTTTCCTGTGCACGCCACTGCATAACCATGTCACCCTGAGAACTTGGGGTGACAGGCCTGTGCCATCACATCCAGCTATTGGTGTGCATGGAGACTCACCTGTATGCCCAGGCTGGCTTTGAACCATGAATATCAGTGTTCTCCTTCTCCCAAACAGCTAAGATTATAGGCTTGAGCCACTGCAGCTGGAAAAATGATGAGAACAATGATGAAGATGATGATTTTAATAATACTTACCTTGCTGACATTTGGGAGCCCTGTTTAATTGTAAAGGTAAAAAACTGGCAGAAAAAGCATAGTGTTTTGTTTTGTTTTGCACAAGGTTGGCTCTCTACCATTTGAGCCATAGCTCCACTTCAGGCTTTTTGGTGGTTAATTAGAGATTTAAAAAAATGCCTCACAAACATGTCTTCTGGCTTTGAACTGTGATCCTCAGATCTCAACCTCCTGAGTAGCTGGGATTACAGGTGTAAGCCACCAAAAAAAAAAAAGGAGTGAGCCACCTAGAAAAAACATCTGGGACAGAAGTTCTGCATCAAAGTTTGGGGTACCCTAAAGTGATCATTTTGAACCACTATTTTTTTTTTTCAGCTCTCCTTTTCCTAGTTCTCATTTTGGACTAGATCATCTGTCCTAATAATGAGTTCCATCCCACCATCTCCCTCCAATGAAAACCTGCACACTCATGTCCACACACACTTAATTCTTTGGAGTATCTTTTGAACTTTGATATGACTTAAGCAAAAACCCTGAAGAAACTAAGCTAAACCCTTCCACCCCTTGCTCTCAGCCTGCTAAGCCCATTTTCTTGATGCACTTCTCACTGATTTTAACTGATGTGTTTGGATGATCAAATATACATATGCTTTAATCCTAAGGTAAAGAAAATTAATCAGAGATTCTTCCATGTAGAAATTGGGGTCAGTGGACCAGGAAAGAGAATTTTCAAATTATTCAGGAACTTGTATACAAGTGTAAAAACAAGAATGTTTGATAGGAGTCAGATGAAAATAATTTCATTTTTACTACTAGGAATGAACATTTTAAGAGAAATAATTTTACGTACGTAGGTACGTAAGTATGCATGTATTTGCTGGTCCTAGGGCTTAAACTCAGGACCTGGGCACTATCCCCAAGCTTCTTTTGTTTTTTTGGTGATTAATTTGAGTTAAGTCTCATGGACTTTCCTACCCAAGGTGGCTTCTAACTGCAATCCTCAGATCTCAGCCTCCTGAGCAGCAAGGATTACAGGTGTGAGTCATAGGCACCCAGATGAAATTCTGAATTTACGGGGAGAGAGTTTGGGGAACTGTGTGTCTGTTTGCTGGTTTACCTCCCTATTTATTTCTCTTTTCTGAAGACTAGAGCCCTTCAGCTTTAAGTAAGTAACCCTGGCCCCAGAGCAATTTATTTCATGGTGGATTTTGCTATATCACAGCACTTACTTTCTTTTCAGTGTTCTAATTATTTTTAATGCATGTTAACCCTTATTTTTTTATCTTTCCCTGGGAAAATCCAATGAATAAATGCTTGTTGGTACTAAAAAATGGATTAAAAAACCTGCCAGAGTAGCAGGGCAAAAAGTAGCCAGCCCAGGTAATAAAGTGAGACTGTTATCTCCAATTAACCACCAGAAAATTGGAAATGGAGCGGTGACTGAAGTGATAGAGCTCCAGCCTTGAACTGAAGAGCTCAGGATCAGCGGCCAGGCCCAGAATTTCAAGCCCCATGACCCACCAAAAAAAAAAAAATCTGCCAGAGTTCATAGAGTAATTGGTGATTGGATAAAATGGCTACCGTGGCTTATGTGAGAAAGGCAAAAGTGAACAAACCTAGATCTTAGCGGAGAGAATTTGGGTAAAATAGTAGTAACCAGAGGTTACTTTTTATTTATTATTACAGAGGCCATGGTGTAGAAGCCTTGAACCCTTTTAGGGACACAAATGTATATAAAACATAGAAGAAATACTTTCATAGTAAAGCCAAATGTCCTTCAAACATGTGCTCTGTCCTGATCAATTCTTGCAGATGTCAAAAATTCTTTTTTTGACTTGGGAATTGAACAAACAGCAGGATTTTTTTTGTGGAAGCTGATTTCCATGTGAGATTAACAGAAAGTTAAATAAAACACCCAGGTTCCTTTCATGACTGTGATTCTAACAATATTAAGGCGAATATTTTTCCAGTTCCCTGACAGTTCTCTCCCTCTATTTTATGAAATTGCAAGCCTTATTTCATGATTCTTTGATATGCTCTATTCAGTATCCAGAATCTTTGTCAAAGCAGCAAAACCAGACAGTTCTTCTTGACCACAAATATTTCCTTTTTTTGAACAGAAATGTACTCACAAAACTAAACACCAAACACTAGATTTACATGCAGAATTGAGTATTTATGAGGCTTATTGTAGCCGAACTCAGAACAGATTGTTCCTACAATTTAATTCTCAGGAAAAACTTTTTACTTAAAAGACAAATGATGAAGACTCCTTGAGCTGAACGACCATATCCGGGTTCCCCCAGCGGCCGCCTCACCCCTGCTCATTCAGTCCGGCTGGGGGTGGTGTGATTCCCACCGAGATGGCGGCTGTGGGGCGGTAGGCTCATTGGTTCCTCTCCACCGGGACGGGGTTCGGCTTCCTCTGGGGGCCCCCTGACCCACGAGCCGGCGTAGGGCAGTGGCGGTGCCTCAGTGGGCGACGACGAGGACGGGCAGAACCTTTGGTCCTGCATCCTCAGGGAGGTCTGCACGTGCTCCTGCTCCAAGCTCCCAGCGGGAAAGAACGTGCTTCTGCTGGGTGAAGATGGAGCTGGAAAACCAAGCTTAATAAGAAAAATTAAGGGAATAGAAGAATACAAGAAAGGAGGAGGATTGGAATATTTGTACTGACATGTGCACGATGAAGGTAGGGACGATCAAACAAGATGTCATGTGTGGATCTTAGATGGAGACCTGTATCACAAAGGGCTCCTTACATGTCCACTGGATGCCATTTCTCTAAAGGACACTCTGGTTATGCTGGTCGTCGATATGTCAACACCGTGGACTGCTTTGGATTCTTTACAGAAATGGGCACGTGTTGTGAGAGAGCACGTTGATAAGTTGAAAATTCCTCCTGAAGAGATGAAAGAAATGGAACAAAGTTGATCAGAGACTTTCAGGAATACGCAGAACCAGGAGAAGACTTTCCAGCTTCTCCTCAGAGAAGAAACACTGCAGCACAGGGAGACAGAGATGACAGTATCGTTCTACCTCTGGGTGCGGACACACTTACACATAACCTGGGCATTCCGGTACTAGTCGTTTGCACCAAGTGTGATGCCATTAGTATATTGGAGAAAGAAAATGACTACAGAGATGAACATTTTGATTTTATCCAGTCACACATCCGGAAGTTTTGTGTACAATATGGCACAGCACTTATTTACACTTCAGTAAAAGAAAACAAAAATATAGACTTAGTGTATAAATACATTGTTCAAAAACTCTATGGATTTCCCTATAAGATTCCTGCTCTTGTTGTGGAAAAGGATGCAGTATTTATTCCAGCAGGGTGGGATAATGATAAGAAAATAGGAATATTACATGAGAATTTTCAAACACTGAAAGTAGAAGATAATTTTGAAGACATCATAACTAAACTACCTGTACGAAAGTTTGTACATGAGAAAGAAATTATGGCAGTAGATGACCAAGTGTTTCTTATGAAGTTACAGTCTCTTTTAGCAAAGCAGCCACCAACTACAGCTGGAAGGCCTGTGGACGCATCACCAAGAGTCCCTGGAGGCTCCCCTCGGACACCAAACAGATCTGTGTCATCCAATGTTGCCAGCGTGTCACCTATCCTTGCTGGCTCAAAAAAAATTGATCCAAATATGAAAGCTGGAGCTACCAGTGAGGGTGTCCTGGCGAACTTCTTCAATAGCCTGCTGAGTAAAAAGACTGGCTCTCCTGGGGGCCCTGGTGTTGGTGGTGGAAGTCCTGGGGCTGGAGGTGGAAGCAGCGCTATTCCACCATCTGCCAAAAAGTCAGGTCAGAAGCCTGTCTTATCAGACGTTCACGCGGAACTAGACAGAATTACACGGAAACCAGTTCCAGTTTCTCCCACATCACCCACATCTCCTACAGAAGGAGAAGCTTCTTGAAGATACCAAATAAAGCCATGTACTCAGTTTTCTGGGATAATGTAAACTTCCCTCTGCCTTTTCTTTAAAGGTGGAATTAGGGAGCTGGAGTGCTTTACAGACAATTAAGTTTATGTCTCTCTTTTTTTTGGTGGCTATCCATTTTTGTAAAAGGAGCTATACAAAGAAATCTTATTCTGCATTATGTGGAATTATTATTTGCATTGCCATTTTGCATAAGGAAATAATTTGGGATTTTGAAAATGTCCGAATTTATAGACCTAAAATAGAACCATGTGATCATATTCTAAAGGTTATATAAACCATACACAGGGGCTTGGGAAGGGCAGAAAATATATAGTTTGGGCATTTGACTGACTTGGAAGTCCAAACTTGTTTTAGTTAAGACTATTAAAATCATTTTTAAAAAATAATTGTGTCTTTTGCTGAAAAAGAAAAAGTGATCAATTGTCAGATTTTGCACACCAACATAAATGTACATCGGGAAATACTGAGGAAACTTATCAGATAGTGTGTGGCAAACTAGTCATTGTCTCTAATCAGAAATCATCAAAATATGATTTAGGTTTATTGGCCAAGACATTCCTTTAACTTCGAAGGAAAGAAAGCACACTGCCTAAATCTGTAAAAGAAAAATGCAGAGCTTATAAAAATGTAAAGAGATAACAGTCTTTGGATTTGTCTATACACACACACACACATATATATATATATATATATATATATATATATATATATATATATATATGGCTCTGCCTTAACATACTCCTTCTTTGTTTGTGACTTTCAACTGTAATCAGTTAATAAAGTATTTATTCTCTGCAAAAAAAAGGAAAATGATGAAATTAAGTGATTTTTTTCCCTAACTGTAAGACAAATTCCCTAATCTCTACAGACTAGAAATCCCTAATTTTTTTTTACAATGGGGCATCTGCCTTTGAAACACAAATATAATAAGGTGCCAAATATACATATATATACATAATACATACATATGTATTTATACATTGCATACATATATACATACTTTTTTTTTTGCCAGTCCTGGGCTTGAGCTCAGGGCCTGAGCACTGTCCTTAGACTTTCTCAAGCCACTTCTGGCTTTTTTCTATGTATGTGGTACCGAGGAATCGAACCCGGGTCTTCATGTATGCTAGGCAAGCACTTTAGCCACTAGGCCAAATTCCCAGCCCATATATATACATACATTTTTACTGCCTTTCAAGAAATGATAATATCATTACATTTTCTTCTGAAAATGTGTGTTTAAAAATGTACTTGTGGAGCTGGGAGTTTTGCCTAGTGGTAGAGTGCTTGCCTAGCATGCACAAAGACCTAGGTTTCGATTCCTTGGTACGACGTGTATAGAAAAGCCAGAAGTGGTGTTGTGGTTCCAGTGGTAGAGCACTAGCCTTGAGGAAAGCCCAAGGACAGTGCTCAGGCCCTGAATTCAAGCCCTAAGACTGGCAAAAAAAAAAAAGAAAAGAAAAAGCCAGAAGTGGTGCTGTGGATCAAGTGGTAAAGCTCTACCCTTGAGAAAGCCCAAGGGCAGTGCTTAGGCCTTAAGTTAAAGTCAGGACAGTCAAAGCAAAAACAATATATGTGTGTGTGTGTGTGTGTGTGTGTGTGTGTGTGTGTGTACATATTTTTTTTTCTCTGTCTCTTCCAGGAATAGCATTACGTAATTTGTTTTCATAGTTGGTTTCTTCTTTCTTTTTTTTTAACCCAGAGGCAATGTAATGTTCTTAACAATTTTTCTCAGGGAAAAGTAAAGTTCATCTCCTTACAGACTACTATATAAAGCAGAATTGAAAATACCAAGGATTTAGTAAGAATAAAGAATAGAGTCCTTGACCTGTTGATCTTTTTCTGGTTAGTACCCATTCTATATTGTTGCTCGCATGCCTGTAGCCTTCTCTTATTTATTTTCTTTCTTTTGCCAGTCCTGGGGCTTAAACTCAGGGCCTGAGCACTATCCTTGGACTTTCCTTTCATAAAGCTAGAGCTCTACCATTTGAGCCATGGCACCACTTCCAGCTTTTTCTATGCATGTGGTGTGGAGGAATCAAACCCTGGTCTTCATGCGTGCTAGGCAAGCATTCTTTCACTAGGCCAAACTCCTGGCCCTGTACCCTTCTCTTCTATATCATAGAAGGGATTGGCAATTGCTATGGCTTCTCAAATTCTTTGAATTAATTATGATAGTCATATAATCTCCACAGTAACAGCATCCTATTCTTCCTCCTCCTCCTCTTATTCTTCCTCCTCATCATATTTTAAGGTAGAGGTTAGATTACAGATAACAAACACTTGTTAAGATGCATCTAGAGCTATTTGGAAAAGAAGGTAAATGTCTTTAGTATTCAGCTCATGTATCATGACTTTGTGGGACGAGCTCATTGCTATGTATCCCTATGGAAATTGAGACTGCAGAGGAGCATATACATAGATTTCAGGCAGGATTTTCTGGAGTATAGTCCTAACTTACAGTGGTGCCCTGTATGTTATACCCACAGAGGATACAAGACACAACACAGTGCTTATTTCCTTGGTTGATTTGAATATTTTCACATCTTACCTTCCAGACCATATAGACTCCATTGTAAAGGAGAACACATAGACAGAAGGCAGATAATGAATCACTACTGTATACAAGTACAGCCTTACTCAGTATGGGGCTCATACATGGAACCCTAGCAACTGAGGAGGCTGAGATCTGAGGATCATAGTTCAAAGGCAGCCCTGGTAGGAAAATCCAAGAAACTTTTTTTTTTTTTATCTCCAATTAACTACCCAAAAGCTGGAAGTAGAGCTGTGATTATAGAGGGAAAGAAGAGTCTCACAGACTTTTCCTGCCCTGGCTGGCTTACAACTGCAATCTTCAGATCTCAATGTCCTGAGTAGCTAGGATTACAGGCATGAACCACCAGCACCTGGTTAATTCTATTTCTTTTTCTCAATTCAGAGGCATCTCTGGGTTGCTCCAAGCTGAGAGAGGTAGAGGCAACTCTTTCCTCTGCTTCCTCAGAGTGTTGTTTTGTTTTGTTTTTCATCATGTTATACTATGGGCTGTGGCTCAAGGAACAAAGCCTTTGAGGCCTCAAGTGTGAGAGGCCTTGAGCCCAACAGGTGGGAAGAAGTAAATTTAGGCCTACGGGCCTCATCTGTTTCCTTCACTCCTGTGAAGGTAGTTTGCTACATGGACAGCTGTTCTTTTAGGCAATTTTGGAGGAATAATGACTGAACAACATTACGCAGCCAGGATTTTCATACTTAAATAGCCAACACTATATTCCACACAGTCATGTATTTTGGGGGGGGGGGTGGGGAGCAAAGTCCTCTTTGGAGGAGGTGGTCCTGGGGCTAGGCATTGTCTCTGAGCTTTTATGATAAAGGCAGTGCTCTACCACTTGCGCCCCAGCTTCACTTCTGACTTTTGGCTCATTAATTGGAGAAAAGAGTCTCACAGACTTTTCTGCCCAAGATGACTTCAAACCAGTCTTTGGAGCTCAGCCTCCTGATACTAGGGTGACAGGCGTCAGTCCCCAGCGCCCAGCTCTTGTTTTGAGTCTTCAAGCAATTACTCAATATATAGAGTTGAAAACATTTATTACAGATTAAATTTACACTTGATTAAATAATGTTCATCTCTTCTATCTTGAACTGATGAAAATGTATTACAGGAGAAATGTGTTCATTTATGATAAGCAGAACTTAGTATTAATTTCCTTATTTGCTTCAAAGAAATGATCCACATATCTTTAGATACCGTCATAATCACTATTCTGCATTTTTACATCCTCAATAGAGAGCTCATATGGTGCTGTTTCCTTAATTCCCGAACAAAATTGGAATCATATTTAAACTCCACAGAGGTCTGCACTCATTAGCTCTCTGTTCTTGGGGCAAGATTCTTGACTTCTTTGAGCTTGCATTTCATCATCTGTAATGTGAAGGTAATATTTACTTTGCAGTGATTACATAATTATGTAGATTATGCATGTATACACAAATTATATAAATTAAATAATCTATTAAGGAAAATTCTTAGAACTCAGAGACATAATGACATTAAGTAAATGTTATAGTATTTCAAATTTTGCATTTTATCACCTAATTATTTTTCTCACCTAATTTGTCTAGGCAGGTTGAAAAATATTATGGCAAATGAATGTAGTCTATTTTTCTTTAGGAGAAACACATCTGTATATCTGAGAGCAACAATCCACAGAAGAATTTCAATAACATTTGTTGACAGAGAACACTTATAGATACAAAACTCAAATGAGCTAGGTGTCAGTAACTCATGCCCGTAATTCTAGCCCTTTAGGAGGCTGAGGTCTGAGGACCCTGGGTGGGAAAGTCTGTGAAACTCTTATCCTCATTAACCAACAAAAAGCCACTGGAGCTGTGGCTCAAGGCTCAAGTGGTAGAGTACTTGCCTTGAGCAAAAATACCTTAGGGACAGAGCCTAGCTCCTATGTTCAAGCCCTAAGACAGACAAAATAATAATAAAAACAAGAAGAAAGAAAAAGAAGAAGAAGAAGAAGAAGAAGAAGAAGAAGAAGAAGAAGAAGAAGAAGAAGAAGAAAGGAATAGCAAAAACAGAAATAAAGAGCCATTGGATAAGAATGTGTCCCAGGAAGTCATCTAGGAAAATGCTATAGCCTCTCTGACTTACACTGCTCATTGCCTTCCATTTCATACACTTTCTAACTTCTGTATTTGAATTAGGAGAACATGTTTTGGTTTTGTTTTGTCTCTTTGTTTTGTGTTTTGTTTTTATGAGTGTGTGTGCCAGTCCTGGGGCTTGAATTCAGAGCCTGAGTGCTGTCTCTGAGCTTCTTTGCGCTCAAGTCTGGTGCTCCAGCACTTAAGCCACAGATCCACTTCCTGCTCTTCGGTGATTAATTGGAGAGAAGAGTCACAGGGACTTTCCTGTCCAGACTGACTTCAAACAGTGATCCTCAGATCTCAGCCTCCTGTGTAACTAGGATGGAAATTGTGAGCCAGCAGCACCTAGCTTTCCTTTTAACTTTGATATCCAGAATCCATTACATTGGCCTAATGTGATGGTTAGATAGAAGCCCACTGAAATATGAACAAAGACGACTACATTTCAGTCCCAGATGTTAACCAAACTGTTATTTTAAGTTTAACATGCAAAGTTAGTTATGGAAGTAGAAGGCGTTTCTTTCATGCTTTTTAACTAGCACCTTAATATTAAAGGAGGTTTCATTTTGCCATGTCCATACATGCATACAATGTACCTCAGTCTCATCTTCTCTGTTACTCTCTCTCTCTCCCATCCCCTCTTCCCATTTATCAAAGAAATAGGAGTTCTGGGGCCGGGAGTTTGGCCTAGTGGTAGAGTGCTTGCCCAGCATGCATGAAGACCTGGGTTCAATTCCTTGGTACCACATACTTAGAAAAAGCCAGAAATGGTGCTGAGGCTCAAGTGGTACAGTTCTAGCCTTGAGAAAAAATCCAAGGACAGTCCTCAGGCCCTGAGCTCAAGCCCAGGATTGGCAAAAAAAAAAAAAGAAAGAAATAGAAGTTCTAATTGCATGTTGAAGATTATTCTTCCATATGAATATAACAAATCATATAATACTTCCACTGATTTCCAGTAACTTGAAAAAATACAGGTAGAAATTTATTATGCCTATGGTCCCTATTATTATTTTAATTCTTAACCTCAATTGTTTCTATAATTTTACGCATTCAAATATTCTACCAAAAATGAATAAGGTGAAAATATTGAATATTTCTATTAATAAATTTTAATCTTCTGTATATTTATTTAGCATATAGACATATATGATCTTATAATTAGAAATATAAATAGATGCCTACATATATACACATAATTCACATATATGTGAATATTTACAAAAGTAAACATCTGTGAATTTCAAAAAATATTCACAAATACCATTTAGAAACCTGGATATTGGCTGGCCATTGTGGCTCACGCCTGTAATCCTAGATTCTCAGGAGGCTGAGATCTGAGGATCACGGTTCAAAGTCATCTCGGGCACTAAAAAGTCCAGAGACTCTTATCTCCAATTATCCACCAGAAAACTGAAAGTGGAGCTGTGGCTCAGTAGCCTTGAGCTAAAGAGTCCACGGACAGCGCCCAGGCCCAGAGTTCAAATCCCATGACTGACAGCAGTGAGTCACATCTCTAATCCTAGCTACTCAAATAGTCTAAGATCCAAGAATCATCACATGAAGCCAGCCTAGGAAGAAAAGTCTATAAGACTCTTAACTCCAACTAACTAACAAAAAGCTAGAAGAGGAACTGTGGTAGAACACTAGCCTCGATCACAAAAGCTCAGGAATAGCACACAGGCTCTGATTTCAAACCCAAGAACATCTCAAAAGAGAAGCAAGCAAGCAAGCAAGAAAGAAGAGAGGGGGAAGGGAGGGAGAGAGAGAGGAAAGAAGGAAGGGAGGGAGGGAGGCAGGGAGGGAGAAAGAAAGAAAAGAAACAAAAACAAAAGCATACCACCCCTAGAATACAGAAATTAAATCAGGGGTTCTGACTGTCCCTGAGAAGAGAGATTGTACAATGGAGAAACCCTAGAGATTTAGCCAGTGACAATATTGGATACTGTGTGATCTGACTCCTTGCCAAAATTTCTCTTTAGAAAAAATAACTAAATTCTCAAAATCCTACTGAGCTCTGAGGATCTCAGTTCAAAGCCAGCCCAGGGAAGGGAAAGTCTGCAAGACTCTTACCTCCAATAAGCTACCAAAAAATCCGGAAGTGGTGCTGTGGCTCCACTAGAGCTCCGGTAGAGCACTAGGCTTGAGCAAAAGAAGCTTAGAGACAATAGGCAGGCACTGAGTTCAAGCCCCAAGACCAGCAAAACAACACAAAAGAAAAGAAAAAAAGAAAGGAAGAGAGAAAAGAAAGCACTTATGTTAAGACTTTAAAATGGACTTATTGGCATTCTATCAAATAAATATATAAATCAGAAAAGAACAGAACCTCGAGTGGTAAACTGGGGACACTCAAGGCTACTGCTCTCAGTAGAAGTCAGGTATTTTTCTTCCTGCTTGTTTCAGTGATTGCCAAAGCCAACAGCCTTTGAAGCAGATACATGTTTACCTCTGACGATTTCCCCTTCAAGCTGCTCTCAAGCTGTGAATATTTGTGAATTTCAGCACATATTACCCTAAACCCATAAACCCCCACAATTTTGGTGCTAACACTTGCCCAGAAGGCTTCCCTAATAACTGGAGCTACACAGGCAGCAGGAAAATTTTGGATTTTGCTTCTTGATCCAGTTCAACTGATAAACAAAGGGAAAAGCCCTGTTTTTACTCAAAACTCAACACAGAAATACTGAATTTATATCATGTTCACTTAATCCATTGTCTAGCGAGGGAAAAGCAGCTCTCTTTGAAAATATACTCAGACAGAAATTGGCTCATGTTAATTATCTGTTAATTATCTGGGTTATTCAGGAGGCTGAGATCTGAGGATCACGGTTCAAAGCTATCCTGGGCAGGAAAGTCCAGGAGACTTTTATCTTCAATTGACCACCAAAAACAAAAAAGTGACGCTGTGGCTCAAAGTGGTAGAACTTTATTACTGAACATAAAAGCTGAGGAACAGCACCCATGCCCTGAGTTCAAGCCCCACAACAGAGAGAGAGAGAGAGAAAGAGAGAGAGAGGAAGGAGGGATGGAGGGACAGAGGGAACCTTGCCTGGGTATTTGAAGGCTCATTTCTTCCAATTTTCACTAATAAAATAATCATCTGAAATAGATGAGGAAAGTGACTATTTGTGTTTTAAAAAATAACTCATAGCATAATAAATTTTATTTTATATATCAAATAAAGACTAAGTAGATAAAAATTAATATTTGATTGGGCCAAGTCTTTACCAAGCAATATCGAATTGGATCATATTTTTACACAAATTAATGATGTGGAACTTATATAACCTTTCTAAGGGTTATATAGAATAAGTTAAACTCACAGAATAGAATAAATGGGCACTGCTCACTGATGGAATGGATACTAAAAGGGCATCAGGAAGAAATGACATGTTCAATTGGACCCTCAAAGAAAGACACAATAAACTATCAACATGGAGGGATGAGAATCAGAAAACTTGGGGGGGTGATAGGAACACGAGATGAGGATGATGATGATGATGATGATGATGATGATGATGATGATGATGATTAGCCAGTCCTGGGCTTGAACTCAGGGCCTGGGCACTGTCCCTGAGCTTCCTTTTGCTTGAGCCATAGCACCACTTCTGGCCTGTTCTGTGTATGTGGTACCAAAGAATCAAACCCAGGACTTGGTGCATGCTCGGGCAAGCACTCTACCATTAAACCACATTCCAAGCCCTCCTGAGGATTTCTGTTCAAGGCTGTCACTAGAGCTCAGCTCCATGCTCAGCTTTTTGGTAATTATTTAGAAGAGTCTCTTACCCCTTCACCCACAGGTCCCAGAATAGCTCAGTTGGAAGATGTCAGAAAGATTTAGAGAATGGCATTTTGTCTTCATGTTACAGCTAACAATTTCTTCCATACATATGCATCACCAAGGAGCTGTAAATATGTCTAAAGCAGAGTGCCTGCCTTGTGGAAATTATACCTGTACAATAGATACTGAAAAATAAGCAATAGCTGTTTTGCTGTGGAGATGAATTACAGAAAATGATCCATCGAACAAGTTTTTGTGAGAGGAAGATATATTTGATCCAAACGTCCTCTGTGTCTGATACTGTGATGGATATTATCACAAGCTACAAGCCACATGTCCAATTTTACTTTGAAGTTAAAGACATGTCAGATAAAATCTGGGCATTGGGGCCGGGAGTTTGGCCTAGTGGTTAAAGTGCTTGCCTAGCATGCATGAAGACCCGGGTTCGATTCCTCGGTACCACATACATAGAAAAAAGCCAGAAGTGGTGCTGAGGCTCAAGTGGTAGAGCTCTAGCCTTGAGAAAGTCCAAGGACAGGGCTCAGGCCCTGAGCTCAAGCCCAGGACTGGTAAAAAAAAAAAGCTGGGTAAAAAAAAAAAGCTGGGTATTGTGGCTCACACCTGTAGATTTATAGAATCTGAAGAGAAACCAGAGTTATATAATCCTAGCTACTTAGGAGGCTGAGATCTGAGGATCAAGGCTCAAAGCTAGCCTGAGCACAAAAGGACCTGAAACTCTTATCTCCAATTAACCTCTAGAAAAGGGGAAGTTGGGCTTGGCTCAAGGGTAGGGCAGTAGCCTTGAGCTGAGTACCTCAGGGACAACTCCCAGGCCCAGTTCAAGTCCCATGACCGCCCCCCACACACAAAAAATATGTCAAATAAAGTGTCCAAAGAAATATAATATATATGTATATAATATCCTATTATGTTACTGTGGGAGTCACAGAGTTTCCAAGTCAATGTGGTTTTTACAGTACAGTAAACTTGATGTGTAAGAAAGAATTCAAAGTATGGTTCTACATCAAAAGCATTGATATCCATAATGTCTTTTCGATGTCATCAAGTTTTTTATCTTTCTCCTAGTGTCAAGATATGTTATATCTTATATATGTTAAGGTGGTGGGAACATATACCATGATTCTTTTTCATCGAAGAGCAAATCTTGCCTTCGTAAGTATTTTTTTCTACAGACTCGCCTGATTCTTATAAAATCTTACAAAGGAAACTGAACTGAGATAAATGAAACTGTATACCTCATAGAGACCAAATATTTGTGGGGGGGAGGAGTTAGGTTCCAAATTAATATGACTATAGTCTAATGCTCTTAGTGATAACCAGATTATGAAGAAGGTGTTAGATTTAGGTAAGGTGGGAGGAGAGTCACAATGAGTTAAGAACTTTAAGACACCAGAGAAATGTAAGTCTTCTCAAGCAAACAGCAAGAATGGGCTTTCCATGACAAAGGAGTCTCTGATGTCTTTGAGGATTAGGGTATCAAAAAATTGTATACAATGTCATAAAAATGACTCTTTGGAGATATAACCTTTGCCAGAAATCAATTTTGTGCACAATGTTTCTAAGTGCTAGCATAAAAAATAAAGTCCTTGGGTGAGAAGGGAAGTGGGGTGTTTCTCTATTCTACAACCTTGTCTCCTCACTTAATCCAGTTTTGAAATATGATTTTTTTACAAGAATCTCAGGAGAATATTTTGCCGCTTCCCAATTAATGTTTTACTCTCTGGTAGGTAGGAAAGCCTTCCATTTGAATTTATATTGTGCCTATTTTCTTAGTAAATGATTCCTTCCTTCCTTCCTTCCTTCCTTCCTTCCTTCCTTCCTTCCTTCCTTCTCCCTTCCCTCCCTCCCTCTCCCCCCCATCTCATCTTGGGACTTTGAATGCAGGGACAGGTCAGTTCACTTTTATGTCAAGAGTAGCAGTCCATGGCTACAGCCACAGCTCCACTTCAGGCCTTTTTTCTGGTATTTAATTGATGATAAGAGTTTAACAGACTTTTCTGCCTTTGACATGCTCAGTTACTATCCCTGAGCATTTTTGTTCAAGGCTGGTTTTCTATCACTTGAGCCACAGCTCCACTCTTAGCTTTTTAGTGATTATTTGGAAATAAGAGTCTCTTAATCCTTTCACCCAGCAGGTCCCAGATTAGTACAGGTGGCAAAATGTCCAAGTTTGAGAGAATGGCAGCTTGTCTTCATGTTTTAGCTAACAATTTTTTCCTTTATCTAATACTTTCATTTATGCCAGAAATTGACTTTTGCACTATTAAAACTCTTCTTTAAAAATCACTTACCTTTAGTGACTAAAGGATTTCCATATATCTATCTCTAGCTAGATCTAGGTATGGATATAGATATAGATATATCTGGTACCACATCAATCAAGACCACATGATGAACTTTAAATCACTCCTGAGTACATGAACCACAGGCACTTGGCCAAATAGTGTTTTGTTTTGTTTTTTACTTTAATCCATTTCCTTTCCCCTTCTCTGACTCTTTTATTTTTTCCCTTACTTTTACTCATGAAGATGAGTGAATGAAATGTTTGCATACCTCCCCAAATTCATGTAATCCTCAACCCCGATGTTATGGGGTGTCTTTGGGAGATCATTAGGCTATGAGGTTGTGAAACTGTTGTTTTCCACTTCCAGACCCATACTCCAAGAGTTCCACAAGTCTAGTCTGGCTAAGTACAATCAGACATAAATTGACACAGGAAAAGGCAGAAAGAGATGGATTACTTGGTACAACTAGCTGTAGTGAGTCAGTACTCCATTCCCTCTGCATCCATCTTCAAGGCATGGACATAAGCTACAGGTTAACTGTGAACAGGGAAGGAGAGCTACACATAGTCAAACACTCCCATAACTGGTGTATTCTGGTCATCAGAAGTGGCTTCAAGGGTCTGACATGTATTGGCTCAGGTTTGCTCAAGGTGGGGCCATGTTACAGTACATCCCTGCTGCCTGGGCCATGGCCTAATGTTCCAAGATATCTGCGAAGTGACTGCAAGAGAGAACTGTTCAAGGCAAAGGACGGAGATACAAAATGGAAGTGTGGAGGGTGAGCTATTTTTCTGCCTCTAGCTAGTTTTTGAACTGGGGAGTCATGAAAGCAGCTCCAATTACCTACTGTAGTTGTAGACTTCCTGAATTGGGTGCTCAGAATTCTAGGGCTCTGTGTCCTTCAGGGAAGGGCAGACAGCAAACCTGGAAGAAAGCTTTATTGGAACTTGACACCCTAAATGATGACACCTTACATTCAAGACTTCCAGACTCCAAAACAAAATCTGTTATGTTTTTTTAACTCACTTAGTCTATAGTAATTTGATATAACAGCCAGAGAAAAATCTGACACATGGACTTAGGTATTTTTGAAAAGATGGTTAAACTCACCTCTAAACTTCATTTCTCTTTGAAAATTAACCCTATTTTCTAATATTGCTTTATAGATATTATTTTCCCAAAGATGATATTTCAGTAACTTCTGGAATTTGGAGTAAACAATTTCTGATTTTGTAATCATTCATTAGTTGTTATGCCAAGAATAGTTGCATATTCTCAAATAGGGGAGAGGGATGTCTATAGAGCTGGCAGATTTGAGAACTTTTCAAAAGAGAAAAAAGAAAATACGTATTATTATTATTATTATTTAATTGGCCAATTTATTTGTGTGTGTGTGTGTGTGTGTGTGTGTGTGTGTGTGTGTGTGTGTGTTTCCTAGTCCTGAAGCTTGAACTTGGGGTCTGGGCACTATCCCTGAGCTTTTGTGCTCAAGGCTAGTGCTCTACCCCTTGAACCACAGCTACATTACCGTTACTATTGATTTATCAATGCTAGGACTCCAAATGAGGGCCTGGAACTTCTCTGCCTTAATATTTGTTGTCTGAAAAACTAGAAGCCTAATCTGGGAATCCATGTCTCATGCCTGTAAGCCTAGCTAGTCAGGAGGCTGAGATCTGAGGATCACAGTTCAAAGTCAGCCTAGGAAGGAAAGTCCAGAAGGCTCTAATATTTAATTATTCACAGAAAAACCCAGAAGTGGAGTTGTGGTTCAAATGGTAGAGTGTTAGCCTTGAGCAAAAGTAGTTCAGGGACAGTGCCCAGGCCCTGAGTTCAAGTCCCACAACCAATTAAATAAATAAATAAATAAATAATAAATAAATAAATAAAAGAGGGACCAGGAATTTGGCCTAGTGTTTGCCTAGCATTCACGAAGACCCACCTGGGTTCAGTTCCTTGGTAACACATACATAGAAAAGCTGGAAGTGATGCTATTTCTCAAGTGGTAGAGCGCTAGCCTTGAGAAAACCCAAGAACAGTTCTCAGGCCTTGAGTTCAAGCCCCAGGACTGCCAAAAAAAATGAGAAAGAAAATAGAAAGCAAGAAAGAAGGAAAAAAATCTGTTTCATGAACTATTTTTGACAGGGATGGCCTGAAGATATTTAATATCAAGGACAAGTTAGAATGGCACATGTCTTTTCATCTTCTCTTGTGGTCATGTGACATTGAAAATCAAACACCATTCTTCCTCCTCCATCAGCTGTCAGGGTTTTTTTAAAGACTTTATTAAAGTTATATTAACACATTTTTAACCCTTTGTTTCTGTACATTTAAACAATAACAAGTAGCATCACAACAAAAGTTGTTTCACACAGAGAAAAAAAATAAAGGTAATGGCACGGCATCTATTGTGCCCTTGTGGTTCAAAAACCAGGTGTAAAATGATTGGTTCACAAGCTCATATTTAATACAAATAATACAGAACCAACTCCTTCTGGAGGGCTGCTTCAAAACGGCTTCTCTCTCTCACTCTCTCTCTCTCTCTTTTTTTTTCCTTTTTGTTTTTCAATCAGTCTTTTAAAACTAAGCTATCAGAACTACATAACAGTTATGTGTATATATGTATATTTATTTTTAAACGCTACAAAGACTTTAAACAGCTGTTGATAAAAATTTTGGTAGAATCATGAGCTTCTTCTCTCATCTACATATTTAAAAGGAGAAATTGAAAATAAGAATGGGTCAAATATTGACCAATGAACTCGATAAACATCAACTCATGTAGCCACGTGGCACAAAATTAAAAGAGTACAGAACAAAAGCTTTCCAAGTAGGGGTGAGGGGAGAGGAGAGGAGCCAATCAAGAACCAAGAAAAAGCGCTCATCTCAGGCAGGGCTGACAAAGCTAAAGCTATTCTAAAGACTTGGTTACGAGGGACAGAGGCTGGGGCTGGGTCCCAGTCAGCGAGTTGTGGGAATGTAAGGAAGATGTCGATGGCTGTGCAAGTGATGAGGACGGGGATGATGGGCGACTGCAGGGCGGCAGGTGGCAGGTCCAGGGCCCCGTTGGGACAGAGGGCAGAGGCCTTGCCGTGGGCAGCCTCGGCCAGCAGGAGCGCAGGTGGCGGAGGCATCATGGACAGATGAGCCAGGGGGTCAGGCTTCAGGGACAGCGAGAGTGGCTGGGTCTGCTCAGTCTGTGACTTGGCGTCTTGGGGAGGGGAGCCTAGCAGGTGTGGGGAGGGGGGTGGCGAGTCTAGTAAGCTTCCATCTGAAGAGGGCGGCTGAGGCAGCTGCCTTCACCTTGTATGTAGCGAACTCACTTCTTTTTTCTCCTGCAGGGGCCGCACCAGTTATTCTGCTGATCAAGGCCAAAGCGCGCTGGGCATTTCTTAGGAGCGCTCAGGTCATTGGTCTCCCTGGCTGCTTGTCCCTTTTCCTCTTCTTCTTCTTCTTCCCATAGTTATCCCGTGCGGACCAGCCAGGGTACCGCTGCATGTGAAGCTGTCGCTCCTTCCGGGCCAGCTCGTAGTACTTTGCTTGTTCTTCTCTAGACAGTGCATGCCACCTTCGCCCCAGGATCTGGTGGATGGCTGCACTTTCTTTCAATGTGCACTCGGCCACATTGTGTTAATATACCTTGTTCCTTGGTGTTGTTCTTTTGTGGGGAGGGGGTTGCTACTCAACAATTAATGGAATCATCATGCTGTTGGACCAGTAGTATTTATTGCTTTAGAGGTTGCTTGTTGTACTTGTATGTTGTCTCTTTTTAAAATATGTTTTTTTTCCTTTTCTTGGAACTGTATAAAGTTTTCCCCCCCTCCCTTAGCATAAGCATCTTATATATAACAACTCATTTGTACAAGGTTTTTAAGTTTATATATAAAAATGTGTATATATATTTTTTTGTTTCCCTTTTTTGACTTTTATTTTTTTTTCTGTCTGAAACCCAGATACCGCCAAATGGACGTAAATAGTTGCATCAAGGATCAGTAGCATTAACAAAAGTTGCTTTAAAAGCCATTAAGTAAAACAAGACTTGAACTGTAGTGAGGGAATTTTAGATGCTGTCTGAGCAGCAGGGGAACCGCCCTTGTTTTGCCCCCACCCTTGAATCCTAGTCAGATGCCCTGCACCCTAGGGACATGGACTGACTGTGTGCAAAACTCTATGTGCCAAAATTCTCAGTGACTTTAGCTTTCTCCCTCTTTGATGCTGTATTTTCTGTTCATCATGTTTTGCCGTGATGTTATATAGGTAGATTTGTATGTAGTTTTAATGTCACCTATAACAAAATGTGTTTGATAGCAGATTGTCCAGAAAGCATTTTAAATGAAGAGGTATAAACCCTTAAGGGCCTAAATTCTGTATATTAGATTACTCTTAAATGAAAAATCCAGCTGCCACTTCTATGGACGTATATTACATACAAGTAGGTAGCGAACTTTAAAAATAAAAAAAAAAACTAGGCATGTTGATGTTGCAAATGCTGTATAAAGCTAAGACCTGTTCATTCAGTGCCATTGTAGTTGACATGAAGCAATTGTAAAACTGTCTCCGATTTTTCTCTGGTTTATTAAAATGCTAACTATAACATTTTTTCTCTTTTTTGTGAATACTTTAAATGTTTCCTAACAGTTGTGATGTTACTGTTCCGTTTTATGCTCTTATTCCAAGTTCATTTTGAATGGTTTGGAAGCCATTTTTGTAATGAATAAATGTCCATGCTGTACAGTTCCTGTAGCATGCCGTTCTGGATTAATAAAAGCAACTTAGTATGTGCAGAGAAAAAAAAGAATTTATTAAAGTTGATTTTTACATCATATTTTAAATGACAAGTTTAACATACAAGTGTTCAAGGAGGGAATCTCTATTTACAATCACTGGGACTTAGTATTGAGAACTTAATCACAATTAGGCTAAGGGTTTGTATGTCATAAAAACATATTAATTTATGACATAAAACATTATGTCTATAGAGTCATAGGTTTTTATGTCTATATAGTTATGTTTCTATTTCCATTACCATGCCCATAACTTTGGGTATGCAGTTATTGAGTCTTCGTTCTTGTACTCTTTGGATTTAATAGCCACATATTAAGGATACCATGCGCCTTTTGCTCCTTAGGTCTTGACTTGTCTCACTCAACATGATTCACTCTAGATTCATCCACTTCCCTGTGCATGCCATTATTTTATCTTGTCTGTTGGCTATGTAGAATTCCATTGTGTATATATACCACATTTTCTGTATCCATTCATCTGCAGTAGGGCATCTGGATTGTTTCCATCGCCTGGCTATGGTGAATAGTGCAGAGATGAACATAGCTGAGCAGGTGTCCTTATAATATCTTGGGTCATGATGTTTAGGGTAGATGCCCCATCAGCCGTCAGTTTTTATGTACCATATACAGTCCCTTCTCACTGGACCTTATGCATCACTGCTGGAAGAGGAAAATTTCTGTTTTTCCTTCTGGGTCATTATGGAACACACAAATTAAATGAAATGTTACAAAAGGAGCCTGTGTGTGTATGTGTGTGTGTGTAAACAAATGATAGATACAGACAGACATTTTAGAGTATGTAATCCAGACTTGTGATTGCCCTACCTAAGCCTCCTGAGCGCTGAGATTATAGGCAGGTAGTGCTACACCATGTCATAATTATACTTTTACCTTTGATTGTGAACTAAAAGTCCAGCACAAAGTACTGACAATTTTTCTTAAGTATACTGAAAATATCAGTAAAAGACATTTTTAAAGACTCAGTGCCAAGTGTTTATAATGAACAGAAACAGAAGACTCCATTTTATTCAATGATTCTGCAAGTGTGAACAAGAGCCCAAAGGTTCTGAAATAGAATGGCACTTGAGGGATACTTCATCACAGAACTTTTAGCATTTGGGAATAATGACTACATTTAGGGTGCTCAGACAAAGGCAGTATTTATATAGCAACAAATCTGACTCTGGACTAAAGTAGATTACCAAAAGATCAGAGCTGGGCACTGGTAATTCATGCTTATAATCCTAGCTACTCAGGAAGCTGAGATCTGAGGATCGCAATTCAAAGTTAACCTGGACAGAAAAGTCAAACTGTTATCTCCAATTAACCAGCAAAAAGACAGAAGTAGCACTTTGGCTCAAGTGGTAGAGAGCTACCCTTGAGCAAAAGAGCTCAGGGACAGCGTCCAGGGCCTGAGTTCAGCCCAGCACTGGTGAATGAAAGAAGGCTGGGGAGAGAAAGGAAGAAAGAAGGGAGGGAGAGAGGGATAAGATCTCAAATAGATGAGCCCCCAACTAGAAGCAGGATTTGAAATTCCATCTCTCAACCTGTAATGCTCCTTTGCTTAATATTTAGGAGAAAGTCACTGAAAGAACATTTGTGATTAGAATGTTCAGTTGCAAGATCATTTGGAGAAGCATGAACTGGTAGAGTGTTCAGTAATTATTAGGATATAAGAGCTGGAAATTTGATATATAAAACTCCTTCCCTTCCTCAAAAGACTAAACATAAAGCTCCCCTATAACCCAGCAATTCCACTACTTGGCATTTACCCAATCGTCCAAAAATAAAGACAAACTAAAGCCACTAGCACAACGATGTTCATTGCAGCACTATTCACCATAGCAAAAATATGGAACCAACCCAGATACCCCTCAGTTGATGAGTGGATCAACAAGATGTGGTATTTATACACAAAGGAATTCTATGCTGCTGTCAGAAAGAATGATATTGCCCCATTTGTAAGGAAATGGAAAGACTTAGAAAAAATCATATTAAGTGAAGTAAGCCAGACTCAAAGGAACATAGACTCAATGGTTTCCCTCAATGGTTTCTACTGTCATAATCAGTAGAAAGCTTGGCTTCTCCTACCAGAGATTTACAATAGAACAAAACATAGATGCATAAGGCCATGTAGTATGACGCTAAATGAAAGGACCTCCAGGATATAGAAACAAAAGCCATATAATGAGTAATTGTTATCCTTAATGTTCTGTGTTATCTCTCATCTCTTTTACTGTCCCTTGGTTATCTCATATTGTTACAATATTTCACCTTGTTATCTGATATATGCGTATTTGGTTATTTGAAATTGGATAGGGAAGGGGGAAAAACAAGATGAGGGGTGGGGGTGGGGGGAGGGAAATGGGGACCAAGACATGAGAAAAGGTATTAATGTATGTGAAGTAATGCACCCTCTATATGGTGAATATAATGTAACCCTCTATTAATTACAATAAAAATGTATGGGAAAAAAGAATAAAAAAGACTTGCAAAAATAAAAAATAAAACTCCTTCCCTTCAAACACACAGATGTGAAGTGACTTTTTGGGGTCAACCTGGCATTTGTGCTGAGAGACTATGTCATTTTTAATATATGTTGAGGAAGAGAAGGGCTTAGATTTTCTTTTTGCTTAGTTCAAAATCTGTAATGTTAAACACAGACATATCCACACCATTGTGCAGCCTAGTAGGGAACACAGTTATAAATACTTTAGTATGGTCACCTAAAGCAACAATAATTTGGAATAAGAACACTGATTTAAACTCAGTAAGTCACAGTAAGTTGTGGAGCAGTACAATCATATTCTTAGCATTATGACATGGAAAAGATAAGATGGCATTCATTGTCAACACAATTATGTTTCCTTCCAGAGATTGAGTCCTGAAAATGTTTGCCAATGTGAATATGAAAAGCCCTTGAGGAATATATGTATATATATGCATATATATATATATATAGGTGCTGGTCTGTGGCTTAATTTTAGGGCTTCGGTGCTCTCCTTGAGCTGTTTTACTTAACACTAGTGCCCTACCACTTGAGCCACAGCTCCACTTCTGGCTTTTTGGCAGTTTATGCCTGAGCTAGCTTGGAACCTCTCTTTTCAGAACTCAGCTTGTTCGGTAGCTAGAATTATAGTGTACAGGTTTAATGCCCTTAGGGATAGAAAGATTTGTCCTGAAATTTTGGTGTTGAAAGAAAGGGATTTGACTATGACTCTATAGACATAATGTTTTATCTCATAAATTAATATGTATCTATGATATACAAACCCTTAGCCTAATTTTGATTATGTTCTAAAAACTAAGTGTCAGTGATTGTATATAGAGATTCCCTTCTTGAACACTCGTTTGTTAAACGTGTCATTTGAAATATGATGTAAAAATCAATGTTACTAAATTAATAAAAAAGAAAGGGATTTGAGTATTGGCAACAATACTAATATTAGACATCTCTGTGTCTGTTTCTTCATTTCCTCTGCAAGTATTTTTAAGGCCCTCCCTCTCCTTGTCAAAGATGCCACCATGCTGAGCTTAAGACATTTCCAGTAGTGTTTTCAAGGACACTACTCTCAAACTAGGGGCTTCCTTATAAGCAAGTAAGTAGAATTGTGCACAGTGATTCAGGGTAGAGGTTTTATAAATTATATTTTTATTATCTTAAGTAGTTGTACAAAGGAGTATCATTCCACAAATTAGTATATAAATACAATACACCTTGATTAATGTCCTCCCTTCCATCATTCTCCCCATCCCTCCTAATCCAACCCCTTCCCTAATTTTTTTTTATTTCATAGGATATGTCTTGGATATTATGTATACATTCTCCCCACTTCTTCTCTTCATTCATCTCCCCACTCCTCTTACCCTTCTCCCTAGTACCTTTCAAGTTCCAGTTTCCTATTAATTATTTTGTTTAATTATGAAGGTATTGCCCCCCGAAGGAATTAAAATTTCCCCTACAAATATCATTCCTCAGTCAATATACTTGTGCACTTGTATACACCCTGTATGTGTTTATTTGTACATTAATAAATTAATTTTAGCTTCCACATAGAAAGCTGTCTGGGCCTGACTTACTTCTTACTGGCAGCTGCTCTAAATGATGTTTTTAAGTTGCTAAATTGGCAATGTCCCCATGTTATTTTGCTGCACCCATGAAAAACATAGTCCCTTGGGTTCAGCTAAATAATAAAGTCTATTGCCCATTTAGGGCCATGTTTTCCCAGAAAGTCCATCTATCTATTGTGCACCCCATGAGAGATCGGTGACATTATCTAAGTAACAGTACTTTGGGATTTTTCTCACTTATGGGTGCTGGCCTTTGAAGTGGAAGGTCAAAATAAACTTGCAGATTACACTGAAAGGGAGAATATTTACTTTGTTGTATCTGAAATCTCCTTCTTGTATTTGAAATCTCCCATTTCCACAGGCCAAAGTCCAACACTGGTTGGCTGAAGAATCAATTCCAGAGGAATACCATTTCTGCTTTTCTATTCACCTTTTCTCCACTTGGCATACATCTGCATGTCATAATTTACTGAAACTCTAGTTTGTTGTTTATATATTTTTTCCAATTTCTCAAATACTTATATTTGAATCAGGGTCAAGTGACATGGAATGTACTCTTAAGAACTTCAATTAGAGATAGCTACTGCAGAAAATTAGGCATTATGTAATGTAAGTGTGAATATAAGTCAAGTAGAAATTCCAGGGTTGCACTGGGGTTTGTTTTCAGAATCAACTCACCAAAAATATTATCTAAAAGCCATGGCTGGTAAAGTTGAGTGCTAGTGGCTCAGGTCTATGATCCAAGCTACTTGGGTGGCAGGGAATGGGGAGGGGTGTTGGTTGAGATCTAGAGGATCAGAGTTCAGAGTTCAAGGCTAGCTGGGATGGGAGAATTATAAGGCTTTGTCTTTATAGTCAGTAAAAAGTAGGGATGGAAGTGTGGCTTAAGTGGTAAATGACCAGTTGAGCAAACAAACCAAATAAGGGTAAAGCTCTGCAATAAAATTCTGCCCCTCAGCTGGGTGTGGTAGTTCACTCCTATAATCTGAGATAATCAGGAGACAGATCTGAGGATCGTGGTTCAAAGCCAACCTGGGCTCTAAAGTCTGTGAGACTCTCATTTCCCGTTAACCACCAGAAAAGTGAAAGTGGAGCTGTGACTCAAGGAGTAGGGCGGTAACCTTGAGCTGAAGAGCTCAGGGACAATGCCCAGACCCAGAGTTCAAGTCCCATGACCAACACACAGAGACACACAGACACAGACACACAGACACACAACACACACCCACACACACGCACATGCACATGCACACGCACGCGCTGCCCCTCAGTAACCTCCCCTCAAAAAAGAAGGGAGTGTTATAGAAGAGTTGTCAATCTTCCAGCATTACTGTGAGTAAGCCTTGAACAGAGGCTTTTCCAATGCAGACTTATCTAGTTGACACAACTACCACTGAAATCTGTGCCAACCCCTGCACTGCCATTCTACATCCATGAGCACCAGTCTCACTGGTAGAATGTAAAAGGCCCCTACACATGTAACCATGTGGGAAAGATTTAGAAAACATCTTTCAAGTTCCAGGAGTTTCATGAGCAAAAACTCAGGACAGAATAAATCTGGTTTGGGGTTCTTTATGTCAGTGCAAAAATGGAACCTGGGGTCCAGGACACTGTCCCTGAGCTCTTTTGCTCAAGGCTAGTTTCTACAACTTTGAGCCACAGTTCCATGTCCAGTTTTCTTTTGGTTAATTGGAGATAAGAGTCTCACAGACTTTCCTGGCTAGGCTGGCTTTGAACCATGATTCCCAGATCTCAACCTCCTGACTAGCTCAGATTAGAGATGTGAGCCACCAGCACCTGGCTCTTTCATTTAAATGTTTCTTTAAAATGGAATATTCTGTTGGTCATTTCTGTAATAAAATATTCAAACTACTGCACAAATGTATGCATGTGAGTAAAATATATTTCACTTGCTGAGTCAAAGCACTCATCTATCAAATATCATTATTAGATGATAATCTAACATTTTGGGTTTGAGGGGCATTTTATTTTTATCAATCAGGGTCTAGGTGCTGTCCCCGAGCTTCTTTGTGTTCAAGGCTAGTGCTCTACTGCTTTGAGCCACAGTACCACATCCAGTATTTTTCCCCCATCCTGGGGCTTGAACTCAGGCCTGAGCACTGTCCTTGGGCTTTCCTCAAGGCAGCTCTTCTAGCTTTTTCTATGTTTGTGGTATTGAGAAATGGAACTCAGGTCTTCATACATGCTAGACAAGCACTCTACCAATAGGCCAAACTCCTGGCCCAACCACATCCAGTTTTTGAGTGGTTAATTGGAGATAAGAGTCTCATGGAGACTTTTCTACCCAAGCTGGCTTCCAACCACAAACCTCAGATTTTAACTTCCTGGGTAGGTAGGATAACAGATGTGAGCCACTGGCATCTGACTTATATCACTTTTAAAAGAATGTCATGAGGAACAAAAGAAATTATGTCAAGATGAACAAAAGAAATAACTGAGAACTCAGCCCTCCCAGTATGGTCATAATATTGAATGCAGAATCTCTTATCTAAGGCAGAATGATTTCATGTTTGTTTAAAAAATATGGTAAAAACCTATCCTGGGTTTTTTCTTAAAGTGCAAATCCCAAACAATGCACTCTTTGGGCTTTTGAATTCCTTAAAAGCTCTCCAGCCTAGAGGGTCATTGCATTGTCTAGTTTCAGTGAGTGCTGTTTAATTCCTTGTGAAAGTTTTCCTACTGTTCTTACCACACACAACCCTGCCTCAGAATTGCAATCTTCAGTTTTCTCCAACTCCTGGAAAACAATTACTTGTTTTAAATTCAAGCCCACAAAGTGTGTCTAAAATTAAAAAAATAGGCCGGGAGTTTAGCCTAGTGGTAGAATGCTTGGCTAGCATGCATAAGGACCCAGGTTTGATTCCTCAGTACCACATACATAGAAAAAAAAAAGCCAAAGTGGAGCTGTGGCTCAAGTGGTAGAGTTCTAGCCTTGAAGAAAGTCCAAGGACAGTGCTCAGGCCCTGAGCTCAAAGCCTAGGACTGGCAAAATAAAATAAAATAAATACAAACCATTAAGCTGGGTGGTGGCTCAAACCTATAATCCTATCTTCTTAGGAGGCTGAAATTGAAAGATCACAGTTCAAAGCCAATCTGAGTTGGAAAGTCCGTGAGACTCCAATTGATGAGCAGACTCCAATTGAGGAGCAGAAACCCAGAAGTGTAGCAATGGTTCAAGGTTGTAGAGTGCTAGCTTAAGCAGAAAAGCTCATGGACCTGATTTCAAGCCTCAGAACCCACAACAACAAAAAGGCAACTGACCCTTGAACAACACAGGTTCCCATTTGAGCCCCCATATATGTAATTTTTGCATTTTAGGGTCTTATGGCAACTCAATGACAATTTCACAGACAAAGCTCATAACCAGGAAGTATTAAAAAAAACATAGGAAAAAAGTTTGAGATGATGACAACTGCATGAAGTCTATGCTGATAATAATTGACTTTATTTACTGATATATCATACAGCAAATTTATGATAAAATTAAACTTTGGAAAAACCTAAATAGATAACCACCAATTGTACATGGCACCATTTCTAGTTGAGTGAGTTGTAAACAAATACAAATATGTTATATTAAATGAAAACAGACAACTAGAATTAAAATGAATTGTAATGATATTGTAATATAAAACTGGGACCACCACTTGTTACTATTGCAGAAAATTGTATAGTGATTTTCTTTTGGGGGGAATGCCAGTTTTGGAGCTTGAACTCAGGACCTAAGCATTATCTTTGAGCTGTTATGCTCAAGGCTAATGCTCCACCACTTGAGCCACAGCTCCATTTGTGTCTTCTTGGTGGTTAATTGGAGGTAAGAGCCTCACAGACTTTCCTGCTCCGGGTGACTTTGAACATGATTGTTAGATCTCAGCCTTTAGCATAGCTAGGACTGCAGGCTTGAGTCCTGGGACCTGGTATGTACAGTGATGTTTAACCACCAGTTTGAGATCAGGAGTTTGTCTCATGTCAGCTTAAGAGTCAATTGGAATTTGATAAATTTGACAGTAAATTTCATTATGAAGTTTCAAAATAACTTTCAGACATTCTCTCCTAGACACAACTGGTATGGCCAACTTAAGTCCTCATTTTAATTTCTTCTCTCCTGAACTACCTCCATCCTGTATCTCTTTAATACCTCCTGGCTTCTATCTTGCTGCAAACACAAAGGGCCATTTCCATTTCTCCTGTGTCTCTGGGAAATTCTGCTCATCACAATTATTCTTTGTTCTTGCTTTTTGTAGTAGGCTCTTTTGAGAGAAACTGGGTTATAGCCTTCTCTGTGCCTTTGTACAATGTCTTCATGAATTGATTATTAAAAGCTGGCACTGCTGGCTCACATCTGTAATCCTAGCTACTGAGGTGGCCGAGATCTGAGGATCATGGTTTGAAGCCAGCCCAGGCAGGAAAACTCAAGAGACTTTTACTTGAACTATGATTTGGCCATATCCCTTGCAATTTTCACCTGCCAATTTGGCATATGTGTTTTCAAGCTACTAACATTATTGATCAAAAGCCACTCTGGGGCCGGGAGTTTGGCCTAGTAGTTAAAGTGCTTGCCTAGCATGCATGAAAACCCGGGTTCGATTCCTCGGTACCACATACATAGAAAAAAGCCGGAAGTGGTGCTGAGGCTCAAGTGGTAGAGCTCTAGCCTTGAGAAAGTCCAAGGACAGTGCTCAGGCCCTGAGCTCAAGCCCAGGACTGGCAAAAAAAAAGCCACTCTGAAGATTTGAACTTATGTAAATAAATGCCTTTGTCATTGGATTTGAACTTGTGGTCAGTTGAGGCTAGCCCGCATACTCGGTGGAGAAAGGGAGAGTCATGGAACTGAGGCTCAATGAGTTGGCATTGGTTTGTATTCTGGTTCTTCTAGTGATGGGCAGAGTGATGTCTCAGCAAGCTATATAACCTTTCTAAGACTTTATTTATTCATCTGGAACATGGAGATGATAATTGTACCTGACAACCAATTCTTACAGAGATCAAAGGTGGTACTACAAGTGACCCACTTAAAATAACTTACTGCAATTCTAATGTGTTTGTCCCCCTTAATTCATTCTGATGTTAGAAGATGTGAAACAGGATGTTAATTTGTAGATCTGTTTTATCAGCTCCCCAAGTCAGCAAGTCTATTTGGTACTTTTTTTTTTACTAAATCATATTTTGAACTCAGAACTTAGGTCAAAGCTAGGGCTCTCTACCATTTGAGCCATAGCTCCACTTCCAGCCTTTTCTGTATCATTGATTGGAGATGAAAGTCTCATGTGCATTTCTGCCCAGACTGGCTCTGAACTGTGATCTTTAGATCTCAGCCACTAGAGTAGTTAGGATTACAGGCCACCATCACTCAATGTTAAACTACATTAAAAAAAAACAACAACTCAATGGAACATAGATGATTGTCACTATATGTAAGATGGCATGAGTGTGCCCCATTTTTATTTACTCTGCACAGTAAATAAAGTCCCTTCCATGAAAGGTCCTTGCTCTTCTACCTAACAGAGCTCCTTGGCTTAGCCAAGTCGTGCATACAAGCCTTTATCTTCTCTCACTGGAAAGAATGATCTATCACTCCTATCACTAACAGCAATAGAATATATTGACATCATAGTTAACATATTTATTAAGAGAATGGAAGCACAGAGAAATTAAATAAACTAAGGTTTTACAGCATACTCGTGGATGACTTAGCTGAGATTCGAACACTAGGATTTTGGAATCAGCCTCCTACCTTATACTGGTTATCCTGTCATATCACACTACTTAAATAAAACTAAATATTAACTTAGAAGCCATTTTATTCCTTGCATTATGAAAAGGCTATTCTGGCTGGTCAAGTATTTATGGCATCAATTCTAATTTTTTCATCTGTTAGCATGCATTTCCGAGATTTTTTTCAAGAAGTTAAACAATAACAAAATATTTTGGGGCCAGGAGCATGCATGGTCTACTGGTAGAGTGATTGCCTAGCATGCACAATGCCCCAGGTTCGGTTCCTCAGTACCACATACACAGAAAAGGACGGAACTGGTGCTTTGGCTCAGGTGGTAGAGCACTAGCCTTGAGAAAAGCCCAAGAATAATGCTCAGGCCCTGAGTTCAAGCTCCAGGACTAGCAAATACATATCTATCTATCTATCTATCTATCTATCTATCTATCTATCTATCTATCTATAGATAGATAGATAGTTGTGTGTGTGTGTGTGTTGTGTGTGTGTGTATACACATATATATTGAAAAAAGAAAGAATTAATATTAAGAAAGGTAAGCTGGGCCATTGGCTCATGAGTAGCTAGTAATCCTCGTTACTCAGGAGGATGAGATCTGAGGATCACAGCTCAGAGCCAGCCAAGGCATAAAAGTTCATGAGACTCTTACCTCCAATTAGCCACTAAAATACCAGAAGTGGCACTGTAGCTCAAGTGGCAGAGCACTAGCCTTCAGTTGAAGAGGTCAGGGACAGCACCCAGGACTAGAGTTCAAGCCCCATGATAGACAAAAAAATGAAAAAAGAAAAAAGAAAAAAAGGTAGTGATCTTAGCCATTTTGTTTCTGCATAGTTATGCAAATATGTATTGGCCTTGCTTGTGAAATAGAAAGGTAAATCTAGGCCCACTCTTATTAGACTCTGCTGTTCCTTGATTGTAAGGTAATTCATTCAATTACATCTTATGAATAGTTCAGCAGAAAGTTCATGTCCACTGAATGACATTGTGCCCCTAACATCTCATCTACCATATATATATAATCTCAGCATTCACCAAACATGGCGTTATGAGTTGAAACTCACAGTGAAACATGAATTAGGATCTCTGGTCTCTAGCACATATACCTGACTGAGATGCAATATGATGATCACAAATAGATTTCATGGAAGGAGGCAAGCTGGATTGGGACTGGACAAGAAAGGCTTCTGAGAGGAGTGGATCCTTATATTCAGTCCCTAAGGATGATGAGAGGCTGTCTTTGTGAGCACACTGGGAAAAGTATAGCTGAGACAGCTTTAGGGGACTTGGGGTCTTTGTGTGGATATGAGCAATTAAATGTGGGTTGCTTGTTAGGTTATCTTGGAATTGTCATAGAAAAATAACACTAGAATAACAAGAAGGGCTCCTGTGCTGCTTGACTCTCATTTGGCTTTTCATTGTAATTTTTCTGCATCCTAAGTATATGAAAAGAACATTTAAATGACACAGAACATGATGCTCAGGCTATAGACATAGTTTGAACCTAAACTAAATTTTGAAATATGTGTTCTTAAGGAAGAGTTGTATGAATGTGTATATATAGTCATTTCTAACCTTTCAAGGCATGGAGTTTTGACTATATATATATATACATATATGTATGTATCTATACAGAAACCAGATATTTTATGCTACATTTACAAGAAACATAAAGAAAATCTAGTATGTTTGATACAGTATATAGGTATTAATATGTATATATGCTATGTATATATATAACATGTTTACATATATTTTATATTATATAGTATATGCATATAATATATACTCTATTATATACATTATGTAATATATACAAATAATATGATATAATCATAATATATTATAATATTGTGTGTATGATATATATTATATAATATAATATGTATGTTACATAACATACATATACATTATATAACATATGTATGTGTATGTGTTACATAACATATATATTATATGGATATATACAGACTGTAAAAAGATTACAATTTTGTCTTCTATGAACACTCAGATCTATGGAAGAGTTTTTATTACAGCACTAAACCGCATAAGAATTTAATATTTTGTTCAGATACCATTTGTTACTTTGGCTTTCTTTCCAGCCTTTTCTGGAATTACCTTTTAGATTACTAAAATCATGGGCATCTATTATATCATCTTGAGCCATGATTCTTTTCATAGTTGACATTTTAATTTTATTTGTAATCTCATTTGCTGTCTTACTTGATTTTTTTTTTGCCAGTCCTGTGCTTGAGCTCAGGGCCTGAGCACTGTCCTTGAACTTTCTCAAGGCTAGAGCTCTACCACTTGAGCCTCAGCACCACTTCTGGCTTCTTTCTATGTATGTGGTACCGAGGAATCGAACCTGGGTCTTCATGCATGCTAGGCAAGCACTTTAACCACTAGGCCAAACTCCCGGCCCTTACTTGAATTTTACTTTCCCTATTATCTAACTGCCTACTTCTTATTTGCAAGTTCAGAGCTTCCTCTCTAAGGGCTCATTTACATTTTTATGTCTCCTACACAGACAAACTCCTATAAATAAAAAGTATTCAAAGGTGAGTTGAGCTCAATTGCTCAATGATTTTGAGTTACAACGCTTTCAACTTTGGGAATCTTCTGATTTAAAAAGCAGCTTTATTACCAAGTGTAAATGCTTTACTTATCTTTTATTCTCCAAATAACCCTCTGCAGTAGTCACATAGAGTGAGATTTTTAAATCATTGGGGGGTGGGGAGAGAGTGTTGTATTCTTCTTGGAAATTTTTTATCTGAAATTTGAGGGTATCAGGAGACATTAGTAAGTTTTAGGTGAATAAGTCATTAGCACACACATGCTTTGCTAGTCTACCTACCATATTTCCCTATAATTATTTGAAGTAACTACTCCTCAAAAATTCAAGATCAACACCAAAAATTGGATTATTGGGGTTTTTGCATTTGGGTTGTTTTTGACCGGGGGAAAGAGGGTGGGAGGGTAGGTAGAGAAGGGGGGTTGAGGTTAGGATTATCTGCCAGTCCTGGGGCTTGAACTCGGGGTCTAGGTGCTGTCCCTGAGCCTGGATTACTGTTATTCCACCTAAAGCATAAGTGGATTGTTATTTTACCAAAAGCATAAGTAGAATCTTCTCATGTGCTCTATACTGAGGCATTTGCAGGGGTGCAGGAGATGAAGACAGAGACAGGTTCTGTGGGTGCAGAGTTGGTAAATGAGATCCTCCTAAGAGCAGGAAATGTAAAACTCAGGAAATGGAGATAATATAGGGACAACTTGGAGCAGCAGAGAAGAGTTGACTTGAAGCACTTAATCACCTGAGTACAAATATCAAGAAGGTGAAAAGCAGGGCAGGAATGTATCCGATGCAGTCTTATTGGGAAGACATGGGAGATCCCAGGTCCTTCGCAATGCTCTTGGTGTTACTGATAGGAATCTCAGGCTTAAACAGAATGGTGGGAGAGGAGCAGGTTCTGCATAGGTACACAGTCATCAAGGAGGTCATTACCGCTAGAGGGTGCATTTTGGCTCCCTTCTCAGCTGATTGCTTCTGCTTAGAGGGGCAGCCTCAGGACCCATCAGGGGGTGGTTACTTCGGGATGGGAGGGATTACGGTGGGTGTGGTCTGCCTACAAGACTTGCCTTGCCTTGCTTTCATTGCAAGGGCAACCATTGGGGAACTCAGGAACACGTTTGGAAGACTGGAGGAGCTGTTGTCCAAGTTGGCAGCTGATGAATCATGGACCCCATGGTCTAGTCACATGGTGGGAATACCTTTGCTCCTCTTGGTGTCTTTAGGCTTGGTGGGAGAGCTTTAGATAAACACGCCTTCCCTTACTCCTTACCGACTAGCAGTTCTACTAACAGAGCTGAAAAACATCCAAACCAAAGGGATTTGTTGTTCAGTGTGTGTGTGTGTGTGTGTGTGTGTGTGTGTGTGTGTGTGTGTCCTGGGGCTTGAACTCAAGGCCTAGGAGCTGCCACTGAGCTTTTATTTCTACTCAAGGCTAGCAATCTACCATAGCTCCACTTATAGCTCTTTGGTAGTTCAATGAAGATCCGAGTCTCACAGACTTTCCTGTCCAAGATGACTTTGAACAGCGATCCCCAGATCTCAGCCTCCTGAGTAGATAGGATTACTGGCATAAGCCACCAGTTCCCACCCATGCCAAAGCTTCAAGGGAGCAAAGAAGATAGATACAAAATGAAGGCAAGAGAAGACAAGATTCACCTTTCTTTTTGGTACACAATGAATATTTGCGAGCCCAAGTGGAGAGGCATTGCTGTTAACATCCTTGATATAAATTGCTAATAGTAACCCTAGGAAATGTTCAAGCCATCCTAGTAACCAGCAATGTAGGAAAAAAGTGTCTAGTGCAGAAAAGTTGGAGAGATACATTTCTGAAAGAGAAAGAGGCAAGTACCATACTAGGATGCAAACTAACCTAAAAAAAAAAAAAAGATGATGCTGGTAAGATCAATCTGGTTTGTAGAGTCAAGGACAAGTTCATGAAGGATAGAAGGCTGTTTTGATATCTAAAGCATAATTGGGGATTTGCCAGGAAGTAAGTGGGCTGAAATAAAATAAACTGTGGACTTGGGGGAAGTGGTTCTTCACTGAAGCCTGGGAAGGCCTTAGCAATTTGTAAGATTCCTCCTTTAGCTTTTGACTTCTAGAAACTGTTGGTGAGACAAGATGTGAGGTCCTCTTTTCAAATGTCCCCCTATGAGCCGGGCAGTGGTGTCTTATGCCTGTAATCCTGGCTACTCAGGAGACTGAGATCTGAGGATCATAGTTCCAAGCTGGCCCAAGCAGAAAAGTCCCTGTGAAACTCTTATCTCCAATTAACTAAAAACAACAACAACAAAAAAAACAGTAGGGGTTCTGTGGCTCAAGTGGTAGAGCATTAGACTTGAGCACAAAAATACCCAGGGACAGTGCCCAAGGCCCTGAGTTCAAAGCCCACAACCAACCACAACAGCAAGAAAAATTCTCCTAGTGTATTCTCACTAGTAGACTCTCACTCATCGATGTAAGCAGAAATGTTGATAATAACTATTGGAGCCCACTGGGATGAAACAGGTGCTAGATGATTCTTAACCTCTTCCAGTTTCTAGTTAGAGACTGGCATTCTTTTTCCCCCGGGAGTCCCACAGAGTACCTATTTTCTAATGAATTGTAAGAAGTTCCTTTCTGTAAAAGTGTGATAGAAGTTCTGCCTCTGCATGCAAAGGAATCCTTAAGTCCTGCTTCAAAGTTTTGTTTTGTTTTTATTGTATTTTATTGTTATTGTATTTGTATTGTTATTTTATTGTAATATATAGAGGGGTTACAGTTACATTTGTCACGTAGTGCGTATGTTACTTCTTGAACATTAATACCCCTTCTCATATTATTATCCCCTTTTCCCTCCCTCTACCACTTCAATGTTTTGTTTTGTTTTATGTGTTTTTTATTTTTGTTGCCAGTCCTGGGGCTTGAAATCAGGGCATGAACAGTGTCCTTGGGCTTTCTCAAGACTAGAGCTCTGTCACTCGTGCCACAGCACCACTTTTGGCTTTTTCTATGCATGTGGTACAGAGGAATTGAACCTGCGTCTTCGTGCATGCTATGCAAGCACTCCACCACTAAGCCAAACTCCTGCCCCCCTTTCAATGTTTTTAATCAAGCTGCTTATCTGACTTCTCTTTTATTCACTGTGCCATGCTGCAGCTTTCCCCTAAGATGCAAGAATTTGAAGAATATTCTGAAGAACTTTTTGTTCTTAATATACTATGTGCATACTCATTAAAAATCATTATTTTACCTGTGACCTGGAAAATGAGTCTTTGTTTCTTATTTGTCCCACATATACCTCTTAAGTTTTAAGGGTCCCCTGATATTTGGTGAAATAATGTTTCTACTCATGTATTATTAATATCAATACATGTCGTGGAATGTTGGGCACTAACTCAAGCTGCCTTCCCTATAGTCAGACTCAACTGCCTTTCACTGTTTCCCATTCAGTCAGAGTTCTTTGACACATCTCTTGAGGAGTGTAGTTCTACTAATATCATTTCTAGTCACATTTTTAATGTTAATATTGCAAACCATAAGTGGCAAGGAGGCTTCATTACAATTTTGCTTGAAAGGTCTTAAAAAGTGATGTTTAAATATGTGTCATTTCTCAGGGAGAGGGTTTACTGCGTCTGCCAGCTGTCTTCGATTATAATCAACTGCCTGATGGTTCACAAGAATCAGCATCTATTAGTAGTATTTTATAGAACACGTTATGTGACAAGCACACATGTTGGGCTTTTTTTCTCTGCTAGGTAGTGCTCTACACATTTAATATTTAAATATTAACTCATTAGTGCTATTATTAGAAAGTGTAAATATGTGTACCTCATTAGCTTGAATAGATCACTACTCAAGTGATCATTAGTTTGAATAGCACAGTAAAAACTATCAAGTCTCAATATTAGTAAATAGCATACAGAAAAGCAGAATGCAGCTCCAACACAAACTGTGTTTGGGGATGTAAGTTTTTAACAGAAAATGAAATCTACAGCATTGTATATCAATCAGTCTGTGATAAATAAGCTCTCCTTCCATTTACCTGTCAGTTCATTTGTGGGTTAATCATTTCAAACATCTTTTCATTTCAAAAGAGATTGTTTATGGCTTGCAGCACTGGAACATTTGAAAGAACTAAAAGTTTAAACAGAAGTTAAACTATTTTGAGGGTGTTAGAATCTATAGAGAGTCACTACAATGAAACTTTCCATTTTCCTATTCTTATAGACATAAAATAGGATTAATTATAAATCTTGCATGAGGAAAATCGAATAAGGGTTTTTCTGGGAAGGTTTTTCTTCTAAATTTTAGGTGAGATATTTTGGATGATTTCTTCTATGTCAAGCTATAACATTTTCATTGTGAGAATAACAATTTTCAAACATCAATACCCTATTAGTAAAGCCTTGCTTTCATCACCTCGGCACACGGTTTTTGTAGATGTGAGTTAATAATCAAGGAACAAAGCCGGGCTGAGATCTGAGGATCAAGGTTCAAAGCCAGCCTGGGCAAAAAAGGACCTGAGACTCTTATCTCCAAATAACCTCTAGAAAACAGGAAGCGGGGCTTGGCTCAAGAGGTACAGTGGTAGCCTTGAGCTGAAGAGCTCAGGGACAATGCCTAGGCCCCATGGTAGGGTGGTGGCCTTGAGTTGTATAGGTCAGGGACACAGTCAGGCTGAGTTCAAGCCCTGTGAGCGACCCACACAAAAATAAAAAAATAAAAATAAGGAGGGAACATACAAAGCAGCAAAGGCCTGAGGAACACAGGGCTCTTGTGGATGTTTATACTTACCTTACTGACCTGTGAGAGTCAGCAAAGTAATATTTTCTGACTGCTGATTCCACTTCAATTGCTTATAAGGAATTCAACATCCGATTATTAACATGCTACCTGCAAAACTGGTGTTGCTGGGATATTCGTCACCATAAGAACTTGTATTTCCAAGATTCCATTCTTCTCAATTTTAATCCACCATTCTCCATGAACATATTGTCTCGAGGCACCTTGTCATAGAATGCATTTTAATGTTATTTCACTTTAACGCTTCTTTATCTGCCCTGTCTTTGAGAGAAAGTGCTTTCTTCCTCTGTACATGCAGCCTCTGGACAGATGTGGCAGGGAGAAAGTATTTTTCAGACTTCTGAACAAATGAACAAATGAGAGTTCACCTCTGATGTGTATTTTCATCAAACCAATTGACCTTGCTCAACAAAGACCAGTAGAGGCTGAAATATGAAATATCAATATCTAACAAATTTTTCTAGCATAATAATTTTTGACAACTACTTTTCAAATGTTCCCAGGACTTAGAATCCCAACATCTTATAACTTGTTTTGTACAGCACATTGAGGCACAGCTTCATTTCTGGCTTTTTGGGGGAGTAGTTTTATTAGAGATAGGATTTTCATAGACTTTCTTACCTGGGCTGGCTTCAAACCTGCAATCCAACCTCCTGAGTAGCTAAGGTTACAGGCATGAGCCATCAGCACCTGGTTTGTTTCCCCTCTATAATTCTGGTTGAGGTGTTGTATTCAGCTGTCATCAAGAAGTCCTGGAGGCAAAGACTAATAGAGAAGGAGAATGACCTGGGGACTCAAAGAAAGAAGTCCCAGGAGGAAGGTGTCTTAAGCTGGTGACGTTATCAATCACCAACCCAGGATTGCTGTTCACCAAACATTATACTTGCAATGTAGCCTATTTGCCTGCTTGCCAGGTCATACAAGTAATACAATTGGGTAAATAGCCAAGTGATATTTGGCTAGGGTGTCCTGGCTTTCTTGATTGAGCATTCCTTCCCTGCCAGGCAAGTGGGAGTACCTCAGCTCTCAGAGCTCACTCCCCTCTCATTCTGGAATGAAGCCCACAGCACCTGAATAGATGCTCTGTTTTTCCCAAATGAGTTAAAAAAATAAATGAAAGCAAAACAAAACTTGAGTGTGTTTCAGTCATTAAGGACAACTATAATACCACAACAAAAATAATCTTTGACCTTTTCTTTTCTTTTCTTTTTGTCTTGGAGTTTAAACACAGGGCATGGGTACAATCCCTGAGCTTTTGTGTTCCAGGCTAGTGCTCTATCACTTGAGCCACAACTCCAAATTTGGGTTTGTGTATTTGTTTTTGATCCTTACTTGGACATAAGGTCCAAAGACTTTCCTATCCCTGCTGGCTTCAAACTATGCTTCTCAGATCTCAGCCTCCTGAGTTGCTAAGTTGACAGGCAAGAGCTAACAGCAACCAGCTAAAACCCCTCATTTGAATACTAATATCTTCTATGTTTTTGTGTGTTTAAATACAATGAAAAAAATTTAAGGAAACAACTTGATCTGGGCTGTGACTTTGTAGACAGAGAAGATTTCTGCTTTCTTCTCTAAAGTTCATCTATTCTGTGCTAGAACTTGTCCACCCCCTTGTGGTCTTTCACCGTAAAGATAGTTCTCAATTTCTGCTAAATAAAAAAGCCTAGAAACTAGAGACAGTCAATGCATGAAAGTTTAAAATTAGATAAAGGAGGGCCAAGAGCGTGGTCTAGTGGTGGAGTGCTTGCCTAGCATGCATGAACCCGTGGGTTTGATTCCTCAGTATCACATACACAGACAAGGCTGGAAGTAGTGCTGTGGCTCAAGTGGTAGAGGGCTAGCCTTGAGAAAACTCAAGGACAGTGCTCAGTCCCTGAGTTCAAGCCCCTGGACTGACATTAAAATATATATATAACGGTCAAAACTCCATGGATAGATTTTTTATTTTGCCAGTCCTGGGGCTTGGACTCAGGGTTGAGCATAGTCCTTAGGCTTTCCTCAAGGCTAGTGCTCTACCACTTGAGCCACATCACCACTTCTGGCTTTTTCTTTGTATGTGGTACCTAGGAATCAAACCCAGGGCTTCATGAATGCTAGGCAAGCACTCTACCACTAGGCCACACTTCCAGCCCCTAGATGTTTTGACTAAGGAACACTTCCCTTTGAAGCACATTTCAGTTGGCTTTGTTCATTCATGGGGAATCTGGAATTGAGATGCAGGACATCTGGGAGGAGTTTGTTGATGGAAACCAGGTAGTGGTGACTTTCATCACCTTGCAATTACAAAAAAAAATTGCCTACCTGAGAGCACACATGAACTCTCACAGGAGAAACAATGTAAGTGTGTTCATGAAATGCTAATGCTAACAAGCAACGCTGAAATTCAGGGAAAGAACAAAAATAAGAAAGAAATAGTCACCAAAGAATAAACATTCTCAAATATCTATCCAGAAAGAAGAAAACTTTAAGGAATATGTTTAAATTTTAACTTACACTCTTTTCTTTTTTTTGCACCAGTCCTGGGGCTTGAACTCAATGCCTGAGTGAAGTTCTGAGCTTTTGTGATCAAGGCTAGCACTCTGCCACTTGAGCTACAGCTTCATTTCCAGCTTTTTGGTGGTTAACTGAAGATAAAAGTCTCAAGAACTTTCCTGTCCAGCCTGTCTTAGAACCATCATCCTCAGATTTCAGCCTGAATATTTAGGATTACAGATATGAACCACAAGCACCTCGCAGTATTAAGCCAATATTTTAACACTGATAGGGAAGCCCTAGCATTGACTAATGCACATTATTTTGAAGCCAGAAAAAATAGCGTACATGACAGTGAGTTTTAATCTGCAGTTTCATTGAAGTGTTGATGAATATATGAGGGATCTCATTTTCCCCTAGTAATTTTCAGCAGACAGATACTAGATGGCCTTGAATGCACTCAATAATGATGAGGAGATGAGATGATTATATTAAAAGTATTAAAGAGAAGATTCAGGTTAACTGACTTTCAAATTGTTAGTCAATTATGGTAGACTTCATGAGAACTTGCTAAAAGCCATGTCGTTCTGCTTACAGTTCTTCTAAATAGCAATTGATACCTATAACATAAAGAATTTGAATGAAATATTAAAAATCTAATTGTCAATGCTGTAGTGGTTATCTTTAGTATTTTTCTAATATAGGCAGTAAAAATAACTTCAGTTTTGTGTTATAAACCAAATGAGTGAATCTTAATGAAAAACTATGATGAAATGACTAAAATAGAGTAATTGAACAATATATGGCCCATTGAAATACCATTATCAGAAATCTCTGCTATGGTATCACCCTGTATCAGAATCTCTTCTAAATGGACCAAAGACCCCGATATAAGGCCAGACATCATGAAAAGATTACAGGAAGGGGTAGAGGAAACATGAAGTCTTCTAGGCATGGGTCAGAACTTCATAAATGAAGACCCAGGATCACAACAAATCAAGAAAGACTAGATAAGTGGGGCTGCATCAAACCAAAGAGCTTCTGCATGCCCAAAGACACAGCTGAAAGTTATATAGAAATCCCACAGAATGGAAGAAGACTTTTACCAGCTATGCATCAGATAAAACCCTCATATCTAAAATATGCTCAAAGCTCAGAAAATTACCCCCCAAAAATAAACTCTTAAAAACTCAACAGTACAATCAATGAATGGGCTGAAGACTTAAAGAAAGACTACTCCAAAGAAGAATAAGAATGGCCAATAGATATGTGAATTAATGCACCTTCTACCTGGCAAATCTCATGTAACCCTTTTACTAATTACAATAAAAAATTTTAAAAAAAGAATGGCCAATAGATACACAAGGAAGTGTTCAATATCTCTGGCCATAAAAGAAATCCAACTAGAAGCAACATTGAGCAGGATGAGCGTCGACAGCCGGCGTTGGCCGGCCTGGGCCGTAGGTGGAACCACATGGAGCTGCCGTCCTCCCGCACGAACAGAGTGGAGGAGTGGGTGGGCCCATTGGGTCTTGGCTCAAATGCATCGGCTCCGCCATGGCCGAGACCCGACCCAACGCTAGGTACCCAGGAAACCTAGCACTGCGTGTGCGCAGCACAGCCAAAGAGCCCCCCCCCACCCGCCTCCCGGAAGAGGCGGGACTGTGGTGCCTATTTTCCGCTCCCCGCGTGCGCAGCTCACCCTCTCCCCTCTTTTCCCGGAAGAGGCGGGATTTTTGGAGCTTAACCTGGAAGCAGTCCTGATATCGTCGTTACTTTCGGGTCGGGATCCCCAGGAAAGATGGCGACGCTGCAGGAGGCGGACGTGAACGTGGATGGCAAACTGAACCTGAGCAGGAGGTAAGTGTGGTTCTAAGGTCCGGTGGGCCTCTGTGGGGTGGGG